>NC_133647.1:16139389-16460367 GCF_009905375.1 Apium graveolens
GATGAGAGCGTGAGACAAATTTCATTTCCCTAACTCACTTTTCTAGAAATTCAACTTAGAAGCAAAAGAGCTCATTTAACAGTTATATGAGTGAAAAGATCATAAACATATTTTAAAACTGTTGCGGTGCTATATGATTATAGGTTGAACGATAAGATGATCGGAGAGTCAAAAAAAGTCATGAGAAAAGTAGTTAGAGCATATCATCAGATTGTGTTTATTGATGGGGAGGCTGATATTGATACACTAAGAGACAGTGAACCTATAATCAGCAAGGATGATGAAGGGGATTTAGTCTTTGAGATTAATTGTAAGAAGATCAAAATATCAGACTTCAGATTGAGCGACTCAGAACCAATCAGGCAAGCATTGTGTGATGTGAAAGTCTCAACATGCAAAGATGACAAGCATGTCTTGATTCTAATCATTGAAGTACTTAAAGAAGTTATAGAAGAAGAGACCATCAACAATACCAAGAGAGTACAAGACTTCCCCAAGAGGATAACTGTCTATGTACTAGCTAGAAAATATTCATTATTATTTAATCATCTTCACAGAGTTGGTAACATCAGGCATCTTCAATTGATGCTCAAATAACTGAATAATCCACCACCAAAGAAGTTGATATTGAAGGTCGTGATTCTGTTTAAGCTAGACTCGACAAACTTCTAAATAACAAGAAAGAAAAGGAGAAGGAAGCATTTCATCATGACTCAACTCAAGCCTGAGAGCCTACACAAAGAAAGTCGGTTCAGACTAAATCTACTCAAGAAGGAGAAGATCGTCAAGGCAAGAAGCTGAAGAAGTCGAAGACCAATAAGACATAGTTTATTTGTTCAGGCTAGAGGAACACTTCTTATCTTTGTACTTGTAATTAAGAAATCGGGAATTATATATATGATCCAGAATGCATTTAAGTATTATTTTCTATTTTCAGTAAGTACTTTTTCTTATTATTAGTTGAGTTATCCTTTAGGGATTTGCTTGTCGAACTCTAACAAACAAATAAGGGGAGATTGTAAAGCGTAATGTAACGTATAATATGTAATCGAAGATTTAGAACTCAACATAAACATATAATAATATTAACTGTGAAGCACAGGAACCCAGAAGATGAAGACTGGATAAATATAAAGAATCAAAATATGGAATTATTGCACTAAGTTCGTAACCGGGTCATGGAAAGAAGTTAAATAACATGTTTAAGCCTCTGCGAAGAATAAAATGTCAAAAGAATTCTAGTATCAAGGAAGTGTATTGGTCTAAGTATTTAAGATTAAGGGTTTCAATAGTAAAGTAATGAATGACCAACAGGCTTTATCAGATCAAAATTGTAAAGAGATTGAGTGAATCCAATTCAGTGTTAGTCGCTTGTGAACCAGACCAGTGCACTAAGCGTTAGCACATCAGAAAAGGATTAACTTAATCATTCAGAAGAAATCAAGTTGATACAAAAAAGAGTGAATCAAACCTGGGAAAGAATTGAGCCTTATTTAAAGAACCTGGAAAACGTTCTAAGTATGGAAAATCATACTCTAGGTGCAACAAGTCTAAGAAGATCTTAAGTATAGAATATATTCCCTCTTGGCGCAAGTAATGAAAACTTCCAAGGCATGAAAAGGTTCCCTCTTCACGCAAGCGTTGAGAAATCCTAAGGCATGAATTTCATTCACCCTTGGCGCAAGTGGAAGTCAAATAATAAGGTAAGAACATTCATACCCTCTTGGAGAAAGTAGAACATAATTTTTAGGGGAGATTTTTCCCTTCTTGGCGCAAGTGTAGACAATACACTATAGGCGCAACTGGATTTTAAGTTACTCACTTGAGGCTCAACTAATTGACTTGGAACTTCATTGTGATTACAGAAGCACAATTAAATAAATATGGCTGTGTTGAAGCCAGTAATCGAAGAATTGTGAAGCCTACACAAATATGAGCATATTGAATTAACTGCTCATTATCTTCTCCATCAACCAACTGTAACATTTATGAGAGTTCATTGAAGGCCATTTATTTTGAAAAGCTTGTAACTGTACTGTTAGGAATGAAGCCTAAATCCTGATGATAAGTAAAGTCACATTTGCATAATTATGTTAAGACAAAATATAACCTCCAATTGCTAGCCTTCCTAGGGGATAACCATTGGAGGAGTAGCCCATCAAATTATGTGGTCATTGTAACATCTTATGTGGGAAAGTCAATAAACAAATAACAATGTAATTATTCATTCAGAAGTCAAGTTGACTCAATGGATAATCTAGAATAGGATGTCTCAGTACAAATATTCAGTGCCATGTAATTCAGATTAAATGAAGTGAGTCATCAACTGCTAGTAAAGACAAAGCATCAACAACTATCTACATTAGTCCATCAACTGCTAAGCAAGTGACTATCAGTAGCTAAGGAAGGCTATAGTAAAAGACCTTCAACGGCTCTGAAATTCTTGGTTGTATGGCTATCAACAACTATGAAGATCTGTAGCCAATGATAGTGGCGTGACAGTGGTCAAAACCTAGGACTACCACAACACATAGGCTGATAGGAATCTCAGTAAAAGAAGATGAGTAACCAAGAAAAACTTGCATGTGATCTTGGATTCTGAAGAAGAAGAAACATTTCATTTCCATGCATAAAAAATTGGATAGATATTCAAGGCAGTATATCAAGATACAAATTATCCTTATTTGTCAAGCATCGCGGGAAAGAGTATGGAGAAACAACCTTGCTGGACCTCAAAGACCGCAATATGTATTGTCTAGCAAATTTTATATCTTGGTGATATATAAACCAAGTAATAACAGTGTTTCACTCAAGAAATAGGTTTTTCATTTTCACAGGGCTTTAGAGAGATATCTTCCTCTAAGTGAAATACTGAAAATCACAGCTGTGAGATTACACTTGTAATTTCAACAAATTATTTCTTCAAAAATAAATCTCAGGTGACAAGTCGAAAAACAACCCACCTGAAATTATAAACATCTGTATTCATATTTCCTCTCCCATGCACTAATTAACTTGAAAATTTTAATTTATATTCAACCCCCTTCTAAAAATTAACCTAAGTTGATTTTTAGTGAATAACATGTACTATTATACTGCTAAATTTATTGTAGCTAATCTTAATCGATTAGAGTGTAGCAATCTCAAGGTATATATTAATAAAATAATATATTCTTAGAATTATTTTATGCACTTTGTTTTGATTCTGTACCTTAACGAAGAACTTAAAACGAATGGAAAGAATTTGTAGGTATCGTATTCAACCCCCCCTTCTACGATACTTTGGGACTAACTGTTAGAACTTGAACACCAATTTACCTACCACGTAATTAAATAGAGAAACATGATTTATGTACATTAATAATCTAAAATTTCAAGCTCCAATACAAACTTAAATAAAATCGTATTCAATTTGCTTAGGAAAAAATAATAGTCACATGGAGTGACACAAAATTGTCAATCAATGATACAAAATCAATAAATATTGGTACTGAATTATCTTTAAAAGGTACAAAACAAGCCACCATACATAGGCCATCATTCGGTCTACAAGTCAACATAATTACCACCAAAGTCGATATATATTTGGTTATTAAATGTTAATTTCACTAGACCTTTTTTAAGTTTTTTACTAATTTATGTTACATATAAGAATTAATTTAGTTAATTGAAATATATCTCATGACTTTAGGAGCTTAGAGCTTATATCAAGAAAAAAATGTACTATAAAATAAATAATATATAGAGTGGTGGTAACATTTAATGTACTAAACTAAGCTTGAAGAATAATTAGGGTGTTGTATCAAACTACTCACTTTTGAACTTCAAATATCTAGAATACGTAAAAGCTTAGAAGGACGCCTAAAATACACACGAAATACACATCTAGGTAATGCGTTTTTGGGTTTTTTAATTTTAACAAAGTACACGCATGGCTAGCATATGTATTCCCTTATTATTTTTCAGTATACGCATGTTAACCATGCACATACCAATAAAAAGAAAAAGGCAATTGCATACTAAGCATGCATATGCTTGTTTAAATTTAAAAATTGAATGTGCATTTCCGTAATACGTATTTCATGGATATTTTGGACAGTTATTCCCGCATTTAGTATTTTGGGTAGTTGAAGTTTAAAAGTGATACATTTTGATCATAGTTTTGAATAATAATAGCTAATTCTCACTCTACAAGAATTGGAGACTCTTTAACAAAAATAGGATCTTATTTTTCTTTTTTGGAAATAATATTTTTGTTAAAAAAATATGAATTTTCCATCAACTGCAACCCAGTACATTAATCAAAATCAACATAAAAAGGCAACTTATAAATATAAGTTGTAACTTGTTGTCCGTTCACCTGACACACTTTGTATATATATAATAATTCATATTCTCGTTTAATGAGTACTCAAATAAATAATTGGATAGGTTTTTTTAAAAGACTAGTATTTTAAAAATAATTTATTATAACGGAAGTAATAAAGATTATAATAAACGTAAAGAAAGAACACAAAATGGCAGAAGGCAAAAGTTTTATTGATTTTGAGGATACAGATTTCATCTTACATTTAGGTTATGTCATAGAGACTTTATATAATATTCTCTAAGAATTTACCGATTCAAGGCATATTATAACAAATCTCCACCTTGACTTGAATCCCCTCACAAAATATAGATGCACCATAAAAATGTCAGATGTACCAGAAAAACTCTCATCCCTCAAATTTTGCCTTAGAAGGGCAATCAATAACTCTGAACATTTAGAAAGTTCAAACAATGTTGAAACTTGCTACGTGGGCTTGGTGAGCATATCATCTAGATTATCAATAATACCCAATTTTGTTCACTTTAATTTTCTTCTCACTTCTTAAAAAATGATATCTTACATCTAGTGCTTAGTTCGCTCACGATGGATTTGACTCTTGGCTAAACAAATTACAATAAGATTATCACAATACAGTGTAGCCTAATCATGATGTAGACCCAAATCACTGACCAAACCTTTCAACCAGATCCCTTATTTTCGGCTTTTGTCAATGGCATGTACTATGCTTCTGTAGTCGACAAAGTCACCATAGATTGCAGAGTAGCTTTCCAACTGTCAACTGAACCACCCACAGTGAAATCATAACCGGTCATAGATCTTTTACTGTCAATATCTCCAACATAATCAGAGTCTAAAAACCTATTACCAAACACTATGTATCACCTCCATAAATGAGACCAACATCAGACGTACCTTTTAAGTACCGAAAAACCCTCTTCACAACTTATCAATTGTAACATCCCACATCGATGAGAATAAGAGTGTTTGTGACCTTTATAGATACAAGTAAATAACCAATGTGTACCAAATCGCTAGCTTTTTCGGACTGACCAGTGGTGGGTTGTTGGGTCTGGTACGCATTCGGTTGTGGGCTTGGATGTTATAAATGGTATCAGAGCTCTGCCCAGGCGGAAGTGCAGAGACACTGCCCAGGTTCCATATGTGTGTTTGTGAGATTGACGAGGACGTCGATCCTATAAGAAGGGGTATTTGTAACATCCCACATCGATGAGAATAAGAGTGTTTGTGACCTTTATAGATACAAGTAAACAACCAATGTGTACCAAATCGCTATCTTTTTCGGATTGACCTGTGGTTGGTTGTTGGGTCCGGTATGCATTCGGTTGTGGGCTTGGATGTTATATCAATGCTCCTTGCCTGGATATCCCATGAACCTACTAACACTGACTAATTGTGCAAGATCGGTTCTATGCAGACCATTACATGCATCAAGCTTTCTACGACACTAGCATAGGAAACTCGAGACATGTACTCCTCCTCATCAGACTAAGGTACATAAGTGACAGACATATATATATTTGCAGTACTAGGAGTATCTATGGGATTTATTCTAGACATGCTAAACCTTGACAAAATCTTCTGAATTTATCTCTTTTGTGACAAGCAGATTTTTCTTTTTCTTCTATCTCTGTAAATCTCCATTCCTAAGAATTTTATGAGCCACTCCCAAATCTTTTATTTCAAACTCAGCACTAAGGAGCCCTTCAACTTCTGAATATCATACTTATTCTCTGAAGCTATCAACATATCATCTATATATATGACCAGATAAATCAACCATCTGTTATCTTACTATAATAAGCACAACAATCATACGAACTTCTAGTGTAGCCAATACCTATCATATAGCTATTAAATTTCTTGTACCACTATCACATAGACTGATTTAGTCCATAAAAGGACTTCAATAACTTGCAAACATAGTCGTCTTTACTAGGAACCTGAAAACCATCTTGTTGAGTCATGTATATCTCTTATTCCAGCTCCTCATGTTGAAAAGTTTTCTTCACGTTGAGTTGTTCAACCTCCAGATTCTGATGTGCAACTATTACTAGTAGCACCCTGATGGAAGTGTGTCTGACGACTGGAGAAAAAATCTCATTATAGTATACTCCCTCTTTTAAGTGAACTCTCGAGCTACTAATCGAGCTTTATACTTGATACCCTCAACAGATGTTTCTCATTTCTTCTTCTTGTAAACCCATTTACAAGTGACAATATTTATATCTCAAGGCTGCTTGACTAATTCCCATGTCTTATTCTTCTTAAGTGACATAATTTCATCTCTCATTGCAACAAACTATTTTGTAGACTCGGTAATATAACTGCTTCTTTGTAAATGGATGGCTCATCAGAGCTAGGATCCACCTCCTTAGCAACCTGTAATACATATGCCACCATGTCTTCAAAATCATATTTTTTAGAGGCACCCCATAATAAGCTCTCTTCGGTCAATCAAGAGCCAAATATGTTGATTCATTACTGGTAATGATGAAACTGATGATTCTGATTCTAATCGCGGTTGATGAATTTCTTGTTGTGCTCTCAAAATTTAGTGACTCCCTGCTCCACCTATTTCTCAACACTGCCACTTTCTAAAATGACAATAGACTTCACAGTAGAATTAAATATAGAATTTTTATAAAAGACTACATTTCTACTCAGTATAACCCTATTTTTAGATGGAGGCCAGATTCTACAACCTTTAATTACATCCTCGTAGCCTACAAATACTCCCTTTTTAGCTTATGGCTCTAATTTACCCTCATTTACATGATAATAAATAGTATAACCGAAAAATCTTAATCAAAGTAATTGGTAGACTTACTAGACCATTTCTCAATAGGATTTTTAAGATGAATACATGTGTGAGGTCCATGATTTATCAGATAACACGTTGTACCAACCGCTTCTGCCTAGAATCTTCTAGTTAGTACAACATGAGAGGGCAAGCACCTAACTCTTTCCAGAAGTGTCTGATTCATACGTATTGCTATACAATTATGTTGTGGTGTATCCCTGACTGTATGATGTCTATAAATCCCCTCATTCTTGCAGAATTCATTAAACTTAGATGAGCAAAATTCCAGGCCTTTATCAGTTACAGCCTCTTAATCTTCTTCCTTGTCTGATTTTCCACTAGTGTTTTCCACTGCATAAAAATGTTAAAGAATTCGCTTTTATGCTTTATGATGAACACCTAAGTCATTCTTGAGAAATCATCAACCTTTGACACAAAATATCAGTGACCCCCTTAAGACTCCTCCTGAGAAGGACCCTAACAATCAGAATGGATGTAATCAAGTGCGCCTTCTGTTTGTGTGTTGCTTTAGGAAACTTGATGCGATGTAACTTTTCAAAAATACAATATTTACAAAACTCAAGACCTGTGACCTTATGCCCACAAAGAAGATCAGCTTTTGACAAAATTTGCATCCCCCTTTCACTCATGTGACCGAGCCTCATGTACCACAACCTGGTCATATTTTCTTTTCCAATCTCCAAGGACGCAATAGCAACGAAACCTTTTAATGTAGAACCTCAAAGAAGATACAAGGTACCACATTTAACACCTTGCAGAACCACATCAGAACCCTTATAAATATATGAAACTCCACCTTCACCTATAAAACTGAAATCCTTGTTGTCTAACATACTCCGAGATATCAAATTCTTCATCATAAGTGGGACATTCCTATTATGGAATAAAACTATAATTTATTAGTATTTAATGTCAGGGTTATGAGCTTTGAGCTTTAATGGCTGTTCTCGCGGTAGGGACTGGTTGTCCTCGCAAGATGCCTACATATCTCTGTGTTGTAGAGAATCAAGCCAAAAAATGTACTTCTAGGTTGAGGGGTAGAACCCTTCATATATAGAGATGAGTATAGGGTTAAAATTGTGTTGGAAGACTTGGTGGACAAGTCTCCTACTTAGATGGTAGTTAGGACTCCTGTAAGGGAAGGAATTCGAGATCCTTCCTCATAGAAATTGGTGTTCGTGTTGGGTACATGTCTCTACTCTTTTAGCCATATTGGGCCTAGTCCATGAACATCTCATGTTCGGGGACCTTGACGACCCCTGCTAGTGGACCTTGACCGCTTGGGCTGTCTTTAGTCTATTACGAGACTAGACCATCCTAGTCTGTATTGGGATTTGGACAAGAATTCCAAGTGTAATTAATGTGGCATTTAATGTGTCTTTAGGATGTACTTTCTATCCATATCATTTTCCCCCAACTTCCGGGGAAACACTCGGGTTTTCGTGGAAGTTATAATAGTCTATTCGCGACTCAGGATATTTTCGTCCCTTCTTGGGTTATCATCCATTCATGAGTATCGTCATTTTATCATAAATTATGGAGTGACCTACACATTTACAATGACTTATATAGTGTGAGTATACATACTTAAGGCCTTTGCACAGGCTAATTGAATAGTGTCTAACCTTAAACGGTCCTAATAGGGACTAAAAAGTGAACGTTTATCACCCCTTGACCTTCATTAAGGTTAATTATAGGGTGAAAACTGCTAGCAGACCCTAATCAGGGATAATCGGCCCTAAGCGGGGATAATGTCCATGTATAAGCTTCTAATTAGGCTTAAAATAGCCTAATTTTAAGCTAGAATACGTTAATTGGCCTTAATCGAGGCTAATTCGCCCTAATCGGGGCTAATTTTTCTTAATCATGTTTAATTAGTATGTACGAGACACTAATTATCCCTAATCCACACTAATCATGTGCTTGAATAAGTGAAATGGCTCTACTTAGGGCTAATTGCATCACACGAACCACTAATTACCCTTGATTTAGGTTAATTACGTGTAATATACACTAATCAACCCTAATAAGGGCTAAATCTCACTAATCGGCCCTAATCGGGGCTAGGTTTAAAATCCTAAAAATTTTAAAAAATATTTGAATTTTCCACAATTTTTCAAACTTTTCAAAAAAAATCGCAGGAAGGTCACCGGAAAACCTCTAGGGAGTCCTGGACCATCCTCTCAGGAGGTCTTGGTCGGCCCAAGCTCCCCATGTAACATGCTCGGCTCCTCCTAGTCAGTTGGAGTTGAGCCTCCTGTAGACTGGGAGGTGAAAGTCCTGATTTTTTTTGCAAGAGCTTCTACTCGGCCTTAAGCCTTTCATATGGCCTACTAGGCTTATTTTTCTCTTGAGCAGCCATGGAGTCACCTTCATGGTGGTCCTGGAGACTCTTGTAACTTCTCTGTTCTTATTTTTGTGAATCTTTTGTTATTGTTCTAGGGAACGAATGGCTCTTCAAGAAACTTATTTTCGTGGACGTTCTAGCCTTCACGAAACTTGTTCTCATGGACGTTTTAGCCTCCGTGAAACTTGTTCTCGTAAACGTTTTAGTCTTCATAAAACTTGTTATCGTTGGCCGCCTAATTTTGCAAAAATTTTCATAAAAATTCCTAGGAGGGCCACTGAAAAACCTTTAGGAGGGTCGGGACCAATTCTACAGGAAGTTCTAGTCGGCCCTAAGCCTTCCATGTGGCCTAATCGGACCAACTTGTTCTTGTTCGGACATGGAGATACCTCCATCGTGGTCCTGATCGGCCGGGAGGCGAACATCCTTCAAACTTTTTATATTCATCCCCGTGAATGTTCTGAACTTGTTGTGGTGAATGCCCAACCCTTTTCTGGTGGACGCTCTGCTCTTTTTTTAGAGAACGTTATGCTCATGTTCTCATGAACGCTCTGCTCTTTATGAAACTTGCTTCTCAAAACTCTCCCGTAATCGAGTCGTGGCTATAAATGGCTAGTGATGTTGGATTAAGAGCTTGATATTGCTCTAATCTTCATGGTTTTTACTAATCTTGGTGATTAGTGTAATTAATCATTGAATTAATGCTAACAACTTGTGTTTAGCCTTAGTTAGGCTTTTATTGGAGGACTGATAAAAAAAGCGGCGCTCTGTGTCACTTTATTCATTTATTATGTCCTTTCTTCTCATTTCTTGATCGTTTTTCCTACCTTTCTTCGATCTTTTTTTTAGGGATAACTGCTAACGTGAAGCAAGCAGAGTTATGACCTGCTATAGCAGGTACCTATTTTCCTATAAAGAAAGATGAGAAGTGCTCATTTTCATTCACACTTTCATTTCTCAACTTCTCAAATTATCTCAAGTTTTAGAAGCTCTCAGCTTCTTAAGTTTTTCAAGATGTCTCAAGGTCCTAGCAAGCCCTCCATCTCAGCCAAGGAAGCCATGCACAAGAGATCTATAATCTGATCATTGAAAGGTATAGCCTTTGTTTCTCCGTATTCCCTTGAACATTGTTCTAACATCTTAAAGAGTATGCTAGACAAGCGGTCTGATGAGTATCCAAGCACCATTCACTTTGATGCATTCGAGCATAAGATTATGCTTGATGAAGAAGGCGTCGATGATATTCGGTCGAGCTATCCCTGGCTGACTATATAGAGGTTTGTAAGCCCAAGTCCAACGAGAGGACTTGCAACCTCATCCCCAACAGATTATATGTGTATAAGGCAGCTCTAAAGTCCGGGCTAAGGTTTTCATTACACCCTTTCATCCTGAGACTCTTTGCCTAGTTGAAGGTTCACCCGTGTCAGTTTTATCCCAATGAGTGGGCTTTCATTATCGTCTTCATAGTGAGGTGCAATGACCTGGGTATTCCACTGAGTGTCTCAATATTCTGAACTATCTTTATGCTAAAAGCATCTCCTTTCGCTAGGCCTAGTTGTGTCCTACAATACAGGCCCGATGTTCCTCATATCGTGAACACACATTCTCTTCAAGACTCCATTCACCATTGGAACAAGAAATTTGTAGTCTTGGAAAGGAAGGAGGGCGACTGAGGAGTATACTTCAGACGTGATTTCAGCAGTCCTGTAGACAACACTTATTACATTCTCCATCTTACAGATGCTGAGATTTACGACCGTGATCACCTTCTTGACGATGATGGAAGGACCCTTATTGGCTGTTTGTCAGGAGACCAAGCTCGTTAAGGCTGGCATTAGCATCCTCTCTAGAGAGGGTATTTATTTTTATTCTATCTCAACTTTGTTCAAGTTTGTCCTTATATCCACTTTTCTTTTGTTTTGTTTCAGCTGCTGAGGCTCTGGATGCAAGGACTGATAAGATTGACTTGATTACTAGAAGGATGTCCAGGGAAGCATCCAAGCAAGTCAACCGCATTCCCAAGGTCCCGACATTTCATGAGGCTTCCGACTCTAGCAAGAAGAGGGTCAAAGATTTTGACAGAAATGTGAAGATCCCCTATAAACCTTCATGGGGCATAACTACCAACGACTCGGTGTTTGAGAGTCCGGCCCTGGCTCTTGAGTGGTCCAAGAACTGTATTACTCCCCCTGACCACTTCACATCTCCTTGGGTGAAAATTTACTAGAGGCAGAGATGTTAAATGCACATGCCTTGTACCAGGTACATCTTAACTTGTAAAAACTTCCATTCAAGTATACTTTCTTTGGTATTTTCATAAAATTTTCACAGGAGAGCCACGGGAAATCTTCCAGGAGGCTCTGGAACAATCTTCCAGGAGGTTCTGGTCGGCCATAAGCCCTCCATATGGCCTACTCGGCCCTTCCTGGTCTTGGTATCACTCTTTCGAGAAGGTCCTGGTTGGACGGAACTCTATATGTTGGGGGCTCGGCCCTTTTGAGTCTTAGTCGGTCTTAGTATCTTAGCCTTTATCTTCCATGGAGTTAGCCTTTTTGTGAATTTTGTTTTTGTTTTCTTTGTTAGGCCTATGCCTACTTCACAGCATCCTCTACACAGGGTATCAAGATGAGAAGCAACTACGCTGTATTGCAGACCTCCATGAACAAGATGCAGATCTCCTTATCTTTGTGAGTTTATTATTATATCGTCGCATCATCTCTGAGGTTTATAACGCTTAACTCTGATACCATTTCTGTAACACCCCCAGATCCGGGGTCAGGGATCCGGGTCGTCATGGTCTTTCTTTCCATAATATCACTTAATTGAATTAATAATAAATAACCTCATGTTGTGACCCCACACTAACACACCACAACCCGTTATAGTCTCAGAGATGAAATTGAAATAAGTACAAGTCTTTGAATCCACAATTTAAAAGTTATTACAACCCAAAATGATTACTTGATAAGTTTACAATTAATTGCCATTATCTGCCACAAGTTATAATTATACATAATTTATTCCCAAAAGTAGAAGGTCTGATCTACAGATAGATCTACCTCTGCAGCTATAGCAGCTATGATCTCAATGGGAAGGCGCGGGATGCTTCCCACGCTCTTGCGCTGGGTCTGCTTGAGTCTGGCCATCTTTCCTAACTGTTGTTGTGTGATGAAGAAATAAAGCAAGAGTGAGCATTACAGCTCGCAAGATAATATATAGTGTAAACAATAATGCAAGTATCTAAATGGATAACTTACTAAAATCCTTTATCAAGTGTAAGATAATTACTTACTGGATAAAAGCAAAAACAAGGGATGAAGTTACCAAATACTTCACTATACTTATATCATTTATAAAGCTACTTGAACTACCACTATTCAAAGTATAATGAGCTTTCAACAGTTCATCACATAGATGAGACTACAAGACAAGATTTGAATAGATTAAATCTTTAAAGTATTATTGAATGAAATGAAGTTATGATATACTTCATTAAGTCCCGATATATATATCCACATATATATCTCTCTATATATTTCCTGAAAACCTCTGTCATGTAAAGTATGAACAGAGTTTGTAACATCCAATGAATTTTTGGAAAGGAAAAGAATTATGGCATAAACCCGGTATCTTGCTGATCAGGCAAAGATACCAATAAGTAACCTTTTCTACTAGTAGATGGACGAATTCCCCACTGGTCATCACCCTGGTCGCAATAGGACCTTATGCTGGACTGCCACTCAGCCACTTACACATTTGATGGACTCCCACTGAGCCACTTACACTTATTACCAACTACCTATTACACTTTACTTAAATGTTTCATACTCCAATTAGTCCTTCAAGGTCTTTAACCTATGTTTCAAAATAAGGCGAGGGGTAATGGTTCGTTCGCGAAACGCCGTTACTTAAAACGGTCGTTTCTCCTAAACCGTGCATCGGAATCAAACAAACCACATATCAAAACGAATCTCGTAACATGAACTATCTAATCATGGCAATGGTCAAAAGCTATCATTGTGTTCACGGGTCCTAATGTTAAGAGCAAAAATAGTCTAAAGTAAATCGAACATTACGACGGCTATGTTTACGCGATTACCAATTTTATTCTACTCCAAACCAACCCACAATCAACCCACAATCACAACCCAATCAAAACTCCATCCATACTTCACCATAGCAGCCCCAACAACTCAACATTATCAATTTATACTATTCTCAAACATGAATTTAAACTACACTTAAGTTCATTAATCAATACTCCAAGAATTACAACTCCAAAACATTACAACACCAACTATCCTCTACATTCACAACAAACAAGCCTCTCATGAACTATAACAACATAACTAAACCTAATACTCAAGTAAAGTTAGGGTTTGGAGGGGTTATACCTTCCTTGGAGAGTGGAGAATCAAGTAACTAGTTTGGAATCACCCTTAAAAGTCCTTATCCAAGCTTAATCTAAACAAAAACTCAAGAACAAAAATTTTAGTTCTTGAAAAACACTATTCACCATCTTATTCCATGATTTTTAGGAAGATATTGTGAATGATTTAGGAGCTCAAACTTATAGGATAGTTATATCTATGCATAAGGAGTCTTGGATAATTACCTTGCTAATTAACAAAGCTTGGAACTAAGATTTTGAATTTCTTGCTTTGAAGAAGAAGAAAAAGCCTAGAGCTTTTTGGATGAAGAAATGAAATAATTTTGTGTTTTGGTGAAATGATTTGTTGGTTGGTTGATTTTGATTTGTTTTGTTTTGTTTTCTTACCTTTTACCATGGTAACTTTTGTGTGGTTCTAATTCAACCAACAACACACTTGCTTTGGTCATGCTTATGTCACCATGTGATGTCACCCTCCCACCTTTGTCCTCTTCTCATTGGTTTGATGACATCATCCCCACTAATCTCTTTGATTAGCTTCTAATTACTTGGCTAATGACCGCTGATCTGTTATACGGTTCGCTTAACTTTCGTTTTCGTTTATCGTTTGAGGGATCATACCCGGGATCTTATTACTTGGGTTCCCTTAACCTTTCTCAATATATTATATTCCTTTTATGATCCTCTCTTACAATCCTTGAATTTAAATCCTTTTTATCCTGTTACCTTATACTCAATTCTTTCGATATCTGGTGGATTTTAGGGAAAAATCAAGGTGTTCGGATTTGGATTCTGCGATCTTTACATACACTTATTTATCATAAAGAGTACTATTACGATCTCAGAATAACAATAAAAGAACCCCTACATAGTGTGGCATGAAAAGTTTTCCTATTCAGCAATATCAGCAAAAACACTATTCATAAGGGTTACAAAAAGTTCAAAATTTTGGGGTTATTACAGTCTCCCCTCCTTAAAAGGATTCCGTCCCGGAATCAAATAGAAAATAAATGGGGGTACTTTTCTAGCATTGCGCTCTCTAGCTCCCAAGTTAATTCTTCCACATTATGATTCTGCCATAGCACTCTGACTAGCTTGATCACTTTGTTCCGAAGCACCTGCTCCTTCTTATCCATAATCTTTACTGGTTTCTCCACGTAAGTCAGATCTGGTTGCATATCCACATGCTCGTACTCCACTATGTGTCTGGCATCCCGATGATACTTCCTCAGCATTGACACATGGAACACATTATGAACTTGTTGTAGGTTCGGGGGTAAGGCTAGCTCATAAGCCAACTTCCTAATCCGTCTTAGTATCTCAAAAGGTCCAATGTATCTTGGGCTTAGTTTTCCTTTCTTTCCGAATCTCATTAACCCTTTCCAAGGGGATACTTTTAGTAGTACTAAGTCCCCTACTCCATACTCCTTGTCCTTTCGGGCTAGGTCTGCATATTTCTTCTGTCTGTCTTGGGCTGCTACCAGCCGTCCTCTGATGAGATCCACTATGTCTTTGGTCCTTTGGACTACTTCGGGTTCGAGCATCTTCCGCTCTCCTACTTCATCCCAGTATAAGGGAGATCGACACCTTCTTCCGTACAGGGCCTCATAAGGCGGCATTCCGATGCTAGCATGAAAGCTATTGTTATAAGAAAACTCGATCAACGGCAAGTGATCATCCCAACTTCCTTTAAAGTCTATTGCACAGACTCTCAACATATCCTCTAGTGTCTGGATGGTCTTTTCACTCTGCCCATCTGTCTGGGGATGGTACGCGGTACTCATATTTAACTTGGTCCCCGCACATTCTTGAAAGCTCCTCCAAAATCTGGAGTTGAACCTGGGGTCTCGGTCTGAGACAATGGACGCTGGGAGTCCATGTCGCGTCACTATTTCCTTAAGGTAAATGTCCACCAGTCTATTGACCGTGTATCTCTCATTGATAGGAATGAAATGAGCTGACTTTGTCAGTCGGTCTATAATCACCCATATGGCATCATAGTTGGCTTTCGTCCTTGGTAAACCGACAATAAAATCCATGGCTATCTGTTCCCATTTCCATTCGGGAATCTCCAAGGGTCGTAAAAGTCCATTGGGTCTCTGGTGCTCTGCCTTTACTCTTTGGCAAGTCAAACATTTGCTTACCCATTCTGCTACGTCCCTCTTCATGTTGGGCCACCAGTAATATTCCCTCAAATCCCTATACATCTTGGTGCTTCTCGGGTGAATGGAATACCTTGAACTATGGCTTTCATCCAAAATCTCATCTTTAAGCTCTTGAACGTTCGGAACCCAAATCCAGTAGGAGTACCTCATTATCCCTTTATCATTTTTCTCAGTATGGATCTCTTCTCCAGTCATTGACTCTCTGCCCTCATTCATTATTTTCTCTTGGCACAATCTGATCTTTTCCAATAACTCTGGCTGCATTGAGATCTCAAACAGCTCTTCAGTTCCGGTTCCGGTTACCTTTACTTCTATTTCCATTCTCTCAAAATTCTTTATCAATTCTTTCGAAGTCGTTATCATTCTGAGTCTTTCCTTTCTACTAAGGGCATCAGCCACCACATTGGCTTTCCCCGGATGATAGAGAATCTCACAATCATAGTCCTTGATTAGCTCTAACCATCTCCTCTGGCGCATGTTGAGCTCTTTCTGCGTAAATATGTACTTGAGGCTCTTATGGTCTGTGAAAATCTCGCACTTCTCTCCATAAAAGTAGTGCCTCCAAATTTTTAGGGCAAAAACTATTGCTGCGAGCTCAAGGTCATGAGTAGGATATCTAATCTGGTATTCCTTCAGTTGTCTCGACACATACGCAATCACCTTACCATGCTGCATAAGCACACACCCTAATCCCTTGTGCGACGCGTCACTATATATCACAAAATCTCCTTTTCCGTCGGGCAATGCCAACACCGGGGCCGTTACCAACCTTTTCTTTAATTCCTGAAAACTGTTCTCGCATTTCTTCGTCCATTCAAACTTCTCTGTCTTACGAGTAAGTCGTGTCAAAGGGGCGGCGATCTTCGCAAAGTCCTGTACAAATCTACGATAGTAGCCGGCCAATCCTATGAAACTCCTTACCTCTGTGGGTCTGGTTGGCCTTTCCCAATTTGAGACCGCCTCTATCTTGGAGGGGTCGACCAATACTCCTTCTTTATTGATCACATATCCTAAAAACTGTACTTCATTCTGCCAGAATTCACACTTCGAGAATTTGGCATATAACTGTTCCTCTCTGAGTATTCATAGAGCTATCCTCAAATGTTCTGCATGTTCTTCCTCAGTCCTTGAGTAGATTAAAATATTATCGATAAAAACTATCACACACTTGTCCAAGTACTTCTTAAATACTCTGTTCATTAAATCCATGAAAGCTGCTGGGGCGTTGGTTAATCCAAAGGACATTACCAAAAACTCATAGTGCCCATACCTGGTACGGAACGCTGTCTTGGGAATATCTTCGGGTTTAATCTTTAGTTGGTGATATCCAGTTCTCAGGTCAATCTTGGAAAAATAAACAGCATCATTTAGCTGGTCGAACAGATTGTCTATTCTAGGTAACGGGTACATGTTCTTTATGGTTAGCTTGTTCAACTTTCGATAGTCGATGCACAGCCTCATGCTCCCATCCTTCTTCTTAACAAATAACACTGGTGCTCCCCACGGAGACACACTGGGTCTTATCATACCCTTATCCAAAAGTTACTGCAATTGGGTAGCTAATTCCTTCATTTCTAATGGGGCTAACCGGTAAGGTGCTTTTGAAACTGGCGTTGTCCCTGGGGCTAGCCCAATAGCAAATTTAATCACTCTATCGGGTGGTAATCCCGGAAGGTCTTGTGGGAATACGTCTTCAAATTCGTTGACTACCGGAATATCTTATAAGTTGGGCACCTCCTTCTGCGTGTCCACCACATAGGCTAGGTAAGCCTCATTTCCTTTTCGTAGCATCCTTTTGGCCTGGGCCATAGTCAAAAATTTCTGCGTCTGCCTCTTTCCTCTAAATATAACTTCTTTCTTTCCTGGGATATTTAACTTAACTTTCTTCCCCTTACAGTCTATCTGAGCATCATTGCTAGATAGTCAGTCCATTCCCAAAATTACATCAAACTCCCCTAATTTAAAAGGAATCAGATCAACACTAAAACATTGTTCCCCTATGCCTAACTCACAGGCGGGGTGAATCTGGTTAACAGGAATAATTTCATGATTGGTTATTTCTACTTGTAAGGGTTCTATCAAGGGTTCAGCCTTAAGTCTTAACTTACGTGCAAGGTCATTTGATATAAAAGATTTAGTTATTTCCGAATCAAATAAAACATTTGCACTGACTGAATTTAGAGAAAGGGCACCTGTTATCACATCTGAGTCTTTCATAGCATCCTGGACTGTTATGTTGAAAGTCCTCGCAGTAGGTGGCTTATTGGAGGCAGCCCTGCTGGCTCTTGAAGCTGCTGGTTTGTTCATTGGGCATTCCCTCTTCCAATGACCCGGGCGTCCACACTGATGACAAGTGGTGGTTGAAATGACAACAGGGGTTGATGAAGGGCACTTAGTTGAATAGTGACCCTCTCGACCGCACTTAAAGCAGGTTACCGGCTTTCCTTTATACTCCCCAGTATGCATCCTTCCACAAGTGTTATAGGATGACAATGGGGGTCGAGACTGGTTGGAATAGGACATTCTTGACTTCTGGTCGCTCTGGCTCACATCCACACTCATTGGCCGCTTAAACCCAGTGTTCCATCCCGGTAGGGACACTGCTCCTCGATTAACTCTAGTTGGGAAGCTCCTTCATGCGGAACCTCCACCCATGCTCATACTTTTCCTCTTTATTACCTTCTTCTCTCTTTCCTTTTGCATCTGTTCACTTCCGGCTTCTACAATTGTTGCCTTTTGCACTAGAGTGGCATAATCAGTAAGCTCAAGGATTGCCACCCTATTCTGAATCCACGGTTTCAGTCCCTGCTGAAACCTTCTAGCTTTCTTTTCCTCGGTGCTCACAAACTCCGGCACGAACCTTGATAACTCAGTAAATTTTGCTTCGTACTCTGCTACGGATAAGTTATTCTGCTTTAGCTCCAAGAACTTGAGCTCCATCTGGTTCCCCATAAACCTCGGGAAATACTTTCCCAAAAACAACTGACTGAACCTCTCCCAAGTTATGATAGCATATGTCTCCATGTTTTTCTTGGCCTCCCACCAGTAGTTGGCCTCTCCTTTAAGAAGGTAGGTAGCAAATACAGTCTTTGTACCTCATCGGTACTCAGAATCTCAAAGGATTTCTCCATTTCCTTTAACCATGCCCTTGCCTCAACTGGGTCGGCTGATCCGTGGAACTCAGGGGGCTTAAGGGACTTAAAAGCCCTGAAAGAGTTTGCCACAGCATTGTTATTTCCTTGAGGGGGTGGGTTGGGTTGACATTCCAAGTTCTGCCTTAGTAGTTGCATGAACTGGCCCATGGGATCCATGCCTGGGTTTGGTACTGGTTGCTCAACATCAGTTTCTCCTTCTTCAGCCTCTATCTCAAATCCCTCAACATCATATGTTTCCTCTTCCTCTTCATACAGGGAGTCATCCTATTCCACATAATCCTCATCTTCCTCTTCACTGTGTTCTTGGTTCCTACCGTCCTGGTTATGGCTTCCCTGGTCCTCAGATCCAGGGTTCGCCCTAGTTCCAATCTTTCTTGGCGGCATGATACTGTTAATATTTGGGAAATTCCATGTTAGGTCACAATCATACACAACATTATGCCTTGCACAGTTCTATAATGGGGAGAATGTGTATCTCGCAATTCTATTATATTATGACGGTTCTAATAAGAAGTACAGTAATAATAATGATAAACAGTGATCTCTTCACTAAGGAACTGAACTGAAAGGAAACAAATATATACATAATGCGAGAAATACATAGTTTGATCTGGTCAAAAGTACAACAGTGTTACAGCCATCTGTCCTAAAAGTGATACACAATAGTCTATCTGTCTAGTCAGAAAAAGGGATGCTATATACAAGTCAACTATCCTGGAAAATTGGCTCTTACTAAGGCCTCGACTAACTAGACAACTAGACTATCCCATCGTCAGTCCTGAATCATACACCGGAGCGGGTCAGCTCCCATAACCTTTCCATCGCACGACGGAAGATATAGTCGGCCTGCCGCCTGGAGATCCTACCATGCATGTCCCCCTGGAGCGATCTGAGTCTCGCTCGGGATGTGAGCTCTATCCCCGTCAGCTCCCTCCTCAAGGATCGGGGTATAGCAGCCCTAGTCTCACAAGCTCGGGTACGCCTACCCACCCTTCCCGCATCCAACTCCCTCCTGACCTCATCCATCCGGGCCTCAGCAACAGCCACTCGGGTCCTCAGTACATCCTGAACATAGCCGTGGGCTAACAAAGACTGCCTATGGGCAGGGTCGAGAGGTGGTGAATCCGGAGCCGCTGGGGGTGCCTCCTCGGTCTGCCTAGGCTCGGAAGTATGGGTCTCTGAGCTGTCATCATAGGGGATCCAAGATAGTGGTGGAGGGGTAGGAGCTCTGACCACCGGGAGTGTGGGTAAAGGGGTACCAGTGTACACTACCATAGCTTCGACACGCTCCTCAGCTACTGGGACCTCATCCGGGTCCTCCTCATCTGAAATAGCAATGACCTATGTCTCTAACTCCTCTGAGGGGTCCTCCTCATCCTCCTCCATCTCAGGCTCCTCCTGATCCTCGACATCTAGCAGTGCCTCATCATGCTCACGCTCGAACATCTCAGGGTCCTCTATCTCATGTGCCTACACATTAAATGAGCTAAGTTACTATCATGATACTTATAAGGGTTCCCATAAGGGTTTTAACTGTCAGCGCTACTTTAAGTAGTCTGACCATGAACTTGGCAAGAGTTCTTATTATCTTTGTGAGTTTATTATTATATCGTCGCATCATCTCTGAGGTTTATAACGCTTAGCTCTGATACCATTTCTGTAACACCCCCAGATCCGGGGTCAGGGATCCGGGTCGTCATGGTCTTTCTTTCCACAATATCACTTAACTGAATTAATAATAAATAACCTCATGTTGTGACCCCACACTAACACACCACAACCCGTTATAGTCTCAGAGATGAAATTGAAATAAGTACAAGTCTTTGAAGCCACAATTTAAAAGTTATTACAACCCAAAATGATTACTTGATAAGTTTACAATTAATTGCCATTATCTGCCACAAGTTATAATTATACATAATTGATTCCCAAAAGTAGAAGGTCTGATCTACAGATAGATCTACCTCTGCAGCTATAGCAGCTATGATCTCAACGGGAAGGCGCGGGGCGCTTCCCACGCTCTTGCGCTGGGTCTGTTTGAGTCTGGCCATCTTTCCTAACTGTTGTTGTGTGATGAAGAAATAAAGCAAGCTCGCAAGATAATATATAGTATAAACAATAATGCAAGTATCTAAATGGATAACTTACTAAAATCCTTTATCAAGTGTAAGATAATTACTTACTGGATATAAGCAAAAATAAGGGATGAAGTTACCAAATACTTCACTATACTTATATCATTTATAAAGCTACTTGAACTACCACTGTTCAAACTATAATGAGCTTTCAACAGTTCATCACATAGATGAGACTACAAGACAAGATTTGAATAGATTAAATCTTTGAAGTATTATTGAATGAAATGAAGTTATGATATACTTCATTAAGTCCTGATATATATATCCACATATATATCTCTTTATACATTTCCTAGAAAACCTCTGTCATGTAAAGTATGAACAGAGTTTGTAACATCCAATGAATTTTTGGAAAGGAAAAGAATTGTGGCATAAACCCGGTATCTTGCTGATCAGACAAAGATACCAATAAGTAACCTTTTCTACTAGTAGATGGACGAATTCCCCACTGGTCATCACCCTGGTCGCAATAGGACCTTATGCTGGACTGTCACTCAGCCACTTACGCATTTGATGGACTCCCACTGAGCCACTTACACTTTCATGGACGCCCACTGAGCCCATGTTGCTTATGCCGACTCGATAGATGGACTTACTTCCCGAACGTTGGGTAAGTAATCAATTCATTTACCAAAACAGCAACCTTGTTGCGAATATAAAATACACCACAGAGCCGGATCCCTCCGGTTTTGAGCGAGTATTTAAATGCCCTTTAAAAGGAAGATCTTAAATATATAAAAAAAAATGAGTTTTGGGATCCGCTCTAACTTTTAAAAATTATTTTAAAGACTCGAAAACACTTTAAAGAGTGTTTGGAGTAATTCTGATTTAATAAAGTAAATCAGTCCCAATATATTAGAAAATATCTGAATATTATTATTTAAATAACATTCCCATAAAGAATAATCTTTATAAAAATAATTGAAGTAGAAGTTGTAAAACTTATACTTTAAATGAATAGTAAATAACCGAAGATATACTTATACGAAAGTAATATCTTTATTTGAATAATCAAAAGTAAGTTTGATTATCGACACATTATTCTTTAATAAAATAAAGAATATTATTCAGTAAATAATCGAAGTCATAGGTCCTCAAATGAATATTCAAATAATATTCATTAAATAATATAAACTGAGTCATAAGTCCTCGAATGAATATTCAAGTAATATTCATTAAATAATATAAACTGAGTCATAAGTCCTCGAATGAATATTCAAGTAATATTCATTAAATAATATAAACTGAGTCATAAGTCCTCGAATGAATCTTCAAGTAATATTCATTAAATAATATAAACTTATCGAATACACCTTATTCGATTAATAGTTTTAAAAACTATATCAATATATATATATATCATATATTCGGGAACATCTACTCCCGGTTTTAGAAAAGGATTCACCTTTGGGTCCCCTATCCTCAGGGTATACGCAACTACTGCTTATCTCTAGCATAGGTATTATGCAACTATAAGCATTTAAACCAACAGATATATATCAAGATTACGAAACAGACATGCATATATACCATATCACATGCTCCAATATATCGCAAGAATTTGCTAATAACAATCATGCATCTATCACAAGATAATGCATATACACATATACATCACAACAACAGTTATACAGGTAGAAAACTTGCCAGAGCGACTGGGGCTACAAATGGCTTGGGACGAGTCTAGTAACCTATAAACAACATATAAGTTGGAATTAAACCAAAGTCACTTATAAATCTATACTTTAACCAATTTAGACTCTAACGCTCGCTTTGCACTTACTGATTCTCTTAAGTCGCTCGAGTACCCTCGGCTCCACCATTTTTAATAAATTAACCATTACGAGTTTTAAGGCGATTCTTTCGCGAGTGTCTTACCAACTGCCTATTACACTTTACATAAATGTTTCATACTCCAATTAGTCCTTCAAGGTCTTTAACCTATGTTTCAAAGTAAGGTGAGGGGTAATGGTTCGTTCGCGAAACGCCGTTACTTAAAACGGTCATTTCTCCTAAACCGTACATCGGAATCAAACGAACCACATATCAAAACGAAGCTCGTAACATGAACTATCTAATAATGGCAATGGTAAAAACCTAGCAGTGAGTTCACGGGTCCTAATGTTAAGAGCAAAAACAGTCTAAAGTAAATCGAACATTACAACGGCTATGTTTACGCGATTACCAATTTTATTCTACTCCAAACCAACCCACAATCACAACCCAATCAAAGCTCCATCTATACTTCACCATAGCAGCCCCAACAACTCAACATTATCAATTTATACTATTTTCAAACATGAATTTGAACTATACTTAAGTTCATTAATCAATACTCCAAGAATTACAACTCCAAAACATTACAACACCAACTATCCTCTACATTCATGACAAACAAGCCTCTCATGAACTATAACAACATAACTAAACCTAATACTCAAGTAAAGTTAGGGTTTGGAGGGGTTATACCTTCCTTAGAGAGTGGAGAATCAAGTAACTAGCTTTGAATCACCCTTAAAAGTCCTTATCCAAGCTTAATCTAAATAAAAACTCAAGAACAAAAATTTTAGTTCTTGAAAAACACTATTCACCATCTTCTTACATGATTTTTAGGAAGAGATTGTGAATGATTTAGGAGCTCAAACTTATAGGATAGCTATATCTATGCATAAGGAGTCTTGGATAATTACCTTGCTAATTAACAAAGCTTGGAACTAAGATTTTGAATTTCTTGCTTTGAAGAAGAAGAAAAAGCCGAGAGCTTTTTGGATGAAGAAATGAAATAATTTTGTGTTTTAGTGAAATGATTTGTTGGTTGGTTGATTTTGATTCGTTTTGTTTTGTTTTCTTACCTTTTACCATGGTAACTTTTGTGTGGTTCTAATTCAACCAACAACAAACTTGCTTTGGTCATGCTTATGTCACCATGTGATGTCACCCTCCCACCTTTGTCCTCTTCTCATTGGTTTGATGACATCATCCCAACTAATCTCTTTGATTAGCTTCTAATTACTTGGCTAATGACCGCTGATCTGTTATACGGTTCGCTTAACTTTCATTTTCGTTTATCGTTTGAGGGATCATACCCGGGATCTTATTACTTGGGTTCCCTTAACCTTTCTCAATACATTATATTCCTTTTATGATCCTCTCTTACAATCCTTGAATTTAAATCTTTTTTATCCTGTTACCTTATACTCAATTCTTTCGATATCTGGTGGATTTTAGGGAAAAATCAAGGTGTTCGGATTTGGATTCTGACGATCTTTACATACACTTATTTATCATAAAGAGTACTATTACGATCTCAGAATAACAATAAAAGAACCCCTACATAGTATGGCATGAAAAATTTTCTTATTCAGCAATATCAGCAAAAACACTATTCATAAGGGTTACAAAAAGTTCAAAATTTTGGGGTTATTACAATAGGCACCAATTATATTGAGACCATATATGTCTATAGAATTTGACAACATAACGGTTTAAGCACAAGTTATCTATCTTGATTACATAGGGCAAGTAAGATGGTTAAAATTACCTACGAATCATGCATGACAAATACATGAACCTATGCTAGCATGGCAAGTTCTAAATCCTTAAATTCACTTTCACTTCATTAAGAATTAACACACTATCTTATAAGTTCGCGACGCTCATAAGACGAATACGCACAACCAATACTAGGATATCATACAATCACCACATACTAAGGCATCAAAATAATTTAACTAAAGAAATCCATAAATAAATCCGCTAGAACCCCACAATAACGATTAGCCCATAATCGGACTCATCATCAACGTGGGTTCTGATGAAAACATGATATAACAAACGTAGTCTTTATACGAATAATTAAAACCAAGTACAAACAAGAGTATAGGTTCAGCAAAACAAGAAACAAGCATCCAAATTACAAATCAAAATAAAGATTCACAAGAATAAACTGGATCGTCTTCGCCTTTGTTGAATTGTGCTAAAGGTCTCTTGTCGTCTTCTCATTGCGCTCTGGTCCTTGTTTTTAATAAAATGACCTAATATGAATATATATAGCAGCCCTCAAAAATCTAAAAGCCTTCCCTATTAAAATTGTATTGGAAACAGGATTCTTGAATTCGGCATCGGCGCGGCCGCGCGCTATCACTGCGCGGGCGCGCTATACTTCTGGAACCCCGACGCGGGCGCCCGCTATCACAGCGCGGGCGCGCCGTCCTTCTGGGAAAAACTGGGATTTCTTCTTAAATCTTGCTGCTTCGAGCCGGCTTTCAACGAGCTTTTATTCCAACACCACCTAGACACGAAATTAGCACCAAAATAATGATAATTCACCTGATTACCTGTATAATGCCTGAAATGCAAAAAACACTAGAAAACACATTAAAACACTTAACAAATTGAGTACAAATGCATCAATTCAAAGCTTATTAGAGCATAAATAAGTGTCATAAATGCCACTCAACATACCCCCAAACTTGAATCGATGGTTGTCCTCAAGCATAAACAGACTCAAAGAACAAGAAACAAAAATGCATGAATGCAACTATATGACTGTAACGATCCCAATAGAATAACTCAACCAATCAACAAGCAACATATCACCAAATGTAGTTTCTCGCATGAAGATCAATCAAATCATACAAATCAACTTACAAACTAGAGACGTGCGTGTGCGAAGATGCTTACAGATATACTATCGCAACTAGATCAATAATCATCACTCACTACTCATCAAGGCAATCACAAGGTTATAAATAAAATTAAAAGCTAGACTCAAAATAACTTATAACACTTCAATTCTTGTATTAGAGTTTTATACGGATTCATGCTTTTATTCACAACAAAACAACACGAGTATACTTATTTGATTGTGTAATGAGTGAGGTCCACAAAAGATTTATACAATAGCATCCATGTAGCGAGCGTTAGGTTAGCGGATCCTAGACTATAAAAGCCTTAGGTCACTAGGCACAAAGTCCCCTAAGAACTTAATAACTCAAGTACTAAAGAGCCCACTCGTGATCAATTATACATAACCCTTATTCTTTTTTTCCTTTCTTTTTTTTTCTCTTTTTTTTCATTTTTTTCATAATTTCTGAATGAGTGTGTTTCGCTCCATCTCATTCAACCCTAGACTACTCATAAAAATATGAGCCGGATACTAGCCATTTGACACCTAGCCACACAACTAGCAATAAAATCCAATTACTCCAATTTTTAAATATCCATGCCTTTTATTATTAGGAGAATACCCTAAATTCTAAATATAAACAAATGATTAAACCTCGACAAATCAACAAACCATGACCACGATCTAGCCCTCAAGCAACCTATAAGACTTAGTGAAATATAATTGTCTTTAGCATGCAAATCAATTCGATACGACTTAACATCACTAAGCACGCCATCACTACACTAGCATCAATATCGCAAGTCAATCGGAAAAATTGTCTAAGGGATCATGTTATAATGCAAATGCATGAAACTACATGAACAAAATATCATAAAACTACCAAAATAAAAAAAAACTACATGGAAAAATATGCAAACTATATGAACTAAAGTATCATGAAC
Organism: Apium graveolens; assembly: GCF_009905375.1. Lineage (NCBI taxonomy): Eukaryota > Viridiplantae > Streptophyta > Magnoliopsida > Apiales > Apiaceae > Apium > Apium graveolens. The sequence continues at coordinate 16,166,328 of NC_133647.1, forward strand.
ATGCAACTATATGAGACTCACACAACATATTCCTTCAACTACTACCCCCAAACTTAAAATATTCACTGTCCTCAGTGAAGGTAATAGCAAGGAATCAGGCATACCTACTCTGAATCAGAATCCTCACCCTCAATGGGTGGAGTGTCAGGTATATCAGGAGGCGAATACACAGAGTCCTCACCAAATACTGGCCACTGAATGTCAACTCCGGTGGCTCTAAATGCAGTCCCAAGTGCCTGGGTGAGATCGTGTGCAAAATGACTATGGATGTTGTGCATCGCATCCATCCTCCTCGCAAGACGCCTATACTGCGCCGTACTCAAACCAGCTCCCATATCTGCTCATGCTGCCTCCTGCTGCTGCTGCGATGATCCTCCTTCATCTCCTAACTGAGATCTCCATGCAGTCCTGCTTACCTGACCAGCAGTTGGCCTCCCACCAGGTAGGTGGTCAAAAGAATACCCAAGCCCCTTCATATCGGGCTTGCCTTCATCCTATTTCTGCATCGTAACCAAAGTAGTGCTATCGATCAGAGCACTCGGAATCTGTAACTGCTCATATGCGGGCCAATGCATACCAACTACCACACACAGCTTTGTCACCACGGACGCATACGGAATAGACCCCGTAGTGCTCCCCCTCAAGAACTTCAGAATCTCCTGAAAGATAACCATCCCCACATCTATATAATCACCCTACAGAATGCCCCATAACATTCATGCACGCTCTATAGTAACCTCATGCACATGCGTAGATGGCATGATATTAGCACATATAAAAGCGTTCCATGCATGGGCAAACATGTTCATGCCGGACGCCGGGAACGTAGAATACTCGGCGACTGTGCCCCTCTTGATCTTCCAGTGAGTGTCGGGCCGGCACAGAGTAGCTACAATGAGATCCAGATCAAAGTCCTCTAGAGTCTTATCGTTACAGGTATCCTGCCCGGGCTTTCTTGCGGGCTGCTCAATCACAGTTCTGATAGCCTCTGCACTATACTCCACCGTCCTCCCTCGCACCACAGTGAAACCATTCTTCTCGGCCTTGGCGTTCGCATAGAACTCGCGAACTACACTCATAGGCACAACAGCTGGTGCCTCGCAAAAAGGAACCCATCACATCTCAAGAATCATCTCCAAAAGCTTACTGTAATATTCGGGACATAGCGTGTAATTATTTTTATTGATAAATGATTATTATGTGATTATTATGTGATTTTTGGTGAATTATCTAACGCTTGGTGTTGTTATGTGAGTGTTCATATGTGTTAAAGTCTAAGTATGTTAATTTTATTATGTCCAAAATAAAATATAGATAATTAAGGTATTTTTCTGGTAATTTTTGGAGTATTATATGATTTTATATTGATTTATGAATTTATTAATTATTTTTTGAATAACTACAAAATTATTTTATAAAGCCGGGAATCGTCCAACCTCTACCATTTTTATGTTTTTATAACCCTAAACTCTTCCGAAAACTCCTCCCTAACCTAATCTAGTAATTCCGGACATTTTCCATGTTTTGACTTTTTCGATCCGGATTACGGTTTGACCCGTGCGCGGCCCGACGCTATATTTTCGATACGCTAACCCTTCCCGATAACATTATCTTCGTATAATCGTTTTATAAAAGCCCGGTTTTGATAATTATCAGTAATAGGATAACATTTATCCAAAATAGGATAGTGCTTATCCAAAACAGGATAGTGCTTATCCAAAACAGGATAATGTTTATCCAAAAAGGGTAATGTTTATCCAAAACAAACGTATTTATCGATCCAACACGATCCAGAACGTATTAATATTTTGTAAATATAAATAGGCCTTTCTTATTTCATTTTCACGCGCAAAATCATAATCAGACGGTACAAACCTTGAAAAACCAGAGAAAACTTTATTAAAACACTGTATTCTTGAAAATCAATCGCACAAACGAAGGCGTTATTGAACTCCGATTCGGGCGTGCAATATATCAAAATGAAGCTCTCGAAATCTTCTTTCTGAATCATCATCAGTTTTTGCCCAAAAATCAAGGTATGTTTCTAATTTAATTATTTTAATTTGAATTAAATATGAATTAAATTATGAATTTTTGTTCTTGATGTTTTTGATATGATTTGATGGCATAATCGTGTAGATCTTTTCATCATGGTCAATTTGGTATATTATATGTCAAAAATTGAGTTCAATAACATGTAGAAAAGTTGATTTCATTCTTGAGTTTGAATGTTCTTCGTGTTCTTGAATAAACTCACCGGATAATTAATATTTTTGGCCGGATTTTTGATTCGTTAAATCTAGAAGTGTGTAATCTATCTCAACTGATAGATCGTGTTATGAGGATTCTATTGGTGGTGCTTATTTTAACACAGGAGCCCCGTAACGCCTTGACCGGAGTTTGGTCGGCGACGGTGGCATGAAGTTCGGCCGGATTTTCCAGCGAGTTTAGCTTCTTATTGAATGTTTTAACAATGGTTTTGGACTCTGGACATACAGACGAGGCGATCTGCACCTTTTGGTGCAGATTTGGGCAGTTGGGGGTTGCCGCCAGCGAGTTTGATGGCGGCGGCCATGGCTTCCGGTGGCGGAGATGGAAGGTGGTGGTGAAACTTTAGTTTCATCACCCACCTTTCACATAAATTACAATTCAGTCCCTCCTGTTGAAAAATATTTCAAAAATAATATTCCGTTATTTTAAAAATCAGAAAATTATTTATCTATTTATTTTAAATTCAGAAAAATTATTTTAATTATTTATTTATTCAAAAACAAATTGAAATTATTTTATTAATTAATTTTATTTAATTTTAATTATTTTAGTTAATTGATTAATTTATTATTAATTGATTAATTAATTTAATTAATTATTAATTAATTTTAATTGATTTAATAATTAGATTTAATTATTTAAAATTGGTTTAAAAATTCTGAAAAATAGTTTTGAGCTTTAAAATATTATTTTAAATTATTTTCAAGACTCGATAATTATTATAAACTTATTTTAAAGCTAAATTCGGGTGTTCGAACCATATTATTTAATTATAAAATGATTCGGAGTCCAATTTTAATTCCGAAAAATGTTCAAAAATTCATAATAAATATCTAGAAAATCATTTTGACCCCGAATCTTCTTTGAAAAATTATTTTGATTGAATATTTTGTGTGCTATGTGCTACGTGTTATCTGATTAATATGTTATATGCCTATGTGGTTATTGTTTGATCGTTTTGGTCATAACTTTCAATCCGTATATCGGATTTGGGTAAAACGAAGGGTAGATAAAAGCTTATGACGTCTATGTGATGATTAGAATAGTATGAGATTGAGTATTGACAGATGATTGTGATTCCTAGCAGAGTAAGTGAGGCATAAAAAGAGAAAGTCAATGATCCATAGATAGAATTGAAGCATAAAAAGAGAAGGCAAGTGATTGACGAATAGAAGCAAGGCATAGAAAAAGAAGAAAAGTGATTGATGAGTAAAAATGTTGGATGAGTACAAGTAAAGTTGGAAATCATCGATGATAAGGCAAGTCTTTCTAAACCTTTCTTCGAGATATATTACAAATATTTTTGAACGTTCTCATAACATGTTGCTATTATTCAAAATAAATCTTGTTTTATATTGCAAGCGTTTTACACTATTCAACCTTAAACCCTGATTCTTATTGATCTTGAGCCATAAGCCTTATTCTTCATAAACCATTAATTGTTGAATTCTCATATACGAGCCAGACATATATGATGCTACTCCACAAATACATACACACGATAAACCAAATATTTCAACAGAATTTCTTGAGTACGTAAAAACTTATACACCCTGGAATACCCTAACACATCAAAGGTCAATACCCTGTATTATCTTTGAATCATTGTTCTTCCGATACTTGATTTTTCATCAAGCTTAAAGTCGTTCTTCATATTTACACCTTGACATATCCTGGTGATACATATGAAATGTTTTATGTTCTGAGATAAATGCTTTATCAATGTTAATTATGATTATATATTATTGAATTGCAATGGTATTTCTATGGAATTGTTTTAGAATTGGATGGTTTTATAAATGTGGACCAGATTCGTGGTCAGATCAGATTCGTGGTCATATTAGGCCAATGCGTGCCTTGGATCCAGTATATAGAGCAAAGCCAGGAGCCTTGCTCGGGGTTAGTGCGTGACTGATCAGCAGCATAATCTTGATTTTTTTTAAATTGAAAAGGATATCTAATTCTATTTATTGCTTATCCAGAAACTTGATTCTTATGAATCATTTTAATTGATCATTGCTAAACCTCAGTTATTACTATTATGACTTGCTGAGCTAGTTAGCTCACTCTTGCAAATCTGTCATGTTATTTTATAGTTGAAAAGGAAATGGTTGATAACGAGGATTCCCAGTCCAGAGTGCGAGCTAGGAATCCAGGATAAGACGGACCGAGTTAGCAGGAGTTTTATAATGTAGATGAGATATGTAAGATTGTAAGAATGATGTCATTATCAGTTGTAAGTGGAACTAGTTGGGATTTGGTACGATATAATAAAAGTTAAAGTTGTGGTTTGTTTTCATACTTTAACCTGTTGCGATCCATGGTCATGGTAATAAGGGTCTTTGCATATATCACTTTCATAAGCAGGTATTTATATATATTGAGTGTGTGTGTGTGTTGTGAACCCCAAACCTCTGACCCGGGTTTAGAGGGCATCACATTTACCATCATTCCCTGATGGCAAGAAACCTCGCTCCTTGACGATTGGCTTCGAAAGAAGCCTTGTGTACTCCTCATCAACTTCAGGAGTAGAAAACCTGGGCCTCACACCACTCACAGTTGAAGAATCGGTGGTGCTACTTCCAACTTGTGTTCTTTGTCTCTTGGGTACCATGGAAATTGATTAGAGAGAATAAGAGTTGTGTTTGAGAGAGAATTTATGTTTGGGTGTTTGTGAATTGGTGAAGAAGTTTGTGTGTGAGGTGTATGTATGTAGAGGTGATGAAATGAGAATTAGATACGGAATAGAAGTGGGATTTGATTATGGAAATAATGAGAGTAATGGGTTTGATTTGGAGAGGGAATTATGGGATGTGGGGGAGTAAAATCCGGTTGGGAATTGATTTTGGGACAAAATTCCCAATCCCCCCTTAAACTGCCTTTTATTTTTTTCCAGAGTCGGGACACGGCGCGGTCGCGCGCTGGGACGGCGCAGACACGCGCTACTTCTGCCAAACAGGCGTGGCCGCGTTCTGTAACAGCGCGGGCGCACCGTGTTTCTGTGTAAATGGCGCGGCCGCGCGCTGGGACAGTGCGGGCGTGCCAGGCTTCTGTAGTCAGACTTGAATTCTTTTCCATTTTTTTGATTTTTTTGTGATTTTCTCTTTTCTTCTTACTTTCTCGACTTACTAATGTACAACAAACTTGGGTTGCCTCCCAAGAAGCGCTTTTTTTACGTCGCTAGCTCGACGTAGAATCTTGAGATCAAGTGGACAATAAAATGGCACTAACCACCTCGCGGGTTGCCGTGTCACCGTAATAATGCTTCAACTGTTGACCATTTACCTTAAATGCTTGGCCTAGATCATTCTCAAAAATTTCCACCGCTCCATGTGGAAACACAGTTTTGATTATGAAGGGCCCTGACCATCTTGACTTCAACTTTCCAGGAAAAAGACGGAGACGAGAGTTGAATAAAATAACTTGTTGCCCTGGCACAAATTTCTTGAGCACTAGACCCCGATCGTGCCACCTCTTGACTTTCTCCTTATACATCTTGTTGTTCTCATAAGCTTGAAGTAGAAACTCGTTAAGTTCATTCAACTGAAGCATCTTCTTCTTTCCAGCTACATCCAAGTCCAAATTCAATTTCTTCAAAGCCCAATATGCTTTATGCTCGAGCTACACAGAAAAATGACACCCCTTATAATACACCAACTGAAACGGCGACATTCCCAATGGAGTCTTATATGTTGTTCTATACGCCCAAACAGCTTCATCAAGCTTCAAAAACCAATCCTTCCTTGATGGACATACCACTTTCTCCAAAATGCGCTTGATCTCTCTATTAGATACCACAGCTTGACCATTTGTCTGAGGATGATAAGTCGTAGCAATGCGATGATTCATATTATACCTTTTCATCATGGCAGTGAACTTGCGGTTGCAAAAATGCGACCCCTCATCACTGATTATGACTCTTGGAGTTCCAAACCTTGTGAATATTTGTTTGTGAAGAAAATTAAGTACCACTTTCGCATTGTTCATTGGCAATGCCTTAACTTCAACCCATTTCGACACATAATCAACCGCCAACAAGATATACTGATTGTTACAAGATGAGATAAATGGCCCCATGAAGTCAATTCCCCAAATATCGAAGACCTCAACCTCGAGAAGCACATTAAGAGGCATTTCATCCTTCTTATACATATTACCCACACGTTGACATCGATCATATTTCAAAATGAACTGATGAGCATCTTTAAACAATGTTGGCCAAAAGAACCCTGCTTGAAGAACACGAGATGCTGTCTTTTCTCCACCATAATGTCCTCCATAAGTCGTTAAGTGGCAATCTTGCAAGATCCCCCCCACCCATTTCGCTGTAAGGAATACATATCCTGATGATTTGGTCAGCTTCTTGGAGAAAAAGAAACGGCTCATCTCACATATACCACTTCACTTCATGAAGAAACTTCTTCCTTTGAGCATAAGATAAGTTGAGAGGCATGATATTACTCACAAGGTAGTTCATAATGTCTGCAAACCACGGCTCTTCTTCTTACACTCCAAACAGATGCTCATCGGGAAAAGACTCATTTATCAATGTCTTATCCAATGAAGTAGCATTATGATTCTCTAAACGCGAGAGATGATAAACAACTTGATTTTCAGTTCATTTTCTGTCCTTGATCTCTAGTTCAAATTCTTGGAGCAAAAGAACCCATCGAATTAATCTAGGCTTCAAGTCCTTCTTTGAGATGAGATATCGAATGGCGGCGTGATCAGTGAAAACTATCACCTTAGTCCCAAGTAGATAGGATCAAAATTTCTCAAAACCGTAGATAATAGCTAAAAGTTCTTTCTTCGTAGTAGTGTAATTCAGTTGAGCACCATTTAGAGTCTTACTAGCATAGTAGACCACATGAAATATGTTGTTCTTTCTCTGCCCAAGAACTGCTCCAACTGTCACTTGCATCGCACATCATCTCAAAAGGCTCATTTCAATCAGGTGCAGTTATGACATGTGCCATAATTAGACTCTTCTTTTATATCTCAAAGCTGCAAAGCACTCGTCATCAAATTTAAAAGGAATATATTTCTCTAACAGACTACACAAAGGCTTTGAAATTTTTGAGAAATCGTTGATGAAACGCCTGTAGAAACCCGCATGACCAAGAAAACTGTGAATTCCCTTAACAGAAATTGGTGGAGGAAGATTCTCAATGACACCCACCTTGGCCTTGTCCACCTCTAGGCCTTTATTAGAAACCTTGTGCCCAAGAATAATGCCCTAACGCACCATAAAATGACATTTCTCCCAATTGAGAACCAGATTTGTCTCAACACACCTCTTGAGAAAGTGTCCCAGATTCTGCAAGCATTCATCAAAAGAATCGCCAAAGACTGAGAAGTCGTCCATGAAGACCTCCACATTCTGGCCAATCATGTCAGAAAAGATAGTCATCATACATCTCTGAAATATGGCTGGTGCACCACACAGACCAAAAGAAACTCGTCTGAAGGGGTGTTAGATATATTTGATAATGTCATGGCTAATATGTTTTATGTTTAGCTTTCAGATCTTACGTGAACAGGATAAATCAGTACTTAACTGTTGATCACTACTTATACTGGAAGTCAGGACTTAAGGATATCAGTACTTATATTATCAGGAGATAATCATCAGAAGATAGATATCAGAACTTAAGTGCTGAAGGACAATCAGATAAGGACAGTAGCTGATTAAAGGAAAGAAGATCGAGATAAACATAAGAAGAGATATGCATGAAGAAGGAATTCCGTGAAGAATGGAATACTTGGAAGAAAAGATATCTGATTGATATATTTAAGGAAGCAGAATTATATTCCATATCAATTAGCGATTATCTTGTAACTGTGTAGTATATAAACACAGATATAGGGTTTACACTATAAGTGTTATCATTATTAGAAAAGATTATTCATTGTAACCCTAGCAGCTCTCGTGATATTTGTTCATCACTGAGAGGTAACAGTTCCATACTGTAACAGAGTTTATTGTTTCAATAAAGTTTGTTTTTTGTTACTTAAGTTTTTAAAGTTCGATTTGAGTGTACTATACACTGTATTCACCCCCTCTACAGTGTATGTGTGAGCTAACAATTGGTATCAGAGCCTATCTGTTAATTTACATACAGTTAAAGATCCAAACACAATCATGTCGGACACAGAAACTCCAACTAAGCCTACCACAACTGAGGAACCACCAAAGACACAAATTCAGAGTCGGTATGAGACCATCAGAGTCCCCATACTGAGACCATCTGAATATCCCATATGGAAGGTAAGGATGACCATGTTCCTGGAAGCAACAGATCCAGAATACCTGGATAGAATCAAGGAAGGTCCTCACAAACCAACCAAACTCGCTGTTGCAGTTGCAGGTGAAGCAGCAATGACCGTACCAAAGGAGAAGAGTGATTATACTGCTGAGGACATAGTATCAATTGCTAAGGATGCTAAGGTACGACACTTACTGCATAGTGCCATTGATAATGTAATGTCAAACAGGGTAATCAACTGCAAGACTGCTAAGGAAATATGGGATGCTCTGGAAACAAGATGTCAGGGAACTGACACAATTAACAAGAACAGGAAGACAATACTCACTCAAGAGTATGAACACTTTGACTCAAAGACTAATGAGTCATTGAATGATTTATATGATAGATTTGTCAAACTTTTGAATGATTTGTCATTGGTTGATAAAGAGTATGATCTTGAAGATTCAAACCTTAAGTTCCTGTTAGCTCTTTCTGAATGCTGGGATTTGAAGGCAACGACAATAAGAGACAACTACAATCTTGATGAAACAACTCTTGACGAAATCTATGGAATGCTCAAGACTCATGAGCTAGAGATGGAACAAAGAAGCAAGAGGAAAGGAGGACAGTCAAGGACAGTTGCTCTTAAGGCTGAAGAAGAATTCCCCAAAGCAGCTTCCTCAAAGAAAGACAAGGGTAAAGCTCTTTTCATAAAGTCTGATACTGAGTCATCAAGTTCTGAGAGTGATGATGACTCAGATTCTGAAAGCTTGCCTGAGACTGATGCTGATGAGGAGATGATGAAGCTGTGTGCTCTTATGGTAAAAGGAATCACCAAGATTGCATACAAGAAGTTCAGGAAGGGAAAGAAGTTTTCCAGAAAAAGCATAAGTTCTGATAAGAAGAATTTCAGAAGATCTGAAGGCAGAGGAGGAAAGTCTGACAGAGGAGATTACACCAATGTTAAATGCTATAACTGTGGTGAGAAAGGCCACATATCTCCTGACTGCAAGAAGGTAAAGGGTGACAGAGGCAAGGCTCTTGTCACAAAGCAGAAAAGCTGGACAGACACTTCAGACTCTGAAAGTGAGGAGAACTATGCATTGATGGCAAATGCTGATAAAGAAAGTGCTGAGAGCAGTTCTGAAGCTGCTGAAACAAAGGTACCTCAGACTACTTATGCTTTTCATACTGATGATATTAATGAGTTGAGAAGATATCTTAAAACCATGTTTGTTAGTTATAGAGATCAAACCTTAACATGTGAAAGATTAACTTCTGAAAATCTTGCTTTTAAAAAAAGAAATGATTTCTTAGAAAAAGAGTTAGTTATATTCCATCAAACTCAGAAGGATAGAGATGATGCTTTTTATGTTAGGGATGAAGTGCGTAGTGAAAATTGGAAAGAGGGCTTAGGTTATGGAGAGAATAAGAATGATAAAGGAACTGAAGAAATTAAGCATGTTGTTAAGCAAAAGCCAAAGTTAAAACCTGTTAAGTTTGTAACTGTAAAGTCTGACAATGAGAAATCAGAAGTTAAAGAGGAATTAACTTCTGACAAACTAAAACAGGAAAAGACAGCTGAAGTAAACATAGGCTTAATGACAAAGAAGCAGCTTAAGCATAAGCTGAAAGATGTCAAGAATGCAAACAAGGTAAAATCACCTAGGAAAAATAGGAATGGAAAGGAAGGTGTGAATAAAAGCAATGATTATAAACCTGTTCCTGATGCTCCTAGGAAAACATGTCATAACTGTGGAAGTTCTAACCATCCGGCTTCTTTTTGCAGGAAGAATAAGAATATTAACTCCTTACCTTCAAAATCAGGAGTTAGGAGTCAGTCTGTTAGATACAAACCACAAAATCCTTGTTTTCATTGTGGTAGTTTATGGCATTCCATTTATACTTGTAAGGAATATCATAGTTTGTACTATGATTATTATCAAATAAAACCTTCTTTGAAGAAAGTTTCCATTGTTCCTTCTAGTGTAAATTCTGATTCAAAGTCTGATAGTGTAAATTCTGATAAGAAAAATGTTAACATAAACTCTGATGCTAAATCCGCTGCAAATGTTAACAAACTTAATAAGGCCAAAGGATCCAAGCAAGTCTGGGTCCTTAAAACTAATAATTAGTGGTCTTTGTGATTGCAGGGCAACAGGAAAAATATTCTAGTTCTGGACAGTGGATGCTCAGGACATATGACTGGAAATAAGGCCCTGCTATCAGACTTTGTGGAGAAAGTTGGCCCAAGTGTTTCTTATGAAGATGGCAACATTGGAAAAACATTGGGATATGGCAATATCAATCTTGGAAATGTCATAATTAAACAAGTAGCTCTGGTCTCAGGACTTAAACACAACCTACTGAGTATAAGTCAAATCTGTGACAGAGGTTATCATGTTGATTTCTTTGAAGAACACTGTGAAGTTGTGAGTAAATCTAAAGGCAAAGTTGTTCTGAAAGGATACAGACGTGGTAACATTTATGAAGCTAAGCTTTCAACAAGTACTGATGGCTCTGCAATCTGTCTGTTAAGTAGAGTATCAATTGAAGAAAGCTGGAATTGGCATAAGAAACTCTCTCATTTAAATTTCAACCATATAAATGAACTGGTCAAGAAAGATCTTGTGAGAGGATTGCCAAACATAGTATTTGCTCCTGATGGTCTTTGTGATTCATGTCAGAAAGCCAAACAAAGAAAATCTTCATTCAAGAGCAAGACTGATTCATCAATTCTTGAGCCTTATCATCTTATACATGTTGATCTATTTGGTCCAGTAAATGTCATGTCTATTGCAAAGAAGAAGTATGCATTGGTCATAGTGGATGAGTTCACCAGATACACATGGGTGTATTTCTTGCACACAAAAAGTGAAACTGCATCTATCTTGATTGATCATGTCAAACAGCTGGATAAAATGGTCAAAGATTCTGTGAAAATTTTAAGGAGTGATAATGGCACTGAGTTCAAGAATTTGATAATGGAAGAGTTCTGCAAAAGCCATGAAATAAAGCAGGAATTTTCTATTCCTGGAACTCCACAGCAAAATGGAGTTGTTGAAAGGAAGAATAGAACTCTCATTGAAGCTGCACGTACAATGCTTGAAGAAGCAAAGCTTCCAACCTATTTTTGCGCTGAAGCTGTGCAGACTGCTTGTTTTACTCAAAATGCAACACTCATTAACAAGCATGGAAAAACACCATATGAGATGGTGAAGAAAAAGAAGCCAAATCTGAAATATTTTCATGTATTTGGATGCAAGTGTTTTGTTCTCAAGACTCATCCTGAACAGCTATCAAAGTTTGATCTAAAAGCTGATGAAGGAATCTTTGTTAGATATCCACTTTCCACAAAAGCCTTCAGAGTCTATAATTTGAGAACAAAAGTGGTCATGGAATCTATCAATGTCTCTTTTGATGACAAAAAGATCACTGGTCTTAAAGATTTCATTGACCATGATCAGCTGAGATTTGAAAATGAAGACTCATATTCTGATACTGAAAATCCTGGCAGTCTAAGTCCTGATACTTCAAACTCTGATGGATTAAACTCTGATGTTATTGAAACTGTGGTGAATACGTTAAAGGAAGATGCACCTATGCAGGGGGAGCATATTCAAGATCCTATCACATCTCAAAAAACATCTGAACATGCATCTGGCTCTTCAAGTTCTGATTCGTCAAGTTCTGATAAGCCAAGTTCTGATAGTGCTGAAAATCTAAATACTGAAAAATCCAACTCAGAGAGCATAGTTGCAGGGGGAGCATCAGAAAATGAAAATAAAGATAGCATGGATCATGGGGGAGCATCCAGTTCTAGAGAAAACCTTCCATCTGCAAGGAAGTGGACAAAATCACATACACCTAATTTGATAATTGGAAATCCTGATGCAGGTGTCAGAACTAGAACAGGTACTTCAAATGAGTGTCTTTACAATTCTTTTCTCTCTCAGACTGAGCCAAAGAAAGTGGAAGAAGCTCTTCAAGATGTTGATTGGGTGCAAGCAATGCAGGAAGAGTTGAATGAATTTGAAAGAAACAAAGTCTGGACCCTAGTACCAAGACCAAAGAATAGATCTGTTGTTGGTACAAAGTGGGTATTCAGAAACAAAACTGACAGTGATGGCATAATTACAAGGAATAAGGCAAGGCTGGTTGCAAAAGGATATTCTCAACAGGAGGGAATTGATTATGATGAAACATTTGCACCAGTTGCTAGGTTAGAAGCCATAAGGATATTTTTGGCTTATGCTGCTCACAAAAAGTTTACTGTCTTTCAAATGGATGTGAAAAGTGATTTTCTCAATGGAGAATTGGAGGAAGAGGTATATGTTGAACAACCTCCAGGTTTTGTAGATACCAAACATCCAGACTATGTCTACAGACTTGACAAAGCACTTTATGGACTTAAGCAAGCTCCTAGAGCATGGTATGAGACTTTAGCTCAGTTTCTTCTGGAAAGTGGATTCAACAGAGGGACAATAGACAAAACACTGTTCTACCTCAACCATGGAAAGGACTTACTTCTGGTCCAAATTTATGTTGATGATATCATTTTTAGATCTACAAATGACAAACTTTGCAAGAAGTTTGCCAAACTTATGCAGTCAAGATATCAGATGAGTATGATGGGGGAACTTAGCTATTTTCTGGGCCTTCAAGTCAAGCAGAATGAGGAAGGCACTTTTATTTGTCAAACCAAGTACACCAGAAACCTGCTAAAGAAATTTAGAATGCAAGATTGTTCAAGTGCATCCATTCCAATGGCCACTGCAACAAAACTGGATAAGGATACCAGTAAATCAGTAGATATTACTGACTACAGAGGTATGATTGGCTCTCTACTCTATCTAACTGCTAGTAGACCTGATATCATGTATGCTACCTGTCTTTGTACAAGATTTCAAGCAGATCCAAGAGAACCTCACTTAACAGCTGTAAAAAGAATCTTTAAGTATCTTAAAGGAACAGCTGCTCTGAGATTATGGTATCCTAGAGAATCAGATTTTAAACTAATAGGTTACTCAGATGTAGATTTTGCAGGTTGCAAAATTGACAGGAAAAGCACAAGTGGAAGCTGCCAATTTCTTGGAGGCAGATTGGTTTCTTGGTACAGCAAGAAACAAAAGTCAATTTCCACATCAACTGCAGAAGCAGAGTATATTGCTGCAGGAAGCTGTTGTGCACAGATTCTTTGGATGAAGAATCAGTTACTGGATTATGGGTTAACATATTTCAAAATCCCTATTTACTGTGATAATCAAAGTGCTATTGCTATGACAGGTAATCCAGTTCAACACTCAATGACAAAGCACATCAGCATCAGGTACCACTTCATCAGGGAACATGTGGATGAAGGTACAGTGGAATTGCATTTTGTTCCCACAGATCAACAGTTGGCAGATATCTTCACAAAACCATTATGTGAAGCTACTTTTACAAGATTGGTAAATGAACTTGGAATGGTTTCAGGTTCCTTCTCTAAATCTGCTTAGACTTGTTCTGTGTTATCAGACTTTATGCTCAGTATTTACAGAATTAATCTCATTGTGTATTCTGTGCTTAATTGATAAATGTCTTTAAGTACTGACTGTTGTCTGATATATGTTTCTAAACTCTGATAAATGATATGTTTGTTCTAGTACCTATTCAATCCTATGAGGATAACTGTGTTAGATACTGACCTAGTAGTCTTCAATAAACAAATGATTCCATGGAAGAAGTAATTATTTCAGTGGAAATCTTATGACACTAGCAAATTCTGATAACTGAGCTTAGTTAAGTTCACTTTGTATATCTTATTACTAAGTCACAAATTAGAATAATGCTACTCATCTGTTAAGTTCTGATACTAGTAAAACTGCTGAATGTACTAAGTGCTGATAGACCTTTCTTATCAAAAGAAAAAGCAAAAAAGATCAAAGATTAAAATCAGGTACTCCTTTGAGATCTAGACTAAAAATGTGGAAGGGACGACCCAAGTGCATTGCTGGTATTAAGTAAATATGCATCAGAAAAGCAAAATATTTTCTTGGTGACTTTTCACACTCTATGATTACTGGAGAAATACTCTGAAAATAGCATAAATTCTGATAAACAGTCGTGACTCACTTACACTGAGAAGCCACTGTAAAATAGAATTTCAAAAGATGCATAAAATTAGCACAAAACAGTTGAGGTGGACTCAAGCATAAACTCATTCTTCAGTAGGTTTCAGGACAATGACAGATCTTTAGCAAAATTTTAGTTATGCCTTATTTCTAAGATGTACTGAAGTGAATCAGACTTTACTCTTTGTCTGTTTTTAGCTTAATGCACACATTAATCACTCCATCTGAATGATGAAAATTTCTGTGGTGGTCTATGTTATTTTAGATAAACAGTCATTGTGTCATTATTGCACAAATTCTGAGGACAAGTTCTAAGTTACACGTTCTGATGATTAAGTTCTGACGTCCATAACTCAGAACTTGTATGAGTATTTACTAAGATAGGCATTCCTTTTTCGAGTTAAGAAATTATGTTCTGATGACTGTTAAGTTCTGGTATAGGTCTAAGTTCTGATTTCTCAGTCTAATCCTTTACTTGGCTTATCTTTGAATAAAATTTAATAACAGTCTCAGTTCGACCTCGAATATGTTGAAGTGGAAGATTAATAGTCACTGTGATTAGGATTAATGGTATTTGTACTTGAACAGTCCACTGTTTCTTGTGTCTTGTGCGGTCTAGACCATGCTTCCTCTTTCCAATGACTGTTATTCTTTTTCAAAGTCTAGGGCGACGAGGTAGAATTAATTCTACCTGTCAGCATTAAATATCTTTGTGTCTCTTGGCATTCTCTTGCCTATATAAGCAACCACTTCACATCAGTCTTTCCATCACATTCTTCTCACACACTTATCCTCCTTCTTCTATCAAAAACACAATGGTTCGATACAACATGTTTTTGAACAACCAAACCTTCACAATGGAGCTAAGTTGTGCCGACTGGCAGCAGGAGTGGCATGTAACAGCCATTCCTGAGGAGATCTGGGATTCTGTCCCACAGGAGGTGCTAACTCACCTCCTATTCTTCTATATGGATTACCATCGCCATCTGGAGCGATTGGAGGAGGAAAGGCGGGAAGCTATCCGTCAGCAAGAGCGAATCATACGACTCACCATCTTGTTCGTCGAAGATAGGAAGAGGAAGATGACTTAATCTCATTTTCTTCCTGTTCTTCTTCATCATCAGCTTTGTCAGGCTTCTTAGCTAGGACTAAAGCTGTTGACGTTAGGATTAGAAGCTTAAGGAAAATCTTGTATTGATGTAATTTCCATTTCATAAATGTATTGACTTGATATATTAATGAAAATTATTTTTACTTCAAGATTTTGTCTCTGAGTTATTTTATCTTCTGTTGATAAATCCTGATTGATATTCTGATGACCATTTAAATTTTGTTTTTATTTAAGTTCTGATTCTCTGTCAGCACTTATTCATCGAAATTATCTCGGTCATTTTTAAATGATTTATTTTCAGAATATTAATGTTACAGTGAAAAATAATTCAATCAGTGCTAACGGTTTAAATTTTGAATTAAAACTGTTTCTCTTGATTAATGGAACGGTTTTTCCTTGAATCAAGGCAACTGGGTAAGTAATCATTCCTGTTTTCTCGAGCCCAGTAACTATCCGTTATTACTGCATGTCTGACAGGTGTCCAACGGTAATATTTTTTTTGTATAAGTACAGCAGAGAGAAGATTTCTTTAATCTTTTTAATTTCTTCATCTTTTATCTCTCTTCTTACTTTTACTCTCATTCACTTTACTTTTTCCGTTGTTTTCATACAGACATTATCTCAAACACCTAACAGGCATACTTAATTCTCAATTTTTTTTCACATGGCACCAAAGGATTTAATCATTGATGGAGCAAAGTTTGTTCCAAACAACTATGCTGCAATTCTTGATCATGCTGACGCTCCATCTGAATTGCACTTTGTGCAAGATCTTCTTGCACATAGTGAGGTTGGGTACGCTCTAACTCAGCCTGAATTATTTTCAAGTCAACAAGTTCTGAGGTTCTGGAGGACTGGAGTTTTTGATGATGGTGGTAACCGTGGAACTCCCAGTATTATCTTCCAAGTGGGTGATTCATCTTTTGTAGTCACTCCTGGTACAGTACGCAGGGCTTTACATCTTCCAGAGGATTGTACTTTCTCAGTTCCAGAGGACTCAGCCCTTCGGGAGTTAATGGCTGAATTGGGATATGAAAAGAGTCTGACGAAACTTGGACAGTTGAAACGGGCTAATATCAGAAGAGAATGGAGTTTCTTCTTTGATTGCATCACCAAGGCTTTTGGGAACAAATGTTCAAATTTTGATGCTATCCCAATTCTGAGTCAGCACATAGGGTATGCTATTATCCATTAAACTCATTTTGATTTTGCAACCGGAATAATTGGTTTTATTGGGGATAGGATGACAGAGGATCGAGATGTTGTTTATTTTGCTCGATTCTGTCAACTTATTTATACGTATTATACTGCTGAACCCCAGTTAGTCAGCACTCAAACCCTACCTTTTAAGGTTGCAAAAAGGTACTTCAACGACCTGATAAATGCTGACACAAAGAAATCAATGGTGAGACCATTACAGATTCCTCAGTCTGTGAAACAGATTCTGGTAAATGCTGATCCTGCTACTTACAAATCTGTTTACTCAAATGTTCAACCAACTCACCATAACCAAAATCCATCAACTTCAGTACCTACTTCTCATTCTACTCAACCTACCCTCAGAACTTATCTCAAATCCTATCTCTCCACTTCACAGACTGCTCAACTTTCTTCTTCAGCACCTACTGTGAAGTCTCCATCCTCTAAGCCAAAGAGAACAAAGACTGTTCCTCAAACACCTCAAAAGAGGAGGAGATTTACTTTGAGAGATGAATCAGATTCTGAGGAACAGATTCCTTCTTCAGAACCTGTGGTGGTTGAAGCTGAGAAAGCAACTTCTCAGAAGGATTCTGAAATTGGGGGTTCTAGGCTTCTCAAGAGGCTTAGACGTATGATAGTTCCTGAAACTCCCAAGGAATCCAAATCAACAAGGAAGTACAAGAAATAGAGGGCACAAAGGCCAGTTTCAGATGATGAGGAGGAAGCAGCTAAGGAAGGGGATCAGGAATCTCTAATCTCACAAGGCAAGGAATTTGCTCCAGTCACTTCTTCTCCATCAACTCCATCTCAGGAAGCTGTATCTGACAAGGCTAACTCACCATCTGTGTCTCTTGTTGATCCAGGCACAAGTGCTGAAATTGATATTCAGAACCTGGTTGTGCCTACAATACTTTTCTTAGAAGCTCCAACAGCAAATAATCCTTCCACAACACCTGTTACTGATGCTGTTCAAACTCCAGAGTTATCAACAACACCTTCTCTGCATCAAGATGCTGATGATCAGATTTTAGGTGAGCATCAGGATATGGATGTTGATCAGAACTTAGTATCAGATTAGCAATTAGAGGATGCTGAAGTCTCCATTTCTACTCACACTGTTGTCTTATCAGAAGATACTGATTCTTTAAGTTCTGATGCTGCAAATGTTGGAGATACTGGTGAAGCTGCTACAACTGTAGATGCTGATGAAGCAGGTCCTTCAGGACATACTCCTCCACCGACTCTTCCTAAGTCTGAACTGGTAAAGGAGTTTGTTATCAGGGATGCACCAGTGCCTTGGAGTGAAACTCCTGCAGGTCAGGAGTGGACTAAGGAATAGAACTCAGTTTCATGTGTTCCAAATGCTTTACATCTTGCTAAGCACTTGACTAAAGCTGATGAAATGTTAAATTCTGATGATTTTAAAACCCAGCTTAGAGTCACTGCATTGAGTACTAAACATCTACAAGGTCTTCATTCCAATACTCATGCAGAGCTACACAAGATTCAAGAGAACTTTATCAAACAGGAACAAGTTTGGAAAATTGATAAGAAAAAGTTCTTCCAACCTACCATTGACAGGGTTGCTTATATTGAGAAAACTTAAGAGAAACAACAAGCTCAGATTGATCAAATTCTGACAAATCAAGCTCCTCAGCAATCGCAACTTACTGAAATCCAGACCTCAGTGGAACTACTTATCTCTCTTTTATTACCTGCTGATGCCAAAAAGGGGGAGAAGGTAATTAAGTCCAAATGCAAAACCAACAAGACACTGCAAGGAAAGGATGATGGAAAAGATGACCAAGGAAACTCTGGAATGGGTAGTGGTCATAGTCAAGGTAGAAGGTTTACATCAAGACAAGCTAGTCACAGAACAAGTTCTGATACTGGGAAAAGAATAAGTTCTGCTGCTGGTAAAAGGATAAGTTCTGATGAACTTCTAGATCTTGATGAGGAAATGTCAAGACAGTTATTTCTTCAAGAAAATCCAGGGATGGACTTGGAAAGTTTAAAGGAAGAAGAAGCCAGACTTAAATCAGAGAAAGTCACATCTAAATCTGAAGCTTCTGGTAAAAAGTTACTTCCAAAACTTAAAGGCATTGTGATCAAAGAAAGGACACATACTGAAGCAACATTGGCTAGATCACAACCACAGATAGATCCAAGATCCAAGGGTAAAGAAAAGGTTGGTGAACCTATCAAGCCTTATGTACCTCCTGAGGAAGAAGAAATTACTGATGGAAAAGATGATCTTGCTCTGACTTCAAGAAAAGTTCTTAAAACAACCTCTGACATGGCTCAAGTTGTTCAGAGTCAAGAAATTGTAAGTTCTGATATTCAGAAGAAGCAAGTAACCTCTGACAGAGCTCAAGTTAACTTGATATCAGAAAATAGATCAAAGACACTCCTACCAGGATTCACTAAAGCAAAACAGACTCAATCTTTGAAGACTACTGCAAGTGGTTTTGAAGTAAGAGTAGTTACTGGAAAGGAAGCTAGAGATAAAACTGGATTGGGAAGTGCTGATGAAAGAAGAGTACACAACACTACCAATGATCCAACTTCCTTGAGTGAACCAGGTATTGGAGCAACTCCTGAGAGATTGAATCAACTGGAATCTGTACAGATGGTTTACCATACCTACTTGAAAGAATACATCATGTTGTATTTCATGACAGATGGTAGGGTTTATCATATAAGACAAAATGCCATTCCTTTGAAGTATTTTGAAGAATTGGAGCATGTACTTTTTTTACTTCAAGTGGATGACAGAATAACAGAGACTGCTGCAAACTACTTAAAAGAACAGATTCAGAGACAGAAAAGGCTTTATTCTGTTAAGTCTGACAGCATATATGTTCCAAAGTACAGAGATCACAATGGTGATATTATTGATATGAAGCCTAATACTGCACAGATCAGAACGTATCTTGGTATTAAGGGACTTGAATTCAATCTTGATTTTGACAAAGCTTATGTCATAAGACTAGATCAGGAGTTGAGAAAAGCAAAGATTAATGATCTCAGAGCTGCAATCTTTCAAACTGGTGAAGATACTGCAGAGCTTAAAGGTGTTAAAAGAAGAATGATTGATGAACTAAGATATGCTGAGAAATGTTTGTTGAAGAACTATCTCAGAACAACTCCTGACATCAGAGAGATCAAAAAATGAAGAAGCCAAGTCGAAGATCTATAACTGCTTAAATTCTGATATTTATACAGATTGAAGTTGTTATCAGAAGTTGAAATTGGTAAAAACTTTAAGGACTGTAAGTTGTAGTTATCTAGTCTATTTCTCATGCATTTGTACTTAATGTTTTTGACATCATCAAATATCTGTTAAACTTGTATATTTTGTTAATTTATAAGTTGGGGGAGATTGTTAGATATATTTGATAATGTCATGGCTAATATGTTTTATGTTTAGCTTTCAGATCTTACGTGAACAGAATAAATCAGTACTTAACTGTTGATCAGTACTTATACTGGAAGTCAGGACTTAAGGATATCAGTACTTATATTATCAGGAGATAATCATCAGAAGATAGATATCAGAACTTAAGTGCTGAAGGACAATCAGATAAGGACAGTAGCTGATTAAAGGAAAGAAGATCGAGATAAACATAAGAAGAGATATGCATGAAGAAGGAATTCCGTGAAGAATGGAATACTTGGAAGAAAAGATATCTGATTGATATATTTAAGGAAGCAGAATTATATTCCATATCAATTAGCGATTATCTTGTAACTGTGTAGTATATAAATACAGACATAGGGTTTACACTATAAGTGTTATCATTATTAGAAAAGATTATTCATTGTAACCCTAGCAGCTCTCGTGATATTTGTTCATCGCTGAGAGGTAACAGTTCCATACTGTAACAGAGTTTATTGTTTCAATAAAGTTTGTTTTCTGTTACTTAAGTTCTTAAAGTTCGATTTGAGTGTACTATACACTGTATTCACCCCCTCTACAGTGTGTGTGTGACCTAACAAGGCGAAAGTACCAAATGGCCAAGTGAAGGTAGTCTTCTCCTGATCTTCTGGAGCGACACAAATCTGATTGTAACCCGAATAGCCATCCAGAAGACAGTAATACTCATGACCGGCCAACATGTCAAGCATCTGATCAATGAAGGGTAATGGGAAGTGGTCCTTCCTAGTCACTTTGTTCAGCTTCCGATAGTCCATGCAGACTTTCCACCCCATGACTATCCTTGTCGGAATAAGCTCATTCTTCTCATTTGCTACCACGGTAATTCCACCTTTCTTTGGTACACATTGAACCGGGCTTACCCACGAACTGTCAGAGATAGGATAGATGATCCCTGCATCTAGCCACTTCAGAATTTCCTTCTTCATTACTTCCTTCATGATAGGATTAAGTCTTCTTTGTTGCTCGACTGTAGGCTTGCTACCTTCCTCTAACAGAATTTTCTGCATACAGTAAGAAGGGCTGATCCCCTAGATATCTGTTATAGTCCATCCAATTTCCGATTTGAACTCTCTCAGAATCCTCAAAAGCTTTTCATCATCACTACCTGAAAGGTCAGATGCAATAATAACAGGCAGAGTAGATGCATCACCTAAAAATGCATACCTCAAATGCTCAGGTAAAGGCTTCATCTCAAGAGTGGGAGCTTCCTCAATAGAAGGCTTGAGGCGTTTAGGAGCTTTGTTCCATTCCTCCATTCCAAGAGATTCAAAAGGCATATCAATCTTCCTCTTCCAGGGAGAAGCATTCAAATACTGCATGTAATAACCCCAATTTTTGGGAAAATTTTGAAACCCTTATGAATAGTGTTTTTGCTGAATGAGAAAACTTTTCATACCACACTATGTAGGGGTTCTTTTATTGATCTTCTGAGATATTATTAGTACTCTATGTGGTATATAAGTGTATGTAAAGATTGTCAGAATCCAAATCCGAACACTTTAATTTTTCCCGAAAATCCACCAGATACCGAAAGAATTGAGTATAAGGTAACATGATTAAAAGGATTTAAATTCAAGGATTATAAGAGAGGATCATAAAAGGAATATAATGTATTGAGAAAGGTTAAGGGAACCCAAGTAATAAGATCCCGGGTATGATCCCTCAAACGATAAACGAGAACAAAAGTTAAGCGAACCGTAAAATAAATAAACGGTCAAGAAACAAGCTTGTAAGAGAAGCAAGGGAGATTAATCAAGTGGAGTAGAAAATAGATGACATCATCAATCCATAAGAATTAGACAAGTGGCTAGATGGTGAGGTAAGCATGGTGATGCAAGCATTAGTCAAGATATTTATCCAAGATTAAACCTCCACCAAGTATTCTAATCACATTTTTTAACCAAGTAATCAACCAAGCAACTCATTTCTTCTCTCCCCACCTTGTAGCTTCGACTTTTTCATGAAAAATGGAGGTTTAGAAATTCAAAGTCCAAGCTTGGCTCATTCATAATTCTCAAGGTAATTCCCATGGCTTCTTGATATTATAACTTAGTTATCCTAGAAGTTTGAGCTTCAAAAATCATGTCTTTCTTAGCTAATTAATTCATCAAAGATGATGATGAATAGTAATGAATAGTAACTTTCAAGAACTAACTTTGATTTCTTGATTTCTTTTGGAAGTTCAAGGTTGTTTAAGCTTAGATCAGGGCTCTCTTAGGAATTTCAAGGCTCTTTGATGATATTAAGAAGCTCCAAGAAGGTATAACCAAGCTTTCCCCTTTGATTTAAGTTATAAGTTTGTATGAGCTTGGATTGTAAATGGAGGTTTTAATGGTTGAATTAGTGAATGAGAGATTAAGCATGTTTAGTTATGTATGTAAGTTATTGTAGTTAATTATTGAGCCGTTATCATACTTGGTATTAGAATTATGATCCATGGATGTTTTGACTTAGAAAATGGTGGAGTGGTAGGTTGGTTTGTTTGTGGTTGATGTTTGGATTGTTGTGGTTGGTTTGGTGTTGATTGGTGGTGATTTGATATTGAATTGATTTGGTAAAATTTGGGAATCGCTAAGGTATAGCCGTCGTAATGCCCAATTTTCCTTAAACTGTTTTGTGCATGACTTTTGCACCCGAACACTAACTACCATGAACTGACCATTGCCATGATTAGATAGTTCATGTTTCAAGCTTCGTTTTGATATGTAGTTCGTTCGATTCCGATGCACGGTTTAGGAGAAACGACCGTTTTAAGTAACGGTGTTTCGCGAACGAACCTTTACCCCTCGCCTTACTTTGAAACCTTGGTTAAGGCCCTTAAATGACTAATCGGAGCATGAAACATTTATGTAGAGTGTGTTAGGCAGTTGATAAGACACTCGCGAAGGAATCGCTTTAAAACTCGTAAAGGTTAAATTATTAAAAATGGTGGAGCCGAGGGTACCCGAGTGACTTAAGCGAATCAGTGAGCGCAAAACAAGCGTTAGAGTCTAAGTTAGTTAAAGTATAGATTCACAAGTGACTTTGGTTTAATTCCAACTTACTTGTTGTTTATAGGTTACCAGACTCGTCCCGAGCCATTCGTAACCCCCAGTCGCTCAGGCAAGTTTTCTACCCGTTATACTGTTGTTGTGATGTAAATATATGTATATGCATTATCTTGTGATATTGCATGATTGTTATTAGCAAATTTTGCAATATATTGGAGTATGCTAATATGGTATATATGCATGCCTGTTTCATATTCTTGAAATATATATCTGTCGGTTCATTTGATAATACCTATGCTAGAGGATAGTTGTATCTTGCATATACCCTTAGTATAGGGACCCAAAGGTGAAAATATTTTCTAAAACCGGGAGTCGAGGATCCCGAGTAGATTTTATATGGATATGGATATATATATTTATATATATATATTTATATATATATATATGGTTATAGTTTTCCAAACTATTAATCGAATAAGGTTTATTCGATAACTTGAAACTTTATTTTATTATTGAATATTATTTCGAATATTATTCGAGGGCTTATGACTCTTTTATTTATTTATCTGAATATTATTTGAATATTCATTCGAGGACTTATGACTCTTTTATATTATTATGAATATTATTTGAATATTCATTTGAGGATCTATGACTCCGATTATGTGCTGAATTATATTCTTTATTCTATTAAAGAATAAGGTGTTAATAATCAAACTTATTTTCGATTATTCAAATAAAGATAATACTTTCATATAAGTATATCTTTGGTTATTTAATGTTTATTTCAAGTATAAGTTTTAATACTTCTACTTCAATTATTTTTATAAAGATTATTCTTTATGGGAATATTATTTAAATAATAATATTCAGTCATTTTCTAAATATTCTGGGGACTGATTTACTTCATTAAATCAGCTTTACTCCAAACACTCTTTAAAGTGTTTTCGAGTCTTCAAAATGATTTTTAAAAATCAGAGCGGATCCCAAAACTCATTTTTATATTTAAGATCTTCCTTTTTAAAGGGGATTTAAATACTCGCTCAAAAACCTGGGGAGTCCGGCTCTGTGGTGTATTTTATATTCGCAACAAGGTTGCAGATTTGGTAAATGAATTGATTACTTGCCCAACGTTCGGGAAGTAAGCCCCTCTCATTGAGTCGGCATAAGCGACAGGCCGAGGTACGGTCTATTATTGTGTAAGTGGCTCAGTGGGAGTCCATCAAATGCATAGGTGGCTGAGTGGCAGTCCAGCATAGGTCTTAATTATGACCAGGGTGATGACCAGTGGGGAATTCGTCCATCTACTAGTAGAAAAGGTTACTTATTGGTATCTTTGCCTGATCAGCAGGATATCGGGTTTATGCCAAAATTCTTTTCCTTTCCAAAATTCATTGGATGTTTCGAACTCTGTTCATACTTCACATAACAGAGGTTCCAGGAAATGTTTAAAGGGATATATATATGTGGTTATATATATATCGGGACTAAATAAAGTATCTCATAACTTTTTCATTCAATAATCTTTCAAAGATTGAATCTATTCAAGTCTTATCTTGTGGTCTCATCAGTGGGATGAACTTTTGAAATTGATTATAACTTGAACGGTGGTAGTTCAAGTAGTATTGGGAATGATATAAATGTAGTGAAGTATTTGGTAACTTCATCTTTAGAACTTATATCTAATTAATAATTGTCTTATGAATGACAAAGATTTTCAGAAAAACGTTGAGACAAGGTTAGATATATGAGATCACCTTGCAACGATATATTTTTTTTATATACAGTTATACACTGGGACTTTGTGTATATTATGCATGGAAGCGGACTTCCAATATTTTGAAAAGTATATATGTATATATACTGAATATTTTGTGACTTCATCGCATTAAGATATCAAACTTGGTTCATTTCTTTTGACCAAGACTTTCATGAGTATTATGAGTAGGCTCATATATTGTAAATCATTATAAATATTATTTTGGTGGGCTTGCTGCTCACCCTTGCTTTATTTCTTCATCACACAACAACAGTTAGGAAAGACGGCCAGACCCCAGCAGACCCAGCGCAAGCGCGTGGGAAGCGTCCCGCGTCTTCCCGTTGATGTTGTAGCTGCTATAGCTGCAGAGGTAGATCTATTGTAGATCAGACCATCTACTTTTGAGAATCAATTATGTATAATTATAACTTGTGGCAGATAATGGCAATTAACTGTAAATTTATCAAGTAATCATTTTGGGTTGTAATAACTTTTAAATTGTGGATTCAAAGACTTGTACTTATTTAAATTTCATCTCTGAGACTATAACGGGTTGTGGTGTGTGTTAGTGTGGGGTCACAGCATAAGGTTATTTATTATTAATTAAGTGAAGTGATATTGTGGAAAGAAAGACCGTGACGACCCGGATCCCCGACCCCGGATCTGGGGGTGTTACAGAAATGGTATCAGAGCCAAGCGTTATAAACCTCAGAGATGATGGGACGTTAAGATAATAAGTTAACTAAGATAATAAGAACTCTTACCAAGTTCATAGTCGGGCTACCTAACGTAGCACTGACAGTTAAAACCCTTATGGGAACCCTTATAAATATCGTGATAGGAGCGTAGTTCGTTATCGTATATGGTAGCAGGACTCCGAACCCTGAGGTTGAGGAGCAACATCGCGATGATACTTTGTTACTAATTGGAGATCGGATTGTGGATCCGATAGAGTGTCCTAATGTAGGATCGGATGATGTTGATATTGAGGATGTTGTCCTAGTAGGGATAGTTGTTGAGGAGGACCCCATGCAGGATCCTGACAGGATTGGATAAAGGACCACTGATGAATTGATGACCATGGTTTGGTCGACTACCAGAGGTAGGATTGGCCGGTCACTACCGGAGGTTCGTTCAAGTTTGTAAAGATAGTAACCCCTTTAACGCGGCTTACTCATAAGACTGAGAAGTTCGAATAGACAGAGAAATGCGAGAATAGCTTTTAAGAACTGAAGCAAAGGTTGGTGACGACCCCTATGCTGGCGTTGCCGGATGGAAAAGGAGATTTTGTGAAGTGTAGTGACGCTTCGCACAAGGGCTTAGGGTGCGTGCTTATGCAGCACGGTAAGGTAATCGCGTACATGTCAAGACAATTAAGGTAATATGAAATTCGATATCCCCGCCCATGAGCTTAGGCTCGTGGCAATAGTTTTACCCTAAAGATTGGAGGCACTACTTGTATGGAGAGAAGTGCGAGAATTACCTAAGCCATAAGTGCTCTAGTACATTTTCACGTAGAAAGAGCTCAACATATGCCATAGGAGGCAGTTAGAGCTAATCAAGAATAATGATTGGGAGATTCTTTATCATTCGGGGAAAGCCAATATGGTGGCTGATGCCCTTAGTAAAAAAGGAGAGACTCAAGATGATAATGTCTTTTGGAGAGTTTATAAGAGATTTTGAGAAAATGGAAATAGAAGTGAAGGTAACCGGAGCCGGTACCGAAAAGCTGTTTGAGATTGCAATACAGCCCGAATTATTGGAAAAGATCATATTGTGCCAGAAAAAGTTATGAATGAAGGCAGAGAGCCAACAATTAGATAAAAGATTAATATCGAGAAAGATGATAAGGGAATAATGAGGTATTCCTATAGAATTTGGGTTCCGAAAGTTCAAGAGTGTAAGGATGAGAACTTAGATGAGAGCCATGGTTGAGGAATAAGATTTAGAGCAAACCCTGAACGCGATAGTCAGGGAGGTCGCCATCAAGATAGAAGGAACCCATGACATAATGGAGTGGAAAATGAGGATTTTAAATTAAAAGATGACCCCAATTATGGGGAGTAGGATGAAACATTTCATAATAAGGAAACAGAAAGTCGAGTAAGGAAAGGAGACCCGAGACGGTACTCCTATACGGCAATTCATGGACCTGTCTAGACAGAACTTAGACTATTATCCCCAACCACCACTCTGAGGAGACAGTGCGGTGGGAAATTCTTTCATGACCTTTAAGTCGCTAAGCTCTCAGAGTTCCAAGGAACAAGCTGACCCAGTCGAGGCAAGAGCCTGGCTAAAGGAAATAGATGAATCATTTTAGATTCTAAATGATTGACGAACCACAAAAGACTGTTTTGTCACTTACCCTCCCAAGAGAGAGACCACCCGCTGGTGAAAGGCCAAGGAAGGCACGGAGCAAGAGATTATGATAAACTGATTAAAGTTCAGCCAATTGTTTTCGGGATCGTAATTCCCAAGGTTATGGAATAGTGTAAAAGCTTTAGAGCCAGAACAAAGGCAGACGAGTATGATGAATTATGAATCTAAGCTGTAAAAGTTGTTAAGATTCGTTCTGAAGACGCGAATCCAGAATGACGGGATATTTGAAATCAATGCTTATGTTGTGTTGGTTCATGAAATAATGATAAGAGAAAGGAAAATAAAAAGGAATTGAAGTGGAAAGGAATAAAAAGGCAACAGAGTTTGAGGAATGATAAGGGAGTTGGGTATGAGGAAACCCTAAAGACTCCTATTAATAGAAATAGAAAAGTATATGATCGTCAGGATGATGATGATCCACCATGAGTTAAAATTGATGGTTGAAGGCATAAGAGATACATATATTGTACCCCCTTTAAGTTGGGAGGATTCGAGGAAACCTTGAGATAATTCGAAGGATAAATAATGAGACGCGGATAGACTGAGGAGACAAGAAAGTAAGAAATCAGGAAAAAAAAAAATTTGGATGAAGGAAGTGACCTTCAATAATGTGAAATGTAAGACCGGTGGCTCGATACCCAGAAAGGGAGACGCCAGGTATGAGAGATATCCCAACATTGAGATGACTGTGGAGATAAACAACAAAAGTAAATAAGGAATTATTAAGAAGAGGTTCACGTTGAACATGACCAATATCTTCCAGAACATCCATGTTATCGTTACCAGATTAGGCAAGAAAAGCGGATAACCGTTGTTATCTTTTGGAGGCCATTTTGATTAACCTCATTTTGTATACAGATGTTATTGTGAAATTAGGCATTTACTATCGAGGTGGGAATGATTGAATAAGATACCCATATCAGGGATATATGACTTTATTTATCCATGGAAGGATGCTTGTACCTTTTTAAAGGTGGAATTAAGGATAGAACATCGGTAACTTAAAACGAATCCTAGGGGAATGCATAAAGGTTGGCATTTCACCCTTAATAGGGATAGTATGAGTTTTGACAGTATGAATTGGAAAGGATTAAGGTAATAATAACCTTTAAGGATCAGTGGAGAAATTCTTCAGAAGTATATAGACAATGGTTCTACTATTAGTAAATGGTATTGTGATATGCCCTGTATCTAGGAAATACAGGAGGAACGATTGAAGGATAACCTTAGAGGTTTTATAAGGAAAAAGGTAATATTCAAAATTCTCAAGAATGGAAATGGGGATAAAGGAAATATGACGTAATTATAATGATGCCAAGTGGGGCACGTGTTAAACCACGAGAAAGTATGGATCAAACCAGTAAAGGTTGAAATTGTTCTAGGCAATTAGGACTTAAGATAAAAGATGTTCTAAGTATAGTTGAGAGTCAGTCGTGACAGTGATTAACCTCTAAAGACTGAGGCAATAACTTATGGAAAAATGGTGATTTTTTTTTTACTCATCAGATTTTAAGGAATACATCTTCACATAAGCTGTGATTGAAATGAGGTAGAAAATTATTTGGAGGTGGTTAAAATGACATTGACTGTAAGGAAATTGTACTATCAGGAAAGGCCAAAGAGGTGGCCGACACTTTAAAGGTAAGAGGATAATTATAGGCACTTGTGCCAAAGGAATACAGTGATGATGGTTAAAACTGTGAAGGTTGTATTATGGTTTGGAAGATTGACATTCCTTCTGATGACTGTGCAATACCCAACCGTAATAGTAGTTAGTAAAGGTTTAATTCGTGTAATCGCCATGAGCGGGCTATCTATCTCAGAAGATACTATCTTGAGATAAGCCAGGACCATGTTTCCAAAAGGACTAAACGAACCTTTGAGTTAAGTCTTCTATCGAAGGCATATGATTAAAAATGGTATTAGCCTGCTATCGTTGCTTTGAGCGAAACTCTTCTGCAATTTTATCTGCTTCATGTCATGTATGTATGTCAGAATCAGGAGTGTTCTTCATGAATCGTGAATGGTGATTATGTTACCTCCTTAGAAGGATTTGATACGACATGTATGGACTCCGTATGGTTAGCTATTAAGATTTCATGGAATGTGAATGACGACAGTAGGTCAGTGGTGGACCATAGTAAGGCAGCAATGATTCTGCGAGTATCGAGCTGATTACAACCGTGAGAGTTGTATTGGAATGGGTGTTGAGATTGAGTACCACTAATCGGGTCGTGGTAGTGTATAAGTTATCATTGATAGACTAATTAAGTAGAGTATCTACCTGGTGAATAATTATTCTTTCTTATCAATAGAGAGTCGTATTATTATACGAGGAAGGTTGCAGTGCAAGCATAGAATTATAGTAACGATGATGTATAGAATGAGATCCCAGATTCGATTTTCGATGTCGAGGGAGTTTCAAAGGTGATTATGTATAAGCTCGAGGAAGAGTGTGGGTCCATGGAATGATGGACGGAATAGAAATATTTAGGCATGGGAAATACGATGCTATAATACTTGATGCTGATATAAATACGTTTATGTTTTGTTCTCCTATGACAAACCTCTATAATTCAGAGGTAGGTTCCAAGCCAGATATTTTGTGGCAGTATATATATATTTTTTTATATATACAATTCTCTTCAGTTCGTTCTTTTCTCTTCTTTTCATTTCATGTAAGCTGAGAAGAACAACCCTTCCAAAAGGGGAGGTATTGCCGAATGACTATCTATCTGTGTGATAGAAGCCGAGTAGGATACCAGCTATTGTTTAATTGCTTGTCAAGTACTAAAGGCTGGCCACCTTCTGTACTAACTATGCAATATAACAAGTGTTCATGATCATAGTGATCTCTCAACAAATTCCTTTACTTCTATTTGATTGATCAAATTTTGGAAAATAGAAACAACTGAAAAAGGAGTAATAAAGTGGTGGTAGTATGCGGAATGGGAACACATTCGTGATACTAAGGTTGACGTGGTTATTAAAAGGTTATAGAACGCTAACGAGCAAAAGTATAACCAGTATAATATTAGGAACGGAAGGTAGTAGCGATTACGAACTGGAAAAGAATGGGTATTGAGAAGTAAAAGCTCTAATGCTAAACGCTATAATGAGAGTCTGTGTAATAGACTTGAAAGAATTTGGAATGATCACTTAACGCGGATTTAGTTATATCACGACAATAGATCATATGTCATTATCGAGGTGTCACCTTATGAGATCCTTGAGGGAAGATAATGTCGATCTCCCTTATGTTAGGATGAAGTTGTAGAGCGCAAGATGCTCAGACCCGCAGTAGTCCAAAGGACCAGGGATATAATAGATCTAATCAGAGGACGGCTGGTAGTAACCCAAGATGGACATAAGAGGTATGCTGATTTGACTCAAAAAAGGACAAAGAGTATGAAATAGGGGGCCTAGTAATGTTATAGGTATCCCCTTGGAAACCCTTGAAAAGGATTGATGAGGTTCGGAAAGAAAGGAAAGCTAAGTCTACAATTTGTTGGACCCTTGGATATATTAAGACGTTTGGGAAGTTAGCATATGAGCTAGCCCTACCCCCGAACCTGTAGCAAGTTCATAACGTGTTCCACGTATCAATGTTAAGGAAGTGTAATTCGGATGCCAGACAAATAGGGGCAAATGAGCGCATAGACATGCAACCAGACGTAACCTATATGGAGCAACCGGGAAGGGTATAGAGTAAAAAGGAACGAGTGCTTAGGAGAAGGGTTATCAAACTAGTAAGAGTTTGATGGTAGAACCACAATGTGGGAAAATTTACTCGAGAGTTAGAAAGTGCAATGCTAAGAGAGTATCCCTATTCACTTTCTATCTGATTCCGGGACGGAATCCTTTTAAGGAGGGGAGACTGTAATAACCCCAATTTTTGGGAAAATTTTGAAACCCTTATGAATAGTGTTTTTGCTGAATGAGAAAACTTTTCATACCACACTATGTAGGGGTTCTTTTATTGATCTTCTGAGATATTATTAGTACTCTATGTGGTATATAAGTGTATGTAAAGATTGTCAGAATCCAAATCCGAACACTTTAATTTTTCCCGAAAATCCACCAGATACCGAAAGAATTGAGTATAAGGTAACATGATTAAAAGGATTTAAATTCAAGGATTATAAGAGAGGATCATAAAAGGAATATAATGTATTGAGAAAGGTTAAGGGAACCCAAGTAATAAGATCCCGGGTATGATCCCTCAAACGATAAACGAGAACAAAAGTTAAGCGAACCGTAAAATAAATAAACGGTCAAGAAACAAGCTTGTAAGAGAAGCAAGGGAGATTAATCAAGTGGAGTAGAAAATAGATGACATCATCAATCCATAAGAATTAGACAAGTGGCTAGATGGTGAGGTAAGCATGGTGATGCAAGCATTAGTCAAGATATTTATCCAAGATTAAACCTCCACCAAGTATTCTAATCACATTTTTTAACCAAGTAATCAACCAAGCAACTCATTTCTTCTCTCCCCACCTTGTAGCTTCGACTTTTTCATGAAAAATGGAGGTTTAGAAATTCAAAGTCCAAGCTTGGCTCATTCATAATTCTCAAGGTAATTCCCATGGCTTCTTGATATTATAACTTAGTTATCCTAGAAGTTTGAGCTTCAAAAATCATGTCTTTCTTAGCTAATTAATTCATCAAAGATGATGATGAATAGTAATGAATAGTAACTTTCAAGAACTAACTTTGATTTCTTGATTTCTTTTGGAAGTTCAAGGTTGTTTAAGCTTAGATCAGGGCTCTCTTAGGAATTTCAAGGCTCTTTGATGATATTAAGAAGCTCCAAGAAGGTATAACCAAGCTTTCCCCTTTGATTTAAGTTATAAGTTTGTATGAGCTTGGATTGTAAATGGAGGTTTTAATGGTTGAATTAGTGAATGAGAGATTAAGCATGTTTAGTTATGTATGTAAGTTATTGTAGTTAATTATTGAGCCGTTATCATACTTGGTATTAGAATTATGATCCATGGATGTTTTGACTTAGAAAATGGTGGAGTGGTAGGTTGGTTTGTTTGTGGTTGATGTTTGGATTGTTGTGGTTGGTTTGGTGTTGATTGGTGGTGATTTGATATTGAATTGATTTGGTAAAATTTGGGAATCGCTAAGGTATAGCCGTCGTAATGCCCAATTTTCCTTAAACTGTTTTGTGCATGACTTTTGCACCCGAACACTAACTACCATGAACTGACCATTGCCATGATTAGATAGTTCATGTTTCAAGCTTCGTTTTGATATGTAGTTCGTTCGATTCCGATGCACGGTTTAGGAGAAACGACCGTTTTAAGTAACGGTGTTTCGCGAACGAACCTTTACCCCTCGCCTTACTTTGAAACCTTGGTTAAGGCCCTTAAATGACTAATCGGAGCATGAAACATTTATGTAGAGTGTGTTAGGCAGTTGATAAGACACTCGCGAAGGAATCGCTTTAAAACTCGTAAAGGTTAAATTATTAAAAATGGTGGAGCCGAGGGTACCCGAGTGACTTAAGCGAATCAGTGAGCGCAAAACAAGCGTTAGAGTCTAAGTTAGTTAAAGTATAGATTCACAAGTGACTTTGGTTTAATTCCAACTTACTTGTTGTTTATAGGTTACCAGACTCGTCCCGAGCCATTCGTAACCCCCAGTCGCTCAGGCAAGTTTTCTACCCGTTATACTGTTGTTGTGATGTAAATATATGTATATGCATTATCTTGTGATATTGCATGATTGTTATTAGCAAATTTTGCAATATATTGGAGTATGCTAATATGGTATATATGCATGCCTGTTTCATATTCTTGAAATATATATCTGTCGGTTCATTTGATAATACCTATGCTAGAGGATAGTTGTATCTTGCATATACCCTTAGTATAGGGACCCAAAGGTGAAAATATTTTCTAAAACCGGGAGTCGAGGATCCCGAGTAGATTTTATATGGATATGGATATATATATTTATATATATATATTTATATATATATATATGGTTATAGTTTTCCAAACTATTAATCGAATAAGGTTTATTCGATAACTTGAAACTTTATTTTATTATTGAATATTATTTCGAATATTATTCGAGGGCTTATGACTCTTTTATTTATTTATCTGAATATTATTTGAATATTCATTCGAGGACTTATGACTCTTTTATATTATTATGAATATTATTTGAATATTCATTTGAGGATCTATGACTCCGATTATGTGCTGAATTATATTCTTTATTCTATTAAAGAATAAGGTGTTAATAATCAAACTTATTTTCGATTATTCAAATAAAGATAATACTTTCATATAAGTATATCTTTGGTTATTTAATGTTTATTTCAAGTATAAGTTTTAATACTTCTACTTCAATTATTTTTATAAAGATTATTCTTTATGGGAATATTATTTAAATAATAATATTCAGTCATTTTCTAAATATTCTGGGGACTGATTTACTTCATTAAATCAGCTTTACTCCAAACACTCTTTAAAGTGTTTTCGAGTCTTCAAAATGATTTTTAAAAATCAGAGCGGATCCCAAAACTCATTTTTATATTTAAGATCTTCCTTTTTAAAGGGGATTTAAATACTCGCTCAAAAACCTGGGGAGTCCGGCTCTGTGGTGTATTTTATATTCGCAACAAGGTTGCAGATTTGGTAAATGAATTGATTACTTGCCCAACGTTCGGGAAGTAAGCCCCTCTCATTGAGTCGGCATAAGCGACAGGCCGAGGTACGGTCTATTATTGTGTAAGTGGCTCAGTGGGAGTCCATCAAATGCATAGGTGGCTGAGTGGCAGTCCAGCATAGGTCTTAATTATGACCAGGGTGATGACCAGTGGGGAATTCGTCCATCTACTAGTAGAAAAGGTTACTTATTGGTATCTTTGCCTGATCAGCAGGATATCGGGTTTATGCCAAAATTCTTTTCCTTTCCAAAATTCATTGGATGTTTCGAACTCTGTTCATACTTCACATAACAGAGGTTCCAGGAAATGTTTAAAGGGATATATATATGTGGTTATATATATATCGGGACTAAATAAAGTATCTCATAACTTTTTCATTCAATAATCTTTCAAAGATTGAATCTATTCAAGTCTTATCTTGTGGTCTCATCAGTGGGATGAACTTTTGAAATTGATTATAACTTGAACGGTGGTAGTTCAAGTAGTATTGGGAATGATATAAATGTAGTGAAGTATTTGGTAACTTCATCTTTAGAACTTATATCTAATTAATAATTGTCTTATGAATGACAAAGATTTTCAGAAAAACGTTGAGACAAGGTTAGATATATGAGATCACCTTGCAACGATATATTTTTTTTTATATACAGTTATACACTGGGACTTTGTGTATATTATGCATGGAAGCGGACTTCCAATATTTTGAAAAGTATATATGTATATATACTGAATATTTTGTGACTTCATCGCATTAAGATATCAAACTTGGTTCATTTCTTTTGACCAAGACTTTCATGAGTATTATGAGTAGGCTCATATATTGTAAATCATTATAAATATTATTTTGGTGGGCTTGCTGCTCACCCTTGCTTTATTTCTTCATCACACAACAACAGTTAGGAAAGACGGCCAGACCCCAGCAGACCCAGCGCAAGCGCGTGGGAAGCGTCCCGCGTCTTCCCGTTGATGTTGTAGCTGCTATAGCTGCAGAGGTAGATCTATTGTAGATCAGACCATCTACTTTTGAGAATCAATTATGTATAATTATAACTTGTGGCAGATAATGGCAATTAACTGTAAATTTATCAAGTAATCATTTTGGGTTGTAATAACTTTTAAATTGTGGATTCAAAGACTTGTACTTATTTAAATTTCATCTCTGAGACTATAACGGGTTGTGGTGTGTGTTAGTGTGGGGTCACAGCATAAGGTTATTTATTATTAATTAAGTGAAGTGATATTGTGGAAAGAAAGACCGTGACGACCCGGATCCCCGACCCCGGATCTGGGGGTGTTACACTGCAATTGCTCTTCACCTTCGTAATCTTCACTATCTAAATTCCCCAATAAGGCTTTTTCTAAGGCATCAGACATTGGCAATTGATCAAGTTCCAATGTGACCACCGAATAGACCAACTCCACTTTTAAGCACTCCTCATTATCAGTAGGAAATTTCATAGCATTGAACACATTAAAAGTCACATCCTGATCCAGCACTCGCATTATAAGCTCACCCTTCTACACATCTATCAAGGTCCGGCCAGTGGCCAAGAAAGGTCTTCCCAAGATTATGGGAATCTTCTTATCCTCTTTGAAATCAATAATTATAAAATCAGCAGGAAAGATGAGTTTATCAACCTTGACCAAGACATCCTCCACAATACCTCGCGGATATGTAATAGAACGGTCGGCCAACTGCAAGGACATATAAGTTGGTTTGGGATCAAGTAAGTCCAACTGCTTGAATATTGACAAGGGCATCAGATTGATGCTAGCTCCCAAGTCACATAAGCATCTGTCAAAAGACACTTTTCCAATAGTACATGGAATAGTGAAGCTCCCTGGATCTTTAAGCTTCGGAGGTAACTTCTGCTGCAGCACAACACTGCATTCCTCCGTGAGAGCGATAGTCTCTAAGTCATCTAGCTTCACCTTCCGAGAGAGAATACCTTTCATAAATCTTGCATAACTAGGCATCTTCTCGAGATCCTCGGTGAAAGATATGTTGATAAGAAGTTTCTTGAACACCTCCAAAAACTTCTCAAATTGCTTGTCCAGTTTTTTCTTCTATAGCCGCTTAGGAAAAGGCGGTGGAGGATAGATCTGTATCTCCCCTGTATTACCCTCAGGCGGAATGTGCTCAACAGTAGTCTTCCTTACTTCCACTTCTTCATCCTGCTGCTTCGCTTCTTTCTCAGCCCCCGCTTCTTCAGTTAACTCTTGAGTTTGTTCGGGATTCACAACCTTCCCAGACCTCAAAGTGATTGCCTTTACCCGCTTCTTAGCTTCCCTCTTTCCTGGCACTTTAGTGTCACTAGTGTAACACCCCCAGATCCGGGGTCAGGGATCCGGGTCGTCACGGTCTTTCTTTCCACAATATCACTTCACTTAATTAATAATAATTAACCTTATGCTGTGACCCCACACTAACACACACCACAACCCGTTATAGTCTCAGAGATGAAATTGAAATAAGTACAAGTCTTTGAATCCACAATTTAAAAGTTATTACAACCCAAAATGATTACTTGATAAGTTTACAATTAATTGCCATTATCTGCCACAAGTTATAATTATACATAATTGATTCCCAAAAGTAGAAGGTCTGATCTACATATAGATCTACCTCTGCAGCTATAGCAGCTACGATCTCAACGGGAAGGCGCGGGGCGCTTCCCACGCTCTTGCGCTGGGTCTGCTTGAGTCTGGCCATCTTTCCTAACTGTTGTTGTGTGATGAAGAAATAAAGCAAGAGTGAGCATTACAACTCGCAAGATAATATATAGTGTAAACAATAATGCAAGTATCTAAATGGATAACTTACTAGAATCCTTTATCAAGTGCAAGATAATTACTTACTGGATATAAGCAAAAACAAGGGATGAAGTTACCAAATACTTCACTATACTTATATCATTTATAAAGCTACTTGAACTACCATTGTTCAAGGTATAAGGAGCTTTCAACAGTTCATCACATAGATGAGACTACAAGACAAGATTTGAATTGATTAAATCTTTGAAATATTATTGAATGAAATGAAGTTATGAGATACTTCATTAAGTCCCGATATATATATCCGCATATATATCTCTTTATACATTTCCTGAAAACCTCTATCATGTAAAGTATGAACAGAGTTTGTAACATCCAATGAATTTTTGGAAAGGAAAAGAATTGTGGCATAAACCCGATATCTTGCTGATCTGGCAAAGATACCAATAAGTAACCTTTTCTACTAGTAGATGGACGAATTCCCCACTGGTCATCACCCTGGTCGCAATAGGACCTTATGCTGGACTGCCACTCAGCCACTTACGCATTTGATGGACTCCCACTGAGCCACTTACACTTTCATGGACGCCCACTGAGCCCATGTTGCTTATGCCGACTCAATAGATGGACTTACTTCCCGAACGTTGGGTAAGTAATCAATTCATTTATCAAAACAGCAACCTCGTTGCGAATGTAAAATACACCATTGAGCCGGATCCCTCAAGTTTTGAGCGAGTATTTAAATCCCATTCGAAAGGAAGATCTTAACTATAAAAATGAGTTTTGGGATCCGCTCTAACTTTTAAAATCATTTTGAAGACTCGAAAACATTTTTAAGAATGTTTGGAGTAATGTTGATTTAATAAAATAAATCAGTCCCGATATATTAGAAAATATCTGAATATTATCAATTAAATAATATTCCCTTAAAGAATAATCTTTATACAAACAATTGAAGTAGAAGTTGTAAAACTTATACTTGAAATGAGTATTAAATAACCAAAGATATACTTATACGAAAGTACTATCTTTATTTGAATAATCAAAAATAAGTTTGATTATCGACACCTTATTCTTTAATAAAATAAAGAATATAGCTCAGAAAATAATCGGAGTCATAGGTCCTCATATGAATATTCAAATAATATTCAATTAAATAATATAAGCGGAGTCATCTGTCCTCGAATGAATATTCAAGTAATATTCATTAAATAATATAAAGTGAGTCATAAGTCCTCGAATGAATATTCAAAATAATATTCATTAAATAATATAAACTTATCGAATAAACCTTATTCGATTAATAATTTTAAAAACTATTCATATATATATATATATATATATATATATTATACTCGGGAGCCTCGCCTCCCGGTTTTAGAAAAGGGTTCACCTTTGGGTCCCCTATACTCAGGGTATACGCAACTACTGCTTATCTCTAGCATAGGTATTATGCAACTAATAAGCATTTGAACCAACAGATATATAAATCAAGAATACGAAACAGGCATGCATATATACCATATCACATGCTACAATATATCGCAAGAATTTGCTAATAACAAATATGCATTTATCACAAGATCATGCATATACACATATACATCACAACAACAGTTATACGGGTAGAAAACTTGCCTGAGCGACTGGGGGTTACAAATGGCTTGGGACGAGTCTGGTAACCTATAAACAACATATAAGTTGGAATTAAACCAAAGTCACTTATAAATCTATACTTTAACTAATTTAGACTCTAACGCTCGCTTTGCGCTTAACGATTCACTTAAGTCGCTCGAGTACCCTCGGCTCCACCATTTTTAATAAATTAACCATTACGAGTTTTAAGGCGATTCTTTCGCGAGTGTCTTACCAACTACCTATTACACTTTACTTAAATGTTTCATACTCCAATTAGTCCTTCAAGGTCTTTAACCTATGTTTCAAAGTAAGGCGAGGGGTAATGGTTCGTTCACGAAACGTCATTACTTAAAACCGCCGTTTCTCCTAAACCGTACATCGGAATCAAACGAACCACATATCAAAATGAAGCTCGTAACATGAACTATCTAATCATGGCAATGGTCAAAACCTAGCAGGGATTTCTCGGGTCCTAATATTAAGAACAAAACAGCCTAAAGTAAATGGGACATTACGACTGCTATGTTTACCCGATTTCCCAAATTTAAAACACTCCAATTCAACCCACAATCAATCCACAATCACAACCCAATCAAAACTCCATCCATACTACATCATAACAGCCCCAACAACTCAACATTAACAATTTTTACTTATTCTTAAACTTGAATTTAAAACTATACTTAAGTCCTTTAACTAATCAACAAGATTTCAACATCCAATTCATTACAACTCCCTCCCAAACTCTAAACATACAAGCATCAAGCTTCTCTTTTACCATAACAATCAAAACCATCCTAATATACAAAGTAAAGTTAGGGTTTGGAGATGTTATACCTTCCTTGAAGTGATTTGAGTAGCTAGGAAGCCTTAAGAAGCCTTTAGATATCTTAGGGATGCTTGGATCTTAAAGGAAAAACAAAGAAAATCAAGTTAAAAATCTTGAAATCACTATTCATTATCTTCTTCATTGATTTCTTGGAAGAGATTGAGAATGAATTGGAGGCTTAAACTTATAGGATAGTCATATCTATGCATAAGGAGTATTAGATAATTACCTTACTAATTAAGGAAGCTTGGAACTTGAATTTTGAATTTTCCTCCTTGAAATGAAGAGAAAAGCCGAGAGCTTCTTGATGAAGAAGTGAAATGATTTTTGTGTTTGTGAGTTGTTTTGCCTAGCTTGGTTGCTTTTGATTTGTTTTTGGTTAATTACCTTTTTAACCTTGAACTTTGTGTGGTTTTAAATCAACCACACCTCCTTCCCCTTATGCCATGCTTATGTCACCTTGTGATGTCATCCTCCCTCACTTGCCCTCTTCTTATTGGTTGGATGACCTCATCATCCCTAACCTCCTTGATTAACTCCTAATTGTTTGCCTAATGACCGATGATCTATTATACGGTTCGCTTAACTTTCGTTCTCGTTTCTCGTTTGAGGGATCATACCCGGGATCTTATTACTTGGGTTTCCTTAACCTTTCTCAATACATTATATTCCTTTTATGATCCTCTCTTATAATCCTTTAATTTAAATCCTTTTTATCCTGTTACCTTATACTCAATTCTTTCTGTATCTAGTGGATTTCCGGGAAAAATCAAAGTGTTCGGAATCGGATTCTGACGATCTTTACATACACTTATATACAATATAGAGTACCAATAAAATCTCAGAATATCCATATAAGAACCCCTACATAGTGTGGCATGAAAAATTTTCTTGTTCAGAAATATCAGCAAAAACACTATTCATAAGGGTTACAAAAAGTTCAAAATTTTGGGGTTATTACAATTAGGCAATGTACCAGGTTGACGATTTAGCAAGGCATTGGCAATTTGCCCAATTTGATTTTCCAAGGTCTTGATAGAAACAGCTTGACTCTTGCACATAAGCTTCAACTCCTCTAATTCAGATTTTTCATTAGCTTGTTGCAGCTGGAGTTGCTGTCTCGGTGCATATTACGGTTGTTGAAAACCAGGGAGGTTATACTGCTTAGCTGGATACTACTGAAAAGGCTGTTGAACCGCATTCTAAGCATTGCTCCAGCTGAAATTAGGATGATTGCGGCTATTAGGATGATAGGTGGTTGGCACAGGTTGCTGCGATCGCTGGAAGTTGCTCACGAACATAGCTGATTCATTAGAAATTGCATACTGATCAGTCTCATGGGCACCAGCAGAAAGCTCACAGACACTAGCGATTTGATTTACTCCATAATTCGCCAAGGTGTCCACCTTCATCGTCAAAGCCTTAAGTTGGGAAGCGATAGTAGTTGTTGCGTCCAACTCCAGAATTCCTGCTACTTTTCCCTGCGTCAGTCTCTGGGAAGGATTCTGGTACTCATTAGCAGCCATCAGTTCAATAAGTTCATAAGCTTCATCGTAGCTTTTAGCCAACAAGGCTCCTCCTAATGCCACATCAAGCCTGGGTCTAGAAGTAGGACCCAATCCATTGTAGAAACAGTTGATAATCATCCAATCAAGCATGCCATGGTGCGGGCACTTCCTTAGCATCTCCTTATATCGATCCTAAGCCTCACACATGGATTTTCCAGTTTGCTGCGCAAACTGGGTAAGAGGATTTCTGATTGCAGCAGTCTTTGCCATGGGGAAGAATTTAGTGAGAAACTTTTGAGCAAGATCTTCCCAAATGGTGATAGACCCTGCTGGTAGATAGTGTAACCAGCACTTAGCCTTGTCCCTCAGAGAGAATGGGAAGAGATGTAGCTTGATAGCATCTTTAGTCACATCATTGAACTTGAAAGTGTCACAGATCTTGATGAAATCCCTAATGTGCATGTTGTGGTCTTCAGTTGGAGAACCCCCAAACTGAACTGAGTTCTGTATTATCTGGATCGTGCTTGACTTGATCTCAAAAGTGTTAGCCCTGATGGCTGGTCTGATGATGCTAGAATGAATGTCATTAATCTTAGGCTTAGAATAGTCCATCAAAGCCTTCGGATTTTCTCCTTGATCGCCCATAGCTACTACAATTGGCTCTTCAACTTTCTCTTCTTCCTCTAACTTCTCTTTATCCTCAAAAACTTCCCTACGAACCACCACAAGTTCTTCCTAGGATTTATCCAGTGTTCTATTACGAGTATGCGAACGCGTATGCATACACTCCCGTTAGAGTACCTAAACAAGACAAGGAACAAATAAGTAACAATTTCCGAGTCAATGAACTTTAACGACCTGATGGAAAGCACATAAACTATAAATTAACACTGCAGTCCCCGGCAGTGGCACTAAAAACTTGTTAGTCGCTAAACACGCGCTAATAATACACGCAAGTATACATGTTCACAAGTAGTTTAGAATCTTTTCTAGTTCGTTCCCACAGAGACTGTATTGGTTAACTATTTAATTTACGCACCTAAGCAACAATGTATGGTTATTATCCAATGCTAAGATGATAACAAATTGAGATTTGTTTATAACTAAAAATTGCGCTAACAATTATAACTACGAGAATAAGATTGATAGAATTAATATATATGACAAACATGGGATTCTAACTTCATTAAATACTTTATTCAATAGCCTTATTATTCTTAACCTTAGCATGCAATGGTGATAACACGAATCAGATAACACGAAACTGATAAACGCCAACTTTTGTTGCACGATTACCATTCTACCAGACATCCACAAAAGAGATAGAAGCTGAATAAGCAACAATTATATTGAGACCCTATACGTCTATAGAATTTGACAACATAACGGTTTAAGCACAAGTTATCTATCTTGATTACATAGGGCAAGCAAGATGGTTAAAATTACCTACGAATTATGCATGACAAATACATGAACCTATGCTAACATGGCAAGTTCTAAATCCTTAAATTCATTTTCACTTCATTAAGAATTAACACACTATCTTATAAGTTCGCGATGCTCATAAGACGAATACGCACAACCAATACTAGGATATCATATAGTCACCATAAACTAAGGCATCAAAATTATTTAACTAAAGAAATCCATAAATAAATCCGCTAGAACCCCACGATAACGATTAGCCCTTAATCGGACTCATCATCAACGTGGGTTCCGATGAAAACATGATATAGCAAACGTATTCTTTATACGAAAAATTAAAACCAAGTACAAACAAGAGTATAGGTTCAGCAAAACAAGAAACAAGCATCCAAATTACAACTCAAAACAAAGATTCACAAGAATAAACTAGATCGTCTTCGCCTTTGTTATATTGTGCTAAAGGTCTTTTGTTGTCTTCTCCTTGCGCTCTGGTCCTTCTTTTTATTAAAACGACCTATTATGAATATATATAGTAGCCCCCAACAATTTGGAAGCCTTCCCTTTTAGAATTATATTAGAAACAGGATTCTTGAATTCGGCATCAGCGCGGCCGTGCACTATAACAGCGCGGGCGCGCTGTACTTCTGGAACCCCGGCACGGTCGCGCGCTATCACAGCGCGGGCGTGCCGTCCTTCTGGGAAAAACTCAGATTTCTTCTTAAATCTTGCTGCTTCGAGCCGAGTTTCCACGAGCTTTTATTCAAACACCACCTAGACACCAAATTAGCACCAAAATAATGCTAATTCACCTGATTACCTGTATAATGCCTGAAATGCAAAAAACACTAGAAAACACATTAAAACACTTAGCAACTTGAGTACAAATGCATCAATTCAAAGCTTATTAGAGCATAAATAAGTGTCATAAATGCCACTCAACAACAGGCCTCCGGGTCTGTTCCCGAGACTTTCTGCCAACAGTCTATATCTAGTTCCAACCTCGGGGTTCTGGTTCAAAGGGTAAGTCTCCTTCAGGTCCCCCTAGCTCCAAAGCGGCTATCTACAAAAAGATCTGGGAGTCGGTCCCAGGGAGCAACAGCTCTTTATCCGAGGATGGTTCAGATGAAGACGATGAAGAAAAAGAGGATGAGGCCACCCGAGGACAGGGAATGGCGAGGAGGAAGATTCTTCTGAGGAGTAATTGTGATAGCCTCGTATGGCTTTAAGGGCCATCTGTGGCTTTTTATTGTGAACTTTATTTGAACTATCTTGGCTTATAACCTAACTATCCTTCAGGACTAATCCGTGATCCTTCAGGATATTTATTTATTCATATCATTTGATTTGATTTCATACTTGTCTTTTATTTTTGACATTTGGTCCTTCAGGACTTGCATTCTTTAGATACGCACACTTAAATAAATTGGTAGACAAGATGATAATAGCAAACTTGCATAGATAATATCTTTGAAAACTGGGTTCAACCCTTACATAAGATGGTTTCGTCAATCTTATTCATATGTCTATTACTAAGTACTAGGAACATGTTATAGACATCCTGAACATAATAAACCTTCAGGTCTGAAGCGTGCCAGGTGTGTAGCACTTCATCATTGCTCAAGGTCTCTAACTTGTAGGATCCTGATCCTAATATCTTCCTGACCTTATAAGGCCCTTTCCAGTTGGGGGCTAGCTTTCCTCTCTTCCCGACTCCTAACGCCTCAATCTTCTTTAAGGCTAAGTCTCCTTCCTGAAAGAAACTTTCCTTAACCCTTCTATTGTAATATAGGGAGGCTCTTTGTTGATGCTCTACATTGCGGGCGTTGGCCTTATTTCTGACCTCGTCAACGAGATCGAGAGCGAGCTTCATGCATTCTTTATTGGTTTCTAGTTCATAAGCTCCGACTCTACGTGATCCATGGGTGATTTCTAGAGGCATTACAGCTTCCATTCCGTAAGCTAGCATGAATGAGGTAGCTTCAATGGTCACTTTACAGGTGGTATAATATGCCCATAGTATAGGCAGTAACTCATCCGCCCAAGTGTTCCTCGATTGTGTGACCCTTTTCTTTAGTCCATCAAGGATAATCCGGTTAACAACTTTTGTCTGCCTGTTTGCCCATGGATGTGCAACTGAGGTGAAGCAAAGCTCTATACTTTTATCGTCACAATATTCTCTGAATTCTGCGTTTATCGCCCATTGAAGTGACAAGGATGCATGGAATACCAAACCAACATATCACAATTTCCCAGATTAATTGGGTAATTTTCTTGGTGGTTATCTTGACTAGTGCCTTAGCCTCAATACACTTTGTGAAGTAGTCTATGGCTACCACAATGAACTTCCTTTTTCCCGATGCCACAGGAAATGGACCAAGTATATCCATTCCCCATATTGCAAAAGGGATTGGTGTGTTGATGGATGTAAGCCTCTATGGGGGTTATCATACTATCGGAGCGTGCCTCTGGCATCTGTCATATTTCTTTACATAAGATTTTGCATCGGCTAGCATCGT
Organism: Apium graveolens; assembly: GCF_009905375.1. NCBI lineage: Eukaryota > Viridiplantae > Streptophyta > Magnoliopsida > Apiales > Apiaceae > Apium > Apium graveolens. The sequence goes on from NC_133647.1 coordinate 16,211,217, forward strand.
TGGCTAGTAGAACCCCAATTGAGTTATCTTGTGAGCGAGGGCCCTACCCCCCAAATATTGTCGATAAATCCCCTCATAGGATTTCTTAAGTGCCTCCTCTGCTTCAAGAGGTCTCAAGCACTTCAAGTACAAAATAACAAAGTACCTTTTTCATATAAGGCCTTCAATCAACGAATATCTCAATACTCTCACCGATAACGTGCGTACATTATGGACATCATCGGGGAGCCATACAGTTTCAAGGTGAGTTTTGATTGGATCTATCCAACAACTTGCCACACCAATTAGTGCTATCAAATTTATGACATGTATAGTGGGGGTCTTCAGGACCTGGAAGTAGATACTTCTCGGGTAGTTCTCGATTTCAGACGAGGGGAACTAAGATAGGGCATTGGTCGTAGTTTTCTCCTCTCTCAGAACATATTCAGCGTACCATTCATCAAACTAAGTCACTATTACGTTCACGACTCTCAGGTACTTGGCCATTGTATCATCCTTGTCCTCAAACTATCCATTGATTTGAGCAATTAAAGCTCTTGAATCTCCACAGATCTTAAGGTTTTTGGCCCTCACGGATCTAGCCAAGCATAAGCTGGCTATCAAAGCTTCGTATTCTACTTTGTGGTTCGTAGTTGGGAAGTACAACTTCAAATCATACTCAATCATGAACCCTTAGGGGCTTTTCAAGACTAGGTCTTCACCACCAGATTTTGTTTTGGACACTCCTTCAAAATGGAAAACCCAATACTCTTTCAGATTTGCACCATCATCTTTCTCTTTCTCTCCTCCGTATGGGGTTACTATGTCTTGCCCTCCCCCCCCCCCGACTTCTTGGTCGCTAATGGTGCGTTTAACCACGAAGTCCACTATGGACTAAGCCTTGATGGATGTTCGAGGCTTGTAATTGATGTCAAATTCTCCCAACTCAATCTCCCACTTGATATGCTTTCCACTTGCCTTTGGGCTACAAAGAATGTTCCTTAAAGGTTGGTCCATCAGGACATCGATCTTGTGGGCCTGCAAGTATAGTCTCAACTTATTCGAGGTTGTGACTAGGGCTAGCGAAAACTTCTCAGTGGTAGAATAGTTCAACTCCGCTCCATGGAGTACTTTGCTCACATAATCGACAGGCTTTTGGATTTTCTGTTCTTAATTTATCAGGACTGCACTCACGGCTTGTTCAAATACCGCAAGGTATAAGTAAAGGATGTCCTCCGGACTTGGTTTGGCCAGCAACGGGGCTTCAGTCATGTACTTCTTCAACTGCTCGAAGTCTTCTTGGCTTTCGGCTGTCCATTCAAAATTCTTCACCTTCTTCAGGGTTTTGAAAAAGGGCAGATATTTGTCTCTAGACTTGGAGATGAACCTCCCTAGAGCTGCGATTCTTCCGGTCAGCTTCTGAACGTCCTTAATGGAGCGTGGTGGCTCCATGTCCAGGATGGCTTTGATCTTGTCGGGGATGGCCTTGATTCCCCTCTTCGAGACCATGTGACCCAAAAAATTTCCAAACCCAACACCAAAAGTACACTTGGTGGGGTTTAACATCATCTTGTTGTGCCTCAGCACTTCGAATGCCTCTATGAGGTGATTAATATGATCGGCCTTGGATAGGATTTTGACTAACATATCATCAACATAGACCTCCATGTCTTTCCAATTATATGGGAAAATATCTTATTTAACAACCTTTTGTAGGTAGCTCCTACATTCTTAAGTCCAAAAGCAATAACAAGATAACAAAAGACACCAAAATCAGTTATGCAAGATACCTTGGGGGTGCCATCTTTATGCATTTTAATCTGATTTTAATCGCTAAAACCATCCATGAAACTCAGTATCTCCTGTCCAACAGTGGCATCAATCAGGGTATCAATTATTGGTAGGGGGTAACAGTCTTTAGAAAATGCATCGTTCAAGTTAGTGAATTCGATGCACGGGCTTCCGAGTTGGATCAAAGTTCAACTTATGAGGTATAAGGTTGGGGTTAATCCCAGGCATATCAGCTATCATCCAAGAAAACACATCACTGTTCTTTTGTAAGAAAGTTATCAATTGTCCCTTCAGGGGCTTGTCCAAAGATGCTCCAATATATGTGATATTCTCCGGGTCTAAGGAGTCTAGGGGAACTGAGACTAAGTCCTCTGCTGGCTTCTCTCGAATTTTTTCATTCTCACGGACATTTATGTCTTCTATGGGGAGAACCTAGCCCCCAGTTCCATCGGGCCTAAGTGCTGCAACATAGCAATTACGGGTCATTTTATGATCTCCTTTTGCCTCACCGAAACCGTTTCTGGTCGAAAACTTCAGCATCATGTGGTAGGGTGAGGGCACGACCTTAAATACATGCATCCCCGTTCTTCCCATGATAGCGTTGTAAGTAGAGGCTGCTTTAACAACCTGAAAGTTTAACATCTGTGTGGGATCTGTTAGTCCCTTAATAATATGACAATAATTACAGAAGGGGGGTTGAATGGAATTCTTGAAACTTTTTCTTGAAATAAAATGTTCTAACTCAAATATAAATATAAGTGTATTGATTAGCACAGTGCGGAATAAAAACTTAAGTGAATCAAAATACAAGTAACTAAAAATAAGAGTCTTTAAAAATTTTCTGGTGGATTTGAATGATTCCACCAGAGATATATATTATATATCGAGAGAACCCTGTATGCAGAAATGCTCACAGCTGCTTACAATAATTGAAATTCTAAGACTACAGGGCAATGCTAAGAATCCTACTTACAAATGTTTCTCTGTTTTCTTTCTTAGATCGATAGTATCTTAGTTGCTACTTCTTGGTTTATATATCACCAAGATTACAAAGTAATAAGACAAGATAATAAAACAAAAACTATCTAGTCTATTACAATGCTGTTTCATTACTCTATTCCAGCACCTTTGAATATCTTCATAATAGCATGAAAATGGCAATGCTTCTTTGTTCTCGAAAACCCAGTTGAATAGGCTACCACATTCCATTTGCATCCACTCGACGCATGTGACTGTGTTGTCACTGTCAACAGATATTTGAATTCTTTATCCGTCGGGTTCATGATCATCCGTCGAGTTATTGATCATCCGTCGGGTTATCAATTGGATCATCCATCGAGTTATTGATCATCCATCGGGTTGTCAATTGGATCATCCGTCGACTACATTGTAGGTTATCCGTCGGGTAGCAAACTGGCACTTGACTTCATTTCATTTATGTAGAATTACAAGACATCATCTATGTACAATTAATCAACTTATTCTGCATATCTAGTTAAAGTCAACATGACTTGAATACTACTTACAGACTCTAAACAATGGTGAATGCAGAAATGTGCTACAGACTTATTGTTACATAAGCTACTCACTCGATGGATAATAAGTCATCATCCGTCGGGACTATAATGAGTCATCCGTCGGGACTATAAATCTTATCCGTCGAGTGCTACATTATTTCACTAAGTAAAATCTACTAAGGTGTTTTGTTCATGAAATCATTAAGTACACAACATATACACAACAATCTCCCCCAATTTATGTCTACTGGAATTGTAGCCATAAATTAAGAGATACTTGATGATAACAAAACACCCTAAGAATATAACTTTAAGAGAAAGTAGATATTACTGAAAAGTGCTTCAAATAACAAAAATGTACAAAGTTTTGCTAACAGTCATTTTTTAAGATGCTCCTCTAGCCTGAGCAGATTTGTCTAGTTTCTTGAAGGTCTGGATCTCTTTCTAAGCTTTCTGTTGTTTTCCTCAATCTGATTTTGGAGCTGCCTGTGGAATTCCAGTTCATCATATTCTGAGAGATTTAGCTTTCCTTGCATTTCCAAAAGAGTCTCATTGCTAGAGATGCTCAATTGGTCTTCTAATCTAAAGAATCTTCTCACTCCTTTGTCATCTATGAACTCCATCAGCCAGTAGGGCCTTAGATGCACTCTTCTCCCTGTGTAAGGGATGATTAGAGTCTTTGGGAGTGCATCTTTAGCTCTAACACTCCTTAGTTCTTCAATATTCTTCAATACCAATATTCTTGCAGTAATGTTGAACCCAAAGTTCTTCTTGAAGAATGAATAAACTTTAATCAGTACAACTTGGCTTTCTTGAAGGATCCTATGAAGAGACCATTGAATCTCCTTTCCTCCTTTGTACTTGAACACTAACCTTTCAGGTAGGTTTCTGTATGCATCAATTCCTCTCACTTCATCTAGTTCATCCAGATAGAGGTTTAGATTAGAAAATTCTTTGATGTCACACAAGTACAGATAGTCTCCCTTACTGACTTTAGATTGAGCTTTGACTTGAGACTTGGATTTGAGAGGTGACAGCTTCACTTTCTTGACTGTTCTTGACTTTGTTCTTTTTGGCTTGCTAAGGATTGGTAGATTGAAGTCAGGAATTGGTATGTTCTCCCACTCTATTAGCTCATCCTTGGGCACAATAGGTTCATCATGAATATTCCTGTAGGGATCCACCACCCTGATATCTTCAAATAGCACAGAGGGCCTTGATGCTTGAGTTGTAGATGGTGTGGATTCCTTAGGAAATTGATCTTCCAATTTCTTGTCAACAGTATCCAGTTTCCTTTTAGTTCTTTTAGCCAATTCCTTCTTTCTTGGAGAATTCTTCTGTTGTTCAGCTTGCTTCTTTGATTCAATGGCTTCAGATGGTTGAGAAGAAATTTGTTGTGATGAATTCACAGTATGTAGCTTGGCCAAGATAGCAATCTGCTCTTTCTTTTGTTTAGTCTTTTTAGCATCTAGAGCAGCTTGCTTCTTTTCCTGCTTCAATCTAGCCTTTTCTTCTCTCTTTGCTTGAGCAAATTGAGGATGTCCAACAATCACACAAATTTCTTTCCCATTTTTGAAAATCTTGGCAATTCTCCTTTTGGAAGCTGAATCAGCTGGATCTTTGTATAAAGCAATTGACCTTGACAGAAGCTTTTTCTCATCAGGCTTGGGTGTCTCATACACAGTGTCCAAAGGGTTCTTCAATGATGATTTTGAGTAGTTTACCCTTGGTTTTAGAATTGTTTCAGCCTTTGGAGATTTGATGCAGCAAGGTTGCCTTTTTCCAGATAATTTATGCTCATCTCATTCACACTGATTTGCTTGACTTGAGAGTGATGGATGGCTGACTTAACTGGCTCCTTGACAAGTTCAAACTTCTTATGTATTTCCTCATCAATCTTCTCCCAGTTGACTAAACTCAACTTTTCCTTATCAGCTGCTCTAAAGTTGGCTGCTGTTGTATTGATCAGATCTATACTATCTGTAATTGATGGCTTTCAGATAGTAATTGAAGGTACAATTACTTTAGTGATTTGGATTTGAAGCCTCTCCCCCTCACTTGATCCTTTCTTCCCCTTTTGTTATCATTAAGTTGAGCAGGGGAGGGGGTTTAAGCAGCCACCAGTTTTTGAAGTAGATCAGTCTGTTGGGTTTGATGGAGATGAATGGCAGTTAAAGATGCTTCCATGGCTGACATTCTTGTGTCCAAGGCATCTATCTTGGTTGACAGATCAGAATTTTTCCTTAATTGCCTCTTGATGTCAAGCATTGTAGCTTCTGGAAGTTTAGAATCTATCCTGTCTGAAATAGCCTTTTTCATCTCCTCAATATCATTCTTCATAGTATTCACATCTCTAGCATGTTGGAAGCCTTGGATTTGCTGAAGTTGCAGGGAGGCTAGATGTGCCTGGAGGAGCTTCTTGGTGCTGGCATTGGTAGTGGTTTGAAGAGAAGTATTGGTCTGATTGATTAATTAGATCAGGGTTGTCTTGAATTAATGCTCATCACAGTGCATTGAGAATGCCCATGATGGCATACCCGACCTTGAACTTGAGCCTACTTCTCCCCCTATGTCCATTACTTCATCTTCACTGTCCCCACTCCCATATCCAAAGAAATCAGCTGAACCACCAGTCTCATAGTCCACATCACCAGCTGTAGAAGGCAAAGCTGTGATGGCATCCTTAGCTCTCATTATAGACTGTGTGGTATGCACCAAATTCAGCATCCATTCTGTATTGTCATTGCCCTTTTCAGCTATAAGTTGATAAGCTGAAACAGGATGAGTAAATGCCTCAGCATCAAGGGAAGTAGAATCTATAACAGCTTTAGGATGCTGAGATAGTCATTCCCTGTCTGCATCCTGGACATTCATTGACTCACTAGCAATGACATTCATCCTTATTGCTCCAGTACATGCATTTCTCTCATTTTCTCTCTTTTGTTGCATCAGGGTCTCACCCTGGCTCCCCACCCTCACACCCTCACCTTCACCTACTAAGGCGGGACTCCTATCACTCTCTTTTGCCAATCCTGGAGAAATGGATTGCAAATTTTCACTCATTTCCTCTCCTTTTTCCTGGGAGCAACCCAGACTCTCACTCAAAACACTCTTCTCTCTCAATCCTAAGAGTGACTGTACAACCACTAAATCTTCTGCACTTGAAATAATTGAAGTTTGAAATTGTGCAGAGATACTCGAAGGATGAGTGATATCCATCGAGTGAGTGGTTTTGCTATCTGACGGATAACTGCTGTTAGGCTTATCCGTCGGGATACAATCACTACTCGACGGATGAGCAATATCCGTCAAGAGAGTAGAAATGCATGAGCTGGGAATAGAAACTATTGTTGACTCTGTGCTGATTGAAGATATTTTAGGCACAGATGACACAACAGTTCCTGAAAGAATTGGCAAGTGAGCTAACAAATCATCTAAAAGATGATGCTCACTTGCACTAGATTTTGGCTTCCCCAACAGAGTTAAAGAAGGGGAATCGGGAATTGATGTGTTTATCATATCCACATCCAGAGAATTTGTTGGTGAGTTTGGTGTTTGAGGTGCTTCTATAACTAGAGATTTTGTTTGTGACTCCACATTTATTGGAGCCACATCAAACAGAATTTGTGAAGGTGCAGTGACTGTGTCTTTAGCACCAGTTTGCACAGTGTGTGTACCCTGTGTATCCCCAAAGGTTTTAGATTTCTTCTTTCTGGCATAAGTTTGGGGTGAGCTTGTGTCCCTAACCCTCTTGGCATGTGCTCTTGGTTGAGAGCTTTGTTCAATAGCTACATCCTTTTGGGAGGATGCAGCTAGAAATGAGCTTTTGTCTTTTTTAAGCACTGCAGTTTGTTGGGAAACTGCAGTGTTGCTAGGCTGGGATTCACTCAACTCTCCAACCTTATTCTTGGGGTTTCTTTTATGTTCACCCCTTCCCTCACCTAACTTACCCTCCTTCACACTCCCCTCTTTGGCTTTAGTGGATTTTTCAATTGGCATCTTTTGGGAGATACCAGAGGGGGCTTTCTTTGATTTGAATTTTGAAATTATTGAAGGTTTGGCAGCTTTGGTAGGCAACTGCTTGGTCATTGACACAGTTGCCATAGCCACACTTGAACTCAAAGAAATTGTGGAGGTTGGAATAGTTGTAGGGATAGGTGAACTTATCTCACTTACCTGAGGTGCTTGCATTACAGAAAAATAGAACATTGGCACATCCTTGTGATGATTGGCCCTGTTCAAATCTGTAATGAGCCTTCTCTCTTGAACCCAACAATCTAGTTTGTTGTTAGGGTTCTCAAGCACAATCTATTCACAGAGGTGGTTAGCTAATAACATAAGAAATCTAGCATAATACACATTCTTACCTCTTTTATTTAACTCTCCTAGTTTAAAACCTAAATCAAACAAGACAAGGTCACTGAAATTGTAGAATTTATCTGTAACTAGCATGTAGAGCATGTTAAGCATGTAAATATTCACTGAATCAAAATTACTGACCTTTCCTGAGAAAACTTTTGTAACTACATCACACAAGAAACTCCACTCTTTCCTAAGACCCATTCTCCTAATATCACTCAGTTTAGAAGTAGGAAGTGCATAGTGCATGGAATTAAGCATATTGATTATATCAGTGTCAGTGTGTGGTGAAGTCACATTGTTATCAGGAATTTTAAAACATGCTTTTATCACATCACTATTGATACAGAATTCTTTACCTTTAATGGTTAGAGTGATGGTCTTATATGTAGAGTTGTAGGTAGCAGTGGTCCACATCTCTTCAACAACTTCACAGAAGATTGTGGGTGATTCCATCATGGCATAGTTGAGCTTGCAACTCTTCACAAAGTCCATGATCTTGTGATAGTCTCCAGATTGCTGAATACCCTTGTTCACTAGTGCGGTGAAATTGTTCTTCTCATAAATGAACCCAGTTTGAGACATAATCTTTACAACAGGTGCCATTGTTAGAGAATAAAAGCTTGAAGAGAAAGAGAGTAAGTGCTTTGAGAGAGAATGAAATAAGACCAGTTGAATTGAGAATGATAAAAGAAAAGCAATTGCAATGAAATAAGCTTTTATGCTATCTCAAAAATAACTGATAAAAATAATAAAGTAAAATAAAGTAACCAATAGAAATTGCCTAAAATAGCCGTTTAAAAATAAACTGTAAAAATTCCACCGATTATCCATCGTGTTATGCTTACAAACTGTAAGTATACTCGATGGATAATGTACAGGGAATTAACGGCTGAGATTAAGACAATTCGACGGATGAGGATAAACTGTTATCCGTCGAGACATAAAATAATCCAGAAACATAATTGATTTTTGTTAGCAAATAGTAAATCGACGGATGATCAAACTCGATAGATAAAGATCATCTGTCGAGATGTAACTTTTGACTTAGCCAAAATTTCATTCAAGACTGAAAAATCAATTAAGTTTCCGGCTGCATTTCAACTTGCAAATTAACTCAGATAGATTTAAGAGTAATTAAGCATACCTAACTCACTTACCAACCTTGAAAAGGTGGATTCATCCAGTGGCTTGGTAAAGATATCTGCAAGCTGCTTCTCACTTGGAACAAAATGAAGTTCTACAGTACCATTCATTACATGTTCCCTTATGAAATGGTACTTGATATCTATGTGTTTTGTCCTTGAATGTTGTACTGGATTTTTAGTGATGGCAATTGCACTTGTGTTATCACAGAAAATAGGAATCCTCTCAACTTACAAACCATAGTCTAGCAGTTGATTTTTCATCCACAATATATGTGCACAGCAACTTCCAGCAGCAATATATTCAGCTTCAGCTGTAGAAGTAGAAACTAAATTTTGCTTTTTACTGAACCAGGACACAAGCTTGTTTCTTAGAAATTGACAGGTTCCTGTTGTACCTTTTCTATCAATTCTACAACCTGCATAATCTGCATCTGAATAACCAGTTAGATCAAAATCAGAATCTCTAGGGTACCAAATGCCAAGATTTGGTGTACCCTTGAGATATCTGAAAATTCTCTTAATAGCTATTAAGTGAGATTCTCTAGAATCAGCCTGAAATCTAGCACATAAACATGTAGCAAACATTATATCCGGCCTACTAGATGTTAAGTACATAAGTGAGCCAACCATGCCTCTATAACTTGAAATATCCACAGACTTTTCAGTAGTGTTTAATTCAAGCTTAGTTGCAGTGGCCATGGGAGTTTTTGCAGATGTGCAATCCATTAGATCAAACTTCTTTAGAAGATCAAAAATATATTTAGTTTGACTAATGAATATTTCATCACAAACTTGCTTAACTTGTAAGCCAAGAAAGTAAGTTAGTTCTCACATCATACTCATTTCATACTTACTTTGCATCAATTTGGCAAACTTTTTGCAAAGTTTCTCATCTGTAGAGCCAAAATTAATATCATCTACATAAATTTGAACAGTATACTAGAGCCATTAACATTTCTGAAAAATAAAGTTTTACCTACAGTACCTCTTGTGAAGTGATTTTCTAAAAGGAACTTTGATAAAGTGTCATACCAGGCTCTAGGTGCTTGCTTCAGTCCATAAAGTGCTTTCAAAAGATAATAGACATGTTCTGGAAAATTTGGATCTTCAAAGCCAGGAGGTTGACTGACATAAACTTCTTCCTCCAAATCTCCATTCAGAAAAGCACTTGTGACATCCATTTGATAGACCTTGAAATTAGCATGGGCTGCATAGGCTAAGAAGATTCTGATGGCTTCAAGTCTTGCAACAGGAGCAAATGTTTCATCAAAATATATTCCTTCTTGCTGATAATAGCCCTTAGCAACCAATCTAGCTTTGTTGACTACTATGCCATTTTCATCCATCTTGTTTCTGAATACCCATTTAGTATCTATTGGATTATTTCCTTTAGGCTTGGGCACCAGCTTCCATACATTATTCCTCTCAAATTGGTTTAGCTCCTCCTGCATAGCCAAAATCCAATCAGGATCCAACAAAGCTTCTTCTAACTTCTTTGGTTCTTCCTTGGAAAGAAAGCTGTTGTATAGACATTCTTTCTGAGTTGCTCTTCTTGTTTGAACTCTAGAAGACACATCACCAATGATAAGCTCAGAGGGGTGATCTTTTGTCCATTTCCTTTGTTGAAGTAGATTAGCTCTAGATGAAGAAACCTCATTGTTGTCTTGATGTGTGATTGAGTTTTGATTGTTAGAAACTCCCCCTGAGTTTGTGGATCTTTGATTTGAGAAAGGGGAACTTTCTATAGGTGATCTATCTTGACTTCCTACTCCTTTTGATAATCCGACGGATGGTGAATTTTGAGTATCGACGGATGAAGCTGGTTGTCTCCCGACGGATAACGCAGATTGCCTTCCAACGGATGAAGCATTATGCAACTCGACAGATGTTGAGTTTTGTGCTTCATTGGTAGTAGATTTATCTGCATTATCCTTAGATACTATTTCTTGATCACTCTCATCATCACTGTCATCACTAACCATCTCTACATTGTCGAATTTGAGGCTCTCATGGTAATCTCCATCTTTCAGTCCTTCAATCTTTTTATCATCAAACACAACATGTATTGATTCCACAACAATGTTGGTTCTTAGATTGTAGACTCTATATACTTTACCAACAACATATTCAACAAAAATTCCTTCATCTGCTTTAGCATCAAACTTTCCATTTTGATCAGTTTGATTTCTCAGAATATAGCACTTGCAGCCAAAGACATGAAGAAAATTTAGAGTTGGCTTCTTGTTCTTGAAAAATTGATAGGGAGTCATGCATCTTGCTTGATTGACCAGAGAATATTCTAAGTGTAGCATGCAGTATTTACAGCTTCAGCCCAGAAATATATTGGCAGTTTAGATTCTTCAAGCATTGTCCTAGCAGCTTTAATAAGTGATCTATTCTTCCTTTCCACTACTCCATTCTGTTGTGGAGTCCTTGCTGCTAAAAACTCATGCAGAATCCCATTTTCCTCACAAAATGCTCTCATGACAGAATTCTTGAACTCAGTTCCATTGTCACTCCTAATTCTTCTAACCTTGAAATCAGGATGATTATTGACTTGCCTTATGTGATTGATGATGATTTCACTAGCCTTATCTTTAGACTTTAGGAAATATGTCCAAGAGAACTTTGAGAAATCATCTACAATTACTAGGCAAAATCTTTTCCTTGAGATCGACAATACATTGACTGGTCCAAACAAATACATGTGAAGCAGTTGCAAAGGCTCTTCAATTGTTGAATCAAGTTTCTTCCTGAATGATGCTTTAATCTGCTTCCCTTTTTGGCAGGCATCATACAGTCCATCCTTAGAAAACTCCACTAGAGGAAGGCCTATAACCAGTTCTTTCTTCACTATCTCATTCATGGTATTGAAGTTTAAATGGGATAGCTTTTTATGCCATAGCCAACTTTCATCCTGACTTGCTTTACTGAGAAGACAAGTTACATATTCTGCATTAGATGAGTTGAAATCAACTAGGTACATATTTCCTTTTCTCACACCAGTGAGAACCACTTTGTTGCTTCTTTTATTAGTCACAACACAGGCTTCTGAATTGAAGGTTACTGAGTTGCCTTTATCACAAAGTTGGTTGATACTCAACAAGTTGTGTTTGAGACCATCCACTAAGGCAACCTCCTCAATGATGACATTGTCCTTTGAAATCAATCTATATCCCATAGTATAACCCTTGCTGTCATCTCCAAAAGTAATACTTGGGCCAGCTCTCTCCTTAAATTCTGTGAGCAGGGTAGAATCACCAGTCATGTATCTTGAACAACCACTATCCAAGTACCAAAGATTCTTTCTATTTCCCTACACACATCAAAATCAAATCAAGTTGATTTTGGTACCCAAGTTTCCTTGGGTCCTGCCTTGTTAGCTTTCTTTTTCTGTTTCTTAGGCTTTATCTCATTTGACTTAGGAATTTCAGATTCATCCTTAGTCATTTGAGTTGTGCCTTTGAAACCATTCATTGCAACAGAATTATCATGCATATTATGACTAACAGGAAATGGCATGCTATGTGTAAACATGTTATTCCAGTAAGGCATGCTAAATGGCATTTGTGGCATACTGTATGCAGCATAATAAGGATTAGGTGCAAATGGCATATTAGCAAACTGTGTATTCATGTTCTGTGTAGACATATCATTAACAGGCATGGGAGGCATGGCATTCATGTTAGGAAATTGAGGTTGCACAGACATGGAAGTAGGCATGGCAGATTTGCAATTAACAGACAAATGATTTACACTACCACACTTGACACAGATTTTTCTAGGGGCATATTTATCAGGTGTGTAGTTATTGTGTTTGTTAATCCCTACTTTACCATTCCTATTGTTTTTCTTTTTGGTCTCTGTTTTTACCTTAATCTTTTCAAGTCTGTCACTTAACTATTTGACAGTCATGTGACCAACATTAGCCTTTTTCCCTTTCTTAACTTGACTCGATTCTCCTGAAATAAAGTTCTTGGAAACAGACCCATACTTCTCATTTAGCTTAACAAGTTTAGCTTTACTGATAGGCTTGCTCACAGCCGACGGATGAGGATTTTCATCATTCGACGGATAACACTTTTTGTTATCCGACGGATGATCCTCATCATCCGTCGAGTCTACATCTGTAAGCACTCCATCTACCAAATTAGGTTCTAGTTTCTCTTTGTTCTTTTTCCAGGCTTCATCACAGAAAGACTCAATTCCTTGAACTTTGGTGATTTGAGCATGGACATCCCTAGATGTTTTTCAAGCTCTAATCACCTCTTGTTCACGTTCGAGCTGCTTCTTTAAAATTTCCTCTTTCTTCAAGGACTCGGTTAAATCCTCCTTGGTAATTTTACACTCAATTCTTAATTTTTCAAAATCAATAAACTGAGACTCAAGCACATTATTTCTCTCACTCAAAAACAAATTGTTTTCTTTGATTTTAGCATTTTCTTTAGTGAGAGACTTAAGTGTAACACGCAAATGATATAACTATGTAGACATGTCATTTATGGCATCATTACACTCAGCTTTAGATAAATGTGCAAGGTTTGTAGTAATTACCTGATTACTTGAAGAGCTTGTTTCTGTCTCATCAGACTTGGCCATTTGGGCTAGATTGACATAGCTGACATCTTCATCCAGACCATCTGTTGCCCAGTCATTTTCTTGTGTTATGAAAGCCCTTTCCTTTTGTTTGAGCAGCTCAAAGTATTTTTGCTTATAATCCACTGGCTCAAACTTTTTCTTACTGGAATCTGACTTCCTACACTCACTGGAAAAGTTCCCTGCCAAGCCACATTTGAAACATTTGAATTTTGATTTATCCACCATGTTTCTATTTGGCTTGGCTGCTCCAAAGTTCTTCTTGAACTTGAGCTTGGAAAATCTCCTGGAAAGAAATGCTAGGTGTTCATCAATGTCTTCCATGTCATCTTGGCTCAAAGAATCTTCACTTTCTACTGCAAGCCCCTTGCCCTTGTTCTCACAGACCCTTGAAGTTAATTCAACAGCTTCCATCTTCACTTCCTTCTCCTTTTCCAACTCAGCAACTAGTGCAATGGATCATCCTTTCTTATTTCCTCTCTCCATCCTTTCATCCTGCTCTATTTCAAGCTCATAGGTTTTCAGGATGCCATACAGTCTCTCCAAAGTAAACTCCTTATAATCATGTGAGTTTCTTAATGAGATTGTCATTGGTTTCCATTCCTTTGGAAGAGATCTAAGGAGTTTCAGATTGGAGTCTTTTGTCTGATAGACCCTTCCATGCAACTTTAGAGCATTTAGTAGTTTTTGAAACCTAATAAAGATGTCAGTGAGAGACTCACTTTCTTCATTGTGAAAATGCTCATATTGCTGAATCAAGAGCTACATCTTATTTTCTCTAACTTGCTCAGTGCCATCACAGACTATCTGTATTGTATCCCAAACATCCTTGGCAGTTTTGCAGTTGATAATGTTGTCAAACATATCTCCATCAACTCCATTAAACAGGATATTCATGGCCTTTTTATCCTTCCTGACTTGTTCAATATCAGGATCAGACCATTCATGCCTTGGCTTGGGGACTGATGGCTCGTTTCCTGTTGCTGCTCTCATTGGAACATGAGGGCCTCTTTCTATACAGTCAACATAGGCCTCATCTTGAGAAAGCAAATGAAGATGCATCTTTACCTTCCAATGATGGTAATTAACTTTATCCAGAAAAGGGATCTTGACTCCAACATCCTTCTTGTTCATCTTGCTATATTGTTTTGATCTTTAAACTCTTTGTAAGTTAAGAACTTGCTCTGATACCAATTGTTAGTCCCTTAACAATATGACAAGAATTACAGAAGGGGGGTTGAATGGAATTCTTGAAACTTTTTCTTGAAATAAAATATTCTAACTCAAATATAAATATAAGTGTATTGATTAGCATAGTGCGGAATAAAAACTTAAGTGAATCAAAACACAAGTAATTAAAAACAAGAGTCTTTAAAAACTTTCTGGTGGATTTGAATGATTCCACCAGAGATATATATTATATATTGAGAGAACCCTGTGTGCAGAAATGCTCACAGCTGCTTACAACAATTGAACTTCTAAAACTACAGAGCAATGCTAAGAATCCTGCTTACAAATGTTTCTCTGTTTTCTTGCTTAGATTGATAGTGTCTTAGTAGCTACTTCTTGGTTTATATATCACCAAGATTACAAAGTAATAAGACAAGATAATAAAACAAAAACTATCTAGTCTATTGCAATGCTACTTCATTTCTCTATTCCAGCACTTTTGAATAACTTCATAATAGCATGGAAATGGCAATGCTTCTTTGTTCTCGAAAACCCAGTTGAATAGGCTACCACATTCCATTTGCATCCACTCGACGCATGTGACTGTGTTGTCACTGTCAACAGATATTTGAATTCTTTATCCGTCGGGTTCATGATCATCCGTCGAGTTATTGATCATCCGTTGGGTTATCAATTGGATCATCCATCGAGTTATTGATCATCCATCGGGTTGTCAATTGGATCATCCGTCGACTACATTGTAGGTTATCCATCGGGTGGCAAACTGGCACTTGACTTTATTTCATTTACGCAGAATTACAAGACATCATCTATGTACAATTAATCAACTTATTCTGCATATCTAGTTAAAGTCAACATGACTTGAATACTACTTACAGACTCTAAACAATGGTGAATGCAGAAATGTGCTAAAAACTTATTGTTACATAAGCTACTCACTCGATGGATAATAAGTCATCATCCGTCGGGACTATAATGAGTCATCCGTCGAGACTATAAATCTTATCCGTCGAGTGCTACATTATTTCACTAAGTAAAATCTACTAAGGTGTTTTGTTCATGAAATTATCAAGTACACAACATATACACAATAGCCTCTCTAGGCTCTTCCCCAATAGTCACAAGAAGTTGTATCGCTCCTTCAATTTGGCATTCAACTTGGTTAAACCCGTAGATGGGTGCGTTAGATGGAGTTAACTGGGAGTCATTATACCCTATCCTTAGGAACATGTCATGGAATAGAATATCCATAAAAGCTCCATTATCCACTAGGACCCTCATAATCATGAGGAAATTTCAAACCTTCACGGCCAGGGTTACCAAACTCGAGCGTCATCTCTGACTTAGAACGCTTAGACGGCTCTCCGATTATGCTCATTACCTCTCTCGCATAAGCTTTTTGGGAGTTCCTTGTAGTCTCAGCTGTTGTAGGTCCTCCTAAGATCATGTTGATTACTGGCCCTCGGGGATGTGGGTTACGATCCCTATCGTTACCCCTTCGATCGTTATCTCTTCGATCATTATCTCTTTTTTGGCCTTCAACCTCTTCACCCTTGGTGAAACGTCCAAACTTTCCTCTTCAGATCAAATAATCGATCTCATCCTTGAGTTTCTTACAATCATCGGTATCATGACCAACATCTTTATGGTACCTACAGTACCGAATCTTGTCTCTTTTCTCATAGTCTCCCCTCAATGGCTTCAGCCATTTGAACTCTTTATCTTTTTCAATCTCTATAAGTAGTTGTCTCCTGGGAGCGTTCAACCTTGCATATTCAGTGAACCTTGATGCTTGATTCTTCTTAGAAGAGGAGTCAGAGCTTTTGCCATTTCGAGGATACTTATCCTTGGCATCTTACTCATGATTCGTCTTTCGCTCCTTGTTGCATGTGGGCTCATTATTTACTACCGTCTTCTCCATACTCTCCTCTACCTTGATGTACTTTCCGGCCCTATCCTGGAGCTGCAGCATGCTTTCAGGAGGGCGCTTGGCCAGGGATATCTTGAAAAACTCATCTCTAGTCCCTTATTATAGGGCTATAATACCCTACTTTTTCGTCGAGATCCGGGACCTTCAGGGCCTCCTTTGTGAATCGGTTCTGGTAGTCTCTAAGGGATTCCTTTGCTCCTTGGACTAAACCCATGAGAGAAGCTGGACTATTTTTGTGTACTCTACCATTAATGAACTACTTGATGAAATCTTGGCTCAAATCTTTAAAAGATTCAATCGAGTTTGGAGGTAGACGGTTGTACCACCTTTGAACCATACCCAATAGAGTTTGAGGAAAAGCTCGACACTTGATAGCGTCTTTCACGGGCTGTAGCAACAGGGCGTTAGAGAATGTTCAGACATGGTTAGCTGGGTCGCCAGACCATCATATGCTTTGATTTTGTGCATCTTGAACTTACTCGAGATGTGGGCATTCATGATCTCCTTCGTGAATGGTGGGTTCGGTTCATCAGGATCTCCTAGGGGCATCAAATCACGTGGATCAGCCCTTCTTGATGTTGGACCTTCCAGGTCTATAATAGGATGAAAATCCATTTGCCTTGATGCAGGTAGAGGTCTTGTTGTCAAGTGCGTCTTCAAGTCGCGCTTCAGCCTTTGGATCTGAGCTTCATGAGCCCTGATCCTCTCTTGTACATCTTGGGTAATCGTCCCTTGAGTTCTCCTGGGCTGTTGATAGCTGCTAGGCATTGGATCCTTACCAGCACGTCTCCTCCTAGGAGCCACTTTATCATCCGACGAGTCAGAGTCTCTAGCAGAGTAGGGTCTAGAGAACTCTCGATTCTCAGGGATGGGAGCCAAGCCACGGATGTATTGGGGCGTTCTCCCTTGTCCTTCGCTTCAATTAGAATGTCCACTTTCTCCAATCTCAGGGTATAAGGGCATCCCGTAAGGTGGGTTAGTGCCCCCTTGGGTTATGATCGTTGAGTACTCATACCCAATGGGTTGAGGGTTTATAGTTGCGTGTAGTTGCTAAAATTGGGGATTTGTCCCTAGAAGAGCTAATAGATTCGTCCCTTGGGGCAGATCTTGGATTGGGAGATTCGTCCCTTAAGGCTGGGCCTCAGATGCCCCTACAGGGGTTCCTCCTTGGGTTGTGGCTTAGGTTAAGTGCGGGGTATCTCTACCACTGATGAGATCATTTGTGATGGGATATGATTGTCAGTTCAACTGTTGTTTCTGCTCCGTATGAGTACCATGGTTGTTGTTGTCGTCCCACAGATGGTGCCAAATATTGTGAAATAAAACTAGGATTTATTAGTATTTATTGCTAGGGTTATGAGCTTTGAGCCTTAATGGTTGTTCTCGTGGTGGGGACTGGTTGTTCTCGTAAGATGCCTACGTATCTCTGTGTTGTAGAGAATCAAGTCAAAAAATATAGTTCTAGGTTGAGGGATAGAACCCTTTATATAGAGATGAATCTAGGGTTAGACTTGTGTTGGGAGACTTGGTGGAAAAGTCTCTTACTTAGATGGTAATTCGGACTCTTGTAAGGGAAGGAATTTCAAATCTTTCCTCGTAGGAATTTGTGTTCGTGTTGGACACATGTCTCTGCTCTTTTAGCCGTATTAGGCCTATTCCATGAACAACTCATGTTCGTGGACCTTGACGACCCCTTCTAGTGGGCCTTGACCGCTTGGGCTGCCTTCTAGTTTAACCGAACATATTTCAACTGTCTTATAAACAAAACTGTTAGCCATAAAAAAATATCATCGTCTACTTGCTCATAGGTTGTGAACAACTCATGTGCGGACATATATGGTTAGACGCTCCAGAGTAAAGAATCCACATATCATAGTGATGTGTGTGATTGACAGCAACTAGAGCAATATTTTCTTCATAATTAGCACCAGCTATAACAGCAGTACCCACCAATTTATCATGTTGCTTCTTTTTCTTGAGACAATCGGAATTCTAGTGTCCCTTCTCTTTAGAGTAATTGTGGACATCATTAGATTTCGAACCCTTAGGAGCTGGTTTCTTGGATTTATACTTCCCTAACTTTTCATGTTCAGTACTCTCGCTGGCTACCAATCCCACGTCCAGATTATCTGCCCCTATAACAGCCGCCTTATGGCACAGCTCTCTAAAATGAATAGAAGATCTAACCTCCTCTAGAGAAATAGATTTTTACCAATAATAAATGATTGCACAAAATTCTCATCTGATAATGGTAAAAAAACTAACAGAATTTAAGCAGTATCTTCATCTTCAACTTTAACATCAATACTACGCAATTCTAATAGAATTGTGTTTAACTGATCTAAGTGATCTCAAAGAGGCATATCTTCCTGCAGGCCAAACAAACGTTGCTTTGGAAACAACTTATTTGTTAAAGATTTCGTCATGTAGAGACTTTCAAGTTTCAACCATAAACCAGAGGCGGTATCCTCCTCCGCGATTTCAATAATAATATCATCTACCTGGCACAACAGAATTATTGAGTGTGTCTTTTCTTCAAGACCGGCCATCTCAGCGCTTCCAGAGTCAGCCGACTTCGTGCTCAATGGCACCCAGAGCCCTTGTTGCTTTAACAGGAAACGTATCTTAATTTTTCATAGACTGAAACTATTTCTCCTAATAAATTTGTCGACCTTCATATTAATAGCACCGAATATCTTTCTCCCCGAATCAAAATTAAAATCATAGAAATAGTAACAGTCTTCGATACCGGTTTCTTATAACGGAAATAAGAATTATTATAATAAAAGTAAAGGAAAAAAAATATCCCGACACAATACAAAGCATTTGGGCATTTACATGCATATTCTAACACAATTGCATTATGTTCTTTTACAAATTATATTTTAAAAACTAAATTGAATCACCACTGACTTCAAACCGTATTTTCAAATATTTTTTCAAAAAAATAGCAAATTTGCAATTAAGTTTGAAAATTTAGTACATATTTGATAAATTTGTTTTTGAGAAAAACACTGCTTTAGTACCTTAATACAACAACACAAAACATTGACTATGAAAATTGGAAAAGTGCCCAATTTATTTATTACAAATCTAAGCAGCTAGTCTTAAGAGACACGAAAACAGAAGTTTTGATGATTAATACTGGATATGAAGAGGAATCATCCAAGTGCAAGAAATTGCATCTTTGGGTTGACAAAAACCCTAAACAATTAAACACCACAAGTACTTAATTAAATCTATATATATAATTAATACTGCAAAAGTATAGAGGAACAAGTAGTATGACATATAATTATAGAGATCCATCCAACGATTAGGCTGAAGGCTACTGCATGAGTAGGCTCCGAATCAAAGCAGCTTGAGTGGTGTCAGTGTTGGCCAGTAACTCCGACAGCCTCTCGCTTAGATCATCAACCTCCCTGTGAAGGCTTCTTATGTAGTTGCAGGTCTCTTGCAATACCCTAGCCGATGATACCTGCAGCACGTGCTTTAAGGTCAACTATACGTCTTTAAAATTACACACACAGTACAGTTCTGATCATATTTCGATATATTCCATATACATGCATGTGTGCACAGTACTGTCCACACACAAACATATGAAAATGTTTCTTTTTTCTTTATCATTTTGTACCGGGGTGCTGGTGCAGGATATTTTTACTTTTTTCCACTAGTTGGTTTACAATTACAATTATAATTGTCACAGCAATCCTATATCAACATATCTTCTTGTCCTTTAAAATCATATATGATTCGGTTAAGTCCTTCTCTTGAGTTCGTAAGACTTTAAAACAAAGTCTAACAAATGATTGGTGTAGTGATCGAGTTTGGCTTCTTTAACGGAGAATTAGAGAAAGGCGAGAGGGTGTTTGAGATCTCCTGACCTCGGAAAAATAATAAAAAAATAATTTGAATTAGAGAAGGGCGAAAGGGTGCTTGTGATCAACCGACCTCGGAAAAACAGAAAAAAAAAATAATTTATTCATACTAATTAATTACACATCATCATCCTTGAAAAAAAAAGATGAATTTCATATAGAAAAAAAATAATAATAAACACCCAGTCAATTTTTGTCCCGGTTCCGCCACTAAATAGAAGTTAAGTCTTCAACTCGTGATTGGGTGAGTTTAATTAGAAAAATAAACTTTAGGAATAATGTTAACTTAATATATATGGTTTATGAACAATTTTGAAAAGAAAATGTCCTGAATAAATTATATCATTCGAATACAGTTAACTATTACTCTTAATTAGCATACCAACGTCCTTAGGTTTTAAAATGTATGTGCATGTGTTGAGTGATCTGAACACGAGAACATATTAAATTATACATACACTTTTTTTTGACAGAAATTTTTTATACATACACTGATACACCACTTCCATGCAAATCCATATACATGCATAAAGGATATTGAAAATTATCATTATTCTGAAGGCAGGGCGACTGATTAAAGATCCCTGTATAAATCTAAGTGAGGCCAAGTGCACACATATATAGAAAGAGAGGTAGTCAAGAAAAGTGGCGGGATCAAGATTTTGAATTAAAACGGGAACTAATAAAAATTAGTAATATTTGAATACTAGTTGGGCCTTTTTTACTGATTTTAACTAAAATGATAGGTATGTACCTTGTCAGAGCGCCTGGTGGTGCGATTGATCTCAGGAAGGAGCTGCTGCAACTTGGAAACAAGATCGTTGATTTGCTCATCGGTTATTCTCGAAGCTCCTCCGGATGATTGTCTTGAGCGTGATGACCTTCTGCTAGACATTTTGTATATATGTATACACTTCTTCTTCAATTCTATAGATATATGAATGTTGCAGTTTATAACAAATGCTATATATTTTTACACAGAAATTTGAGGAAATGGTATAAATATGTAATAAAATATGTGGCAAATAATATCGAAAGGAATGTACAAGATGGAGAGTTAAATGAGAGTGGAGTAGAAGAAAGTAAAGAGGTGGGGGGTATGTAATGTTTTGTAGAAGTGAAGTGAAGAAGATAAGAGAGTAGAGTGAGTGAAAGCGAGGGAGGGAGAGTGGAGCTTAATTGACTGGGAATGAGATAATCAAAGACAATTGCATGGGAGAAAGAAATGGGCTTGTACTACTTAAATAGGCCCGAGGGTGGCAGCAGGAAGAGGGATAATTTGGTACTTCCACATACTAATTATGTCAGACATGAGACAACTCCAATTTTGTTATACTACTAAATTTTGATAATGGTAAATTGGTAATTACCAATTAGTTCATCAAATATGTGTTTATATATTATTACCTTATAACCCCATCGAATTCTCTGTTTTATGTAACTTATACAATTATATTATGATGATAAATAATTTTGTTAAATATATGATGATATTGGGAAATTCCTCTAACATTTTAAGGTTTTAGATGAGCTGTTTGTATCAAAACTTAGGCCGGCGAGAGGACTGAGGTTCGATTCTCAGTCACCCCGACATTCTCACAATTTATTGTGGACACTAAAGACAATTAATACCCCAAAGGTATTCCACTCTTCAACCCGTTCCATTATCAGCCACTCCCAGAGTGAAGGGGAGTGTTAAATATATAATGAGCTGGTTACTCAACAAATTTATATCAAAAAACCATGTTGTCCGGCACTATAAAAAACGGTTACGCCCAAATTGTTATCTGACCCACTTCATCATCTCGCCTCGCCATGCTAGTTCCCTTCCTCCCCTCAAACTCCATATGGAGCAGTTTCGATTCGGTAAATGACAAAAATATCATTAAATCTATATAAGTTCTATGTGAATAAAATCATGGGTTAAAATAATATCTAAACTTTCTAACATTGCGTGAATAAATTTTTGTTTAATTGAAATTATTGCTTTGTTTTTGTTTTCATTTTTAATGTATCGTATATATGTTCACACAGGAGATCTTTTGAAAAACTGCTTCTTCATTTCTCTGGAAGAAAACTGTGTATATCTTAACATTCTCAGACCCTATATTAAACAGGATATGTTGAATATGTTTGATTTAACTTAGTTTATTTATTATGATGATAAATAAAATGCTAAATTAATCGTCATTCAAAACGAGAGAAGAAAACTATTTTAGTATCTCTCGTGTCACTAATTTTGATCGACGAAGGACAGGGGACAATGCTAAGTTTTCATATTTTCACCAAATTAAAATATATCATACTCATACGTTTGAAATGCTTTATTAAAAGATGTCGTTGGTTCTAGATTTGATTTTTATTTAGGTAGAGAAGCAGCTCCCCGAGCAAAAAAAAAGACAGATTATCACGGTCGTGATGGCTTGGGTTGGCATAGAAAAGCATGTATGTGAAGGATAGGATCGTAATTTAGAAATTAATTAGGTTGTTTAATGTTGTCAGTCCTTCCCCGCCCCACCATGTTACATAGGACAACTGGGGTTTACATCTTGGGGTAGCTCCCCGGTAGTGATCCGGTACCAACGTTAATACTATTAAACTGTCACTCTTATTACCTCAAACTATTCCCACATTAACCCTTATCGTATGTACCGGTCTGTGAATAAAGTAATGGGCTTTGGTTGTTCTATAACCGATATTTGGAGGGGGGGTGAACTGAACTCATCCAGATTTTGAATTGATATATGAACAAAATCTCATTTCTTTGACAAAAAGGGTTAAATAGGTAAAGTTATTTAATATTAATAGAAACTTTCCGGACCGAGTAATCAAATTAGGTACCAAAAAATTACCAAATGTCATGTTATCGGCCATACGTCCATAAATCCCCCTATATTTACACATGTATTATCAATAAGTAAGAGCTGAGCCGATTTTAATAATGAAGCATGAAGTAATGTTCAGAATAGGCTCGTTAATAAACGACTGATATGAATTTACATACGAACAAACTCCCGTCAAACTCGAGTTTGCTCACAAATAATTAAACTAAGCTAAAGTCGAGCCAAATTCGAACAAAATGAATTGTCCATTAATAATTCTAATATATTTTTATTTGGTCGACCTTAAAATATAATTTGTAATTTTACAACTTAAATGAAGATCAAATACTAGTTCTTATCTTATAATTATATAACTCACAATCTACGGTTGTTTCCTATTCTATATCATTTTAATTTTCAATTCGAGTTCTAAGAACATATCTAATTTTATTTTAAATTATAGAGACATTCTTGATTTTAGAAATCGTACATTATTTTTTATTATATTTTACCTAACTTTGATTTGTATAAATAACTAGTTATTTAAAGGTGTTTATGAAAATGAAAGAATCGAAGACGAATAGATCGTGATAAAAATAATTTATAGTTTCATTGTGAAAATACTAAGTATTTAATTTGGATATATAATATTCAAAATTTCTAAAATAGTTAAATTATTAATAAATATCGAGAAAAATATACTAACAAAAGTATTTAAGTTATTAATAATAATTTAATTATAATTTATAATATATATAAATTTTATTTGAGCCGAGTTGCGCCGAAAAGACAAAACACTAGGTACAGATTTAGGTATCCAAACTTATTTTTATTTTCAAGATCAACTCATTTAAGTATAAAAAGCTAACTGAGTTTAGATAAACGAGGCGATCCGAATTTGGTTACGGCTGTATTAGAAGGCTATAGCTAGAACAATGTGACAAAATTAAATGAAATCCAAGGGTAGTCAGGGAGTTGACCAATGAGTAAGGAAGCAACATGCATAGTCGGGTTATAGAAATGAAAGCAAAGAACAGGACACGTGGGTACTTGATGAACAAGGAGAACACAACACACCGTCCCACAAGCGACTCATCTTGATTTCAAATGCAACGGAATGGTCGTTAGTTTTCGGTTTCTTTTCCCCATAACTGTTTTGTTTCCTTTCTCGTAAACTTTAAATCATTGTCATATAACGGATCAATGTCTCCTGCTCTTCGTCAATTTAATGTATGGAACTCATTGCGCAGCACTACTGTACATCATCTACTGCCCGACATCTATACATGACTCTATTGGGTACATCCCATATGTTCCATATAATATTTTAACATAAGTTTGTAAATTGATTTTTAAAATTCATATTCTAAGTTGATTTTGGTTTACTAATTTTTGTCCGTGCAATATTTGGGATGTACTGTCTAATTTAATCTTATAAATTAGATGTATGTCATCCGTGCATCTCTCCACAACCTAAATATTATAACTAAGTTTTTTTAGCTTATAATTGCTAGGGTTTTTAGCTTAATTGTCAAGCTTACTTTAAAGAATCACACTAGTTCCGGTCGAAAAAACAATTGATATTGATGGTAGAGTTGTCGGATGTAGATAAAATCAACCGGAGGTGGTAGTTGATTTAATTAAGTCTGGTCGGATATGGGGAAGAATGGTCGAGAATAGCTTTGTTGACGTCCAAATTTATGTGTGACAACAAGTGGCTCGACTGAGCTGATGTGGTGGACCCACTCCGATAAGGTGTCATGACCGAGTCCCAGTCCCACGTGTCACTATCAAGTCAATCACTCGGGAAGCCAAATACTGACCAACATTGTTAAATGTGAATATACCATTCGAACTGGACCAGTAGATATTGCTCATTACATCCAACAAGTTGGAGGTTACAAAATGAAATTGAGAATAAAAGGTAAGTTTGCATGTGTTATCTTCAACTTGCTGCTATTGATTTATAGTCATCAGCCTCAAAGGCTGCAAGAAGAGGCACAGTACAGGGTCGTTCTATTTTCCACATACAGAAATATTAAGGAAATATTATTAATCCGTACCATCATTAATATGAAATGCTAATCACGAAATAATTCAAATAAACCAGCCAGCAGCAAGTGATTACTGATCAGTATTCGGTAATCTAGTTACACTCGGTATATAAACTCACAAATATGCGTACTAATAATATATAGAGAGAGATTAGTACATTATAAAGCTGAGGAATCCTATGAAAGTAAAAGACATGTATTTAGACTGTTAAATTAATTAAGAAGTTTTCTATTTTGGGAAATGGATCTTGCTAATTATGTACATAATACAAATAACCAGACATTAGTAAGTTGGCAACACATAAACATGTCGCCCGCCTAGCTAGGCTCAGTGATTAATTTCCAGATTGGTTTTGAGTCTAGATATGATTGCAGAGGCCTCAGATTTTGCAGGACTAATAATTCACTAATAACGTGCTCATTTAATGGTTGGTCACAAACTAGGAGATTCCGTTAACAAGAAACTAATTAATCATGATTAGCCTCTAATAATAACATCCATTAATTATTGACGTGCAGTTTTAACTGAGATGCATATTGATGTCGTTGCTTCAACTGTCATATATGGATGTTCATCTCTTACAAATGCTGTAAAATTTAACTTCTTTCTGCTTCGAATTAGATTCCAATCGAGCATTTATATTCCAGCTCAGTCTCGGATTTTTTGAAATTCTACTTCCGTCTAGACGGATCATTTAAAATTCTGGTTCGTTGACTAATCAAAACATACTTAACAATACCCACAGTTCCTAGCAGTAAATTTAAGTTTTTCTGATATGTAGGAATTGATACAGTATCTAATTATACAAATTTGTAAATTTTATACACCGTCTTTTTGGGCACCTGACCGTGCTGTGTGCCTGAGATTCATTAAACAAATGATATGATACTCCATTAGTTATTATGTATACATGTAGTCTTGACTGAATTAAGAAACAACTAATCTAATAGCAGAAAGCTTACGCAACTATATATAACTAAGGGATCAATTTAAATAAAAACAAAATAAAGAATGGGATTGTTCAGCAAGCATCTTGGGGGGCACATGACCTAAGATCCAATGAACAGCTAGGACTGTAGTCAGAGTCACGAGGCAGCCACGAACCCTAATTTAGTTCTCTCATTTTTAATTTTCATATCCATTACAGTACTGGACTGGCCGGCGACGAATATATTAAATGATACTCCTTGCATATGCTCTCTGTTCCATGCGTCTACTAGCATACATTATTATTAATACACGATAAAAAAGAGTTTCAAAGTTTCACCCTATAGCTACAACTTGATTTATTAATAATTTCGTATAAAGATTTATATGAACAAGTTTTTTTTCGATTTTACATGTCCTACTTTTTAATAACATTAACTAATAACACATAATTTTTACATGAAGACAATAATTTTAATTAGTTCAAAATGGACTTAATGCCATATAATACGCAGACCCGATACAATAATCTGTCAAATCATTATAAGTATTTACAATATTTCACATTTTTATAAACCAACCACCAGTGTGACTCGTATATATGCATGTACTGTAAACAGATCTCAGGTTGAATTTCTAAGAGTGCCCATTTCGAAAGAGTCACGGTGTTGTATGACAATTGCATTGATACATTAAAGTGTTAGGGAATTGATTTCTGAGTTTCGAAGTTCGCTAATTCTTCTGCGTGTATGTGTTGAATTAGAAAAGACATCGCTAGTTTTTGTAGCCACGATAGATGTCTGTCCATACTTAGTTTCTGTAGGACCTTATATTAGACCATATTTCCAATCTAGCTCCGAGTGAATAGTCGGCAAATATAACAGTAATGGCGACCTTAATTAATTAAATAGATGTCAACCGCCAACATAAAATATGCACGGCGAACCTCGATAGCCAAATGCATGCATTTGAAATATTTAATTTACCAACGTACTCGAACACCAATTTTTTAAGCTCGTTGATCACTTGCATTGTCACATGTCCCACATACAATTCAAATACCCGATTCGGTTTCGGATCAGATCATAGAATTGAATTCAGGTTTCGGCTTGGATCATCGAATCAAATTTATCTTCGTGTTATGATATATTTGGAGATCATTTGGATCGTAATCCGAAGTGATTCGATTCGGGTCTAATTCAAATTAAAATTGGATGAAATTAGGATAAAGATCGGAAAAATTTGGTTCGGATTAAATTCGATTCGGATATTTTTGGATCATAAATTATTCATTTTTTTAATTTGTGGGACTTAAAAAATTATCTTCCTATTAAATTTAGTATTGTTAATATAATATAATATACTTTAAAAAAATATGATTAAATAATTATGTTATCATGAATATAAATTTTTTTGAAGTATGAATTTTGATTAATTTGGGTCATTTCAGTTCGAATAATATACTATTCGGTTTGATCCGTTTTAAGTTAAAATCGGATCTATTATTTCGGATCATTTTATATTAATTCCGGTTCGAGTAATTTTCGAATCAGTTTATATTATTTTTCAGGTAATTATCGGATTACATGGATCGAAACTCGGATTAATTCTCTATTTCATGAAATCCGGTTCGATTATTCGGATTCAAACTCATTTGTCCACGTTTAATTATATGTTTATTGTAATAAAATCATATATATATATATATATATATATATATATATCGCATCTCCTTTTAGGCTAACCATATCGCTTTCTGTTCTTCTCAATGGGTGCAAGGTTTTAGGTTCGAGGGAAGTCTAAATTTAAGCAGAGGTAATGATGGTGGACTAGACCGAACACCTAGTTAACCAAAAACAATGTTTTGATTTTTTTTTTCCGCAGGCACAGCAAACACATTTTTAAGAACTTTGGGGACTATGAAACTAATAAAATAATACAAGATCATACAAGATCAAGGAATACATCATAATAGAAAGTGAAAACTGACAAAAGATTGTGTAAATATAAATCAGGAACACAAAAGAAATAAAATGGGGATTTTCAGATCAGTGACACAAAATTTGTGATTTGTACGTATCATCCAAGATCGTAAAATACATGGTGGTGGTGGAAAGTGGAAACTGACAGAGGGAGTAGTATATATTTATCAAGAACGCAAAAATAAATTGGTGATTCTCAGATCAGTGACACGAAACTTTGTCTCATACAGATTGATTCCATGTATGTGTGAAAGCAAGTGCAAGTAAAAAATTAAATGGTAGCTAGCTCGCAGAGCAAAACTGATTTAACAAGAGTAGATGAAGATAAATTGCGCCAGTTTCAAGGCGTGACTGGAGCCATTCCCTTTCTTTTATACTCTCCTGTGCTTACCTTTTGTCTTTGGACACGCTTTTGCATTATGCTCCTTTCAATATCTTTACCATACACTTGAGTTTCTAAGTTAAATATTAGTCTGCAGGTTCTGCACAATCCAAAGCGGTGTCAATCAAGATATTGATATCAATTAATGGGGTTAATTTTTAAATCATCTGTGCAAAGGGTTAAATCTAAACTAAATTGGGCACGGAGCAGCACTACAAGAAACAGAATTTTTTTTTATCGTCACTAATCCGACCATCCAAAAGTCATAGGCTAAAACCGACCGTCCCGCATGACAGTCGGTTCTAAATGAAACCGATAAAAAAAAGCCGACCGAAACTTCCTTCGCGCCCAATTTTTAAAAAATACGTTTGACTTTTACCACGTCAACTTAAACCGGTCGTTTAATCCAACCAAGAAATCCGACCACTGTAAATCGACCGTTGAATAGAGTGAAATAAACCAGAAAAACCGACGATGACGCTTCCTCTGGGCCCACTTTTGAGAGAATACGCTCGACTTTTACCGGTATATATACCGGTATTAATTTGTGAAATGTTATTAGAATAAATAATTATTGTCAAACAAGAGAGTATCCTAGATTATTAAAACAAATATTTTAGTCTAAATTTGACGCTAAAGTTACTTGATAGTTTACTATTTATAATACTAAAATTAATTTATATAATCAACAATAACTGCAGAATAATTATTAGAAAAAACCTTTAGCCTCTGTATTTTGGGCAAGCCCTATGTAAAGAAACCACATTACCATCTGCCTATATAGTATACTAAGGCACTATTTCAGCCCAAAACAATGGCAAACTATTTCATGAAGCTTGCATATACTTGGTCATCCTATAACAGGATAATTAGTAATTACCCACCGTATTCCAAAAGAAATGGTCGATATAAACTAAAAACATATAAAAGGGGGGGCAATCTTCTAACAGAAAAACCATAATATCAGTCATTACTTAACAATTATATGAAAAAATCAATATTTTCATTTTAAAGTAATTTATGTACATGTAAACAACAGTACTTGTTTAGTAAGCTAAAAATGATAATTATATAATCCCTCAAAGTAAAATGGGACTTCCCTGCAATGCCATATGGCATTGCTATGCTGCTTAGACCTTTCACCTTAATACACCATTTTAAATTATAATCAACGTAAATAGTTGATGTAAGAAGTACCATTGTTTTAAAAAAACCTAACGAGCACACAATCAAAGGGCTCTTCTAAGCATAACATCATCTTGCCGACAATCAAACATTAATTTATTCCTTGCAAAACATTGCAACAACCTCAAGGGAACACCAGGTAGACTAACTAGTGAAAAAAACTAAATCGAAGGAAAACAAGAAAACAAATACTATTAAACAGCAAAGAGTTTTTTAAGACAGACTGACGGTAATGAGGAAGAACATTTAACATCAAGTCATTGTTCCCATAAGAGGGCCACACATCTTACAAGATAAACAGTACATCACTTCCACAACTATGCGAACCTTTAATATTATTTATATTGAACATCAAGGACTCTCAGTTCTTCCTCCCTTCGGCCAAAATGATGTGGTATCCATGCCTGCATTGTCATGATTTAAAACAATCAGCAACTTTTAGACATATATATGTATAAACCAAATCTGTTAAGAAATTTCGATGAAATCATGCTACCAAACTGACGTTGATTTAAATGGTGCACTGGTCACGCCAACAGGTGTATTGAATGCAACTTCCTGAAATGGACCAGCCATTTTTCCACGTGGAAACCATCCCAAATCTCCACCTTTCTTTCCAGATGGACACTCTGAATATTCCACTGCTATCTGGAAAGACAAACATATGTTTAGTGGATCATGTTACCTTCGATATCATGGATATCATCCCGCTGGAAATCATGACGAGGGTGACTAAATAGGAGGAATCATATGTAATACTTGTGTGCATATATAAAACATAGCATCAAGATTATTACTTGTAGCTAAGTTTCAAATTATAAGCCCTCCTCATAGTAAAGATTCTAGTTTATTAACAAAATTAGAAATCACAACTAATTTGAGTATCAATATAAAATTACTAGATTTAGGTGTTTCCGTCCATACTTTTTCCAACTTCTTCATGCCTTTTTTATTATTTTCCTTAGATACAATAAGCACTTCGGGACTTAATACTTCTCGAGGTAAAGGAATCATATTCCTGTGAACGTAATAGCAATACAGCATACAAGAACATGGCCCATGAAACAACAAAAAAGGAACTTGTGTGTGACATCTGAAGAGTGAAGACTGCACAATGAGGCGTAACATCAATTCTTAGTAGATATAAGGTTTGTATAAAAAATTGTCAATGTTCATGACACGTCATTACTTTCGTATAACAACAATATATAGTAGAGTACATAATTAACTAGACATGCCAGGGCAGTGGGAATAAAATACCTTTGCAAACTCAGCCGGTGGAACCTTATCTCCATTGTTAAGCCAGCCATCTTGCAGCTTCTTGTATGCTTCATTAATTTTCCCTTGCTTCTCACATAAAACATGCCTAGCTGATCACAATTCGAAAAAGAAAAGAAAAAAATAGATAATTAATACATTATAAGTTAAACCTCTAAATATTCACATCCTCATCAACACCGTATTAATGCTAGAACAGACCTTTGACATAAGTGCAGGTACCAAGCCCGTCTGCTGCCTTCCCACCTTTCCCTTTACCCTTTCCCGAACTTTCGTCACTACCGCCAGCTGCTTGTTTTCCTTTGCCCTTTCCTCCTGCCTTTGCGTCTTTTCCCATGGTTACTGCAAACACAGAGTGCACATTGTTTATCAAACAAGTGCAAAAACACCTCAACATAGGAGAATAACAGCATCGACCAAAGGATCATATAAATGTGTGTGTATAAAAAATTGAAGAACCACACCGAATTACAAGATCAATTACTATCTTATATAGTAAGACAGCTTCAAGGGATAACAATTGTCACGAGAAACTTTCATAGAATAGATCAATTTTAGGACTAAGACGGTAAGTACGCCTTCTGTCCCATTCATTTCTTAACAGTTGCCTTTTCCGGTGGTCCCATTCATTTCTTAACATTATTTTTTTAATTATCGTACACTTTTTAACCAATTTTAGTAGGTTCCGCCACTTTACAACCATTTTCCTCCCTTTTCTTCAATCTTCTTAAATTCCGTGCCCATCCCCAATGTTAAGAATACGTGGGAGAGGAGTAACTAGTAAGTATGCTTCAGGTACAAATATTGCTAACACTGTTACTCAAAAATTAGCCTAGCAATCATCAAGAGGTCGAGGGTTCAAGTCTCACTAGAGACACGAGTGACTAATATGCGAAACCTTTTTTGATCGCCCCAATTGTAGATTACCCAATAAAATCCTTAATCTTTATACAATCAAATAATTTGTCTGTCACAACCATTCAAATCCGAAATGCATAATCCAAATTTCAAACTATATA
Organism: Apium graveolens; assembly: GCF_009905375.1. NCBI lineage: Eukaryota > Viridiplantae > Streptophyta > Magnoliopsida > Apiales > Apiaceae > Apium > Apium graveolens. Next base: position 16,243,259 of record NC_133647.1, read on the forward strand.
TGCACTTTATACTACGATATTGATAAATAAATTAGGGAAAATAAAAAGATATGAAACTATAGAATCTATACATACGAACGATAAGTAGAGATGAAGATAGATACATACCTGTCTAAATTAAGATGAAGTGTGAAGAAGAAGAGTACTCGCACGGCCACCCGGGTTTTTCTGCAACTTTTTATTTATGTGGTCGTCTTATTTTTCAATTACGATTACATTTTTACCCCTGGCTAGTTCTTGGATGTGTCTTACTAAAAAAAATATTCATATTTTACAATTTGAATAATATTTGAATAAATATCGGATATGTCTGAAAACTAAATGTGTGTCAAAAGATAAATTTATATTTCCATTTAAATTAAAAATATTATCGCAAAGAATAATATATGAAAGTCTAATTTCTGGTATTACAATATTTGTTTGACTTGAGAAAAAAATAAAAAATATTAAATCAGATGTTTCGGAAAGAAAATAATTTATGCATTACTTGGTATCAAAAATTAAGATATTTTACAAATAAACATGCCCATTTCTATTTGATGTTTAACCCATGTATTAATCCTAGATTTGTTTTCAAGAAATACAATTTATTAATTGTATCGAGATTGCAAGGAACACGGGTAACCTTAATTTTTTTACACTGATTTGTTACCATTACTTTTTGCACTTTACCGAGCTTTTATGGGTTTTTGTGTTTTTTTTTTTTTGAAATAAACGTACTTGCATTCAATTAAACTTTCTCAGAATCAACATTACATAGAATAAAACCCGGAGCAGTTATCAACCACTCATGGTAGCCTGACATAGAATACGTAGCTGTTGCTAACAGATGTGCTACTGTATTCGCAGACCTATGACAGAACACAACTAACACTTCATGAAAGTGTTTTAGATTATCCCTACAAGCCTCCATAATCGTATCAAAATAAGATTGTCCTCCTTCCGCATGAATTGCATCCACCACCCCTTTAGCGTCACACTCAAAGATACACTTATTATTCCTCCAATCTTTCGTCCAAGACAGTGCTTCCCGGAGTCCTATAGCTTCGACTTCCCTGGGCTACAATCTACCTTGAATCTCCTTACTATAAGCTCGAATAAAGCGCCCATGATCATCCCTAATGACACAGCCCACTCCCATCTGACCAGTTCGCACATTACACGCGGCATCAGTATTAATTTTAACCCACCCCTCAGGTGGCTTACTCCACCTATTACAGCTCCCCTGCTTCTGTCTTGTACTGTTAACAAGCTCATCCCTAGCTCGATTCCATTCTGCCAGCATACTACACGATCTAGAATGAACACCAAAACTTGAAGTGTTGATACGATTCCAGACCCAATTATTTCTTCGATGCCACAAATTCCAGCACACCAGACCAACCATACCATTCTGCTCCTTATTTCCAATTTGAAACACTCGTTTTAACATATTAAACACACTATCACTTAGTCCTACTTGAACCACATCTGCCAACCCAACCCTTGCCCACACCTCCTTTGCAAAACAACAATCAAACAAGACATGCAAGTCATTCTCCACACTTCTCTGACACCAAGAACAATTTGGGTTTATATCTACACATTTTTTCCTCAACGCATCAGCAGTAGGTAACACCTGACGACAAATACGCCAAAGAAAATTAACCACCTTACCTGGTAGATCAAGGCCCCATAATTTCTTCCAAAAAACTTTATCTGGACACTCCGTCTCTCCTCGTATCCGCCTATAACAACTCTTTACCGTAAAAGTACCCTTCTCATCAAACAACCAGAACCATGAATCCTCTTTCTCATTTACTGGAATTGGAATCTGCTTAATCAACTCACAATCTCTATCATTGCAAATATCCTGTAAAACTTCTAAATCCCATTCCTTCCGATTTTCAGTCATCAAACCTTCAACTCTGGCTTCTTTTAATTCCTCAGGCATTTCAGTAGTTAGGTACCCATTCTCAGAGCACGGTAACCAGGGCACCTGCCAAATTCTCGTACTCTTTCCATCCCCAATCCGTTTTCGACAACCTTGACGCACCACATCTTGTGCTTCCATTAGACTCCTCCAAACATAACTAGGGTTAGACCCCATCTTCGCATCCAAGAAATTTGACTTTGGAAAATAGCGAGCACGCATAAGACTCGTCACTAAAGGATTTGTCTCATTCACAATACGCCATGCCTGTTTTGCCAGCATTGCAATATTAAACTCCCTCAATCTTTTAAACCCCAACCCACCAGCCTCTTTCACTACGCACAGCCTCTCCCAGGACAACCATTTAATTCCTTTTCCCACCTCACCCTTCCCCCACCAGAAAGCGTTCATTCTCTTCTCAATCTTATCACAAACCTCCAACGGAATTAAAAGCATAGACATCCAAAAATTAGGAACCACCTGTGCAGCTGTCTTTAATAGAGTCACTTTACCCGCCTTTGACAAAACCTGGTTCTGCCACCCTTGCAACTTCTGATCCACTTTGTCAGCTAGAAAAGAAAATGTTGCAGTTTTCCTTCTCCCTACAACCATAGGCATTCCCAGATACTTCCCCGGAATTTGCACTGCATTCACTCCCAATTGATCACACACCTCCCTTTTACTTTCTTCACTTGTATTAGGAGAGAACGTAACTGATGATTTCGTATAATTTATCATCTAGCCCGAGATATGCTCATATCTATCTAAAATTCTCTTCATAGCATTAGCTTCTGTCTTATTAGCACGAAAGAAAAAATAACAGTCGTCTGCAAACAACAAATGTGATATCATAGGAGCACCTCTAGCAACAGTACAGCCATGTAATACACCCACCTCTTCATTCCGTCTAATAATAGAACTGAGCCCCTCTGCACACATAATGTAAATATAGGGAGATATAGGATCCCCTTTCCGCACTCCCCGATGAGGTGTAATATCTCCAAAAACATCCCCATTCCGAATAAAACTGTACGAAACCGAGGTAATCAGTTTCATAGTTCTTGCAATCCACAATTCAGAAAAACCAAACTTAACCATCATGTTGCGAATAAAATCCCACTCCAATCTGTCGTATGCTTTCGATATATCTATTTTAAACCCAGCCATACCATTTTTTCCTTGAGACAATCTTCTCATGTAATGGTTAACTTCAAAAGCAATCAAAGCATTATCGTTCAGCAATCTTCCCTCTATAAAAGCGCTCTGCTTAAAAACACGAAATTAGATAAACTAACACATGCAAAAAGCCTTTCCTTTTTTACAAACTACGTACAAAAAAACTTTCACTCAAAACTTATTAACAATAAATATTATATTACGTAATTAGCAGTCTTGTCATTTGAAATAGTTTGTTTAGTCATAAGTCTTTTTTTCGTCTGTTTGTCTTGTGACAATCACTATCATTCTCATGGATTCAGTAAACAATCTGGTGCATGGTATAAATGCTATTGCATTGGAGGTCGAATTGCATTGGAGGATGAAGAGAAAGAAGGAATCGAAATAGGAAATGCAGAGGAGCTTGAGGAAGGCTCAGAGGAACAGGGTTTTGATCCAAAACTACGTGTGGTGGGCAGGTTTATTTCGAAAGGGAGAGCAGATTTTCTTGCAATGCAGCACACCATGGCAGCTCTATGGAAGCCAGACAGAGGAGTAAACATGAAACAGTTGGATACAAATTTATATTTATTTCATTTTTATCATGAGTTAGATGTAAAATGTGATGTAAAATGTGTGATGGAGATATATCCATGGTCTTTCAATAGACGAACGCTTGTTATGACACGTCTTAAGGAAGGAGAATCCAAGGTACGTGGAGTTGAATTCTATGGACCTATGGGTACATGTGCATGATTTAAAGGTAGGTTTTATGACTACCAAGATTTTATAGGGTATTGGAAACTATATTGGCCACTTTATTGATACTTGCCCGAATAACTTTGTTGGCATATGGCGGGAATATATGTGAATCTGAGTCTCTGTTAATCTTAGCAATCCGCTAAAAAACAGAATGAAGATCAAGATGACTAGTGATATTTGGTTCTGGGTGAATTTCAAGTACGAGAATTTGCCTACATTCTGCTTTATTTATGGCATTGTTGGTCATTCACAGAAGTTTGGCAGCAAGTTATTTGATAATAATGAAGCTGATATTAACAAACTATACGATCCATGGATGCGAGCCCCTCTCAGAAATGAAGTCAAGCCGATAGGGGAGAAATGGTTACGTACTGGAATCAAAAGCTGTGGTTGCAGCAAGGAAATGGAGAAACACAACAACCATGGAGAGAAAGACGATGTCAATCTAGATCCAAAAATCACTCCTGAAAATGTGGAAGCTGGTAGAAAGGGAGGAAATGTAGGGATAAACATCTCTCATAATTTGAATACAAAAGCGGGAAATGATAAAGGAAACAATATCTCTGGGATTACCTCAAATTATTCGAGGCAAATAAATAAGAAGGATATTATTGTTATTGAATAAAAAAAGAGGGACATGAGATGGGCTAAACATTGATAATAATGTGGGCCTAAACAAAGATGTCTTAATGGGCTACGATAATGTGACTTTACCAGATATGGATAATGAATTTGCTGACAACAGTGACAACAATGACAATCCAAAAATGTATATGGGGCGAGTACTCAAGGAAAGAGTGCTCGCTTATCATCATGAGTATTCTGAGTTGGAATTGCCATGGGTTTGGGACCCCATGGGCCTTTCAATTCCTTAAGGAGATTGTCCTCCAAAACCGCCTAGATTTTGTTTTTATTTGGGAGATTCTGTGTAAACAAGTGACAGTTGATAAATTTCAGCAAGCTATTGGTTTTGAAGGGAAGATGGTTTTTGAGACTCAAGGTCATAGAGGTGGAATCGCTTTGTTATGGAGGTATAACAGTGAGGTCACGTTAAGCTCATATAACAAGAATCATATTGATGTTAATGTCTGAAACAAAGAAGGTGATAATTTCATATTAACAGGGGTCTACGGTAAGCCTGACCGTAACAAACGTGAGGAAACCTAGAATCTTCTATGCAGATTGTCTAATGTTAACACCCTTCCATGGTGTTTAATAGGTGATTTCAATACTTTTGTGTCACAATTTGAGGTTTTAGAAGATTGCAACTTAAAAGGAATGGTCTGGTTGGTTATCCTTTCACTTGGGAGAGAAATAAAGGAACATCACAATGGATCGAAGTGATGTTGGATCGAGCTTTAGTTTCCCCTGGATTCTTAAATATTTTTCCGGACGCTAAATTGGAAAATCTCGAGGTATCAACTACTCAGCCAGCTACTGACCCAATTGGGAGCTTTTCAGTCAAGGGCGTCGATCCGCTTTGTGAGGCGGACAGCAGACAAGCTGGGCCTGAGGAATGCCTCCCCGCGAAAGAGGATTCTAATCCTCAAAGAAATAGAAAAGCTAACTCTCAACCCCCGCAAGCGTATGGCCAATTCTGCGCAGAATGCGGCGGTCCTATTAATCAATAAGGTTGCGACATGGAAGCAAACCAGGAGAGGGCCGGGGGGAAAGATATATGAGAAGGGGGGCGGGCTAAGATTCAATTCGAAGTAACGTAACAGGATTCGATGTTGCACCATCTTCAACTCTTCTCGGGATCCGGAGTTTTTCGAGAAAAGGTCCCATCCTTCAATATCATGATTGGGTCGACCAAGCCAGATCATGAGTGAATAGAAAATATAAAATGTACATAGCTGTTCCAGCTGAAATACTTGGAATAATTCTACCACTTCTACTAGGAGTCGCCTTTTTAGTGCTAGCTGAACGTAAAGTAATGGCTTTTGTGCAACGTCGAAAGGGTCCTGATGTAGTGGGATCATTTGGATTGTTACAACCTCTAGAAGATGGTTTGAAATTGATTCTAAAAGAACCTATTTCACCAAGTAGTGCTAATTTCTCCCTTTTTAGAATGGCTCAAGTGGCTACATTTATGTTAAGTCTGGTCGCTCGGGCCGTTGTACCTTTTGATTATGGTATGGTATTGTCAGATCCGAACATAGGGCTACTTTATTTGTTTGCCATATCTTCGCTAGGTGTTTATGGAATTATTATAGCAGGTCGGTCTAGTAATTAGGGGGCGGCCGTTCGGTCGCCTATGATACTAGGACCAATAGGTCAAAAATGGGTTTGTGCCGCAGGTGTTGAACGATCTACTCTATACAGGTGTGGGCTTACAGGGCTAGGGCTCATAAACCCTTTCTTTCATTCATCAATAGGGCTCTGGTCGGTCGCTTTTCTGGGCCGGGATCGATAAGTGGAAGTCATAAAAAAGAGATCTTTCTCTTCGCACCTCAGATCAAGAGGAAGGGTAGCTTGTCAAGCTGGCCTATATAATAATAATAATAGAATATAAATATATAAATACAAAGATTCGCTATCTTTTAACCGGCTGTTCTTCTTTGTCAACGTTACTAAGGACCTATAGGTTCGCCTGCTTTACTTAGGAAAGATAACGAGAACGGGTTATTCAAAAAGGAAAAGGCGCTACTTAGCCCTACATTAGTATAAGTAAGCGGCTGAGTTAGCCTACCCTACTTAATGTATTGTATAGTAGGCGAGCGAGTTAGCGAAGACGCTTAGGCTAATAGAAAAGAGAGCGTCGGCGCGTAGCCTTCATTCTACTACGCTACGAAAAGGTTACGAAGTCACTTAGCTCGACGTTAGGAGAGTCAAGGGGGAACCCCATACCTACATAGAAGAACCGTTGTTCGCTGACTTTCGAAGGTCTAACCTTTTGCTCCTCTACTGAAAAGGGGCAAAGTCGCTTTTGCACCACTGATAGACTACTTAAGATTCAATTCAAAAGGCCCTACTTAGTTTCGCAAGCCTTTGTCATTGTCAGTCAACTAAGTAGGGCCCGCGGCGCCCCCTGCGAATCCGTAAATCTGAGGAGCATGCCGCAACAAAAGGATGGTCCCCTATGCATTTCATTCTTTCCGGAAGGGAAAAAAGTACCCCCATCATAGTGAACCTCTCCTTGTGATCGGGATGAGGTAAATGCCTCCCAGCAAGGGGGCGGATCGAATCGGAGTTTCCTTAGGTAGCCACCGACCTACAGTTATCCTTAAACTTCCGTGCTTGGTGGAGAAGAAGCGAACAGAGGTACGCTCGCTTGCTGTCTTGTTCTCTGTCGCGAGCTGGGATCGCTTGCCAGCTAGGTTAGATTGGAGCAACATTGTATGAGAACATATTACCCATATTCGGGGACAAGGGGCGGAATGACCTCTCGATCTACTTACTGCAGCCCAGGAAGAAAAACGTCGTCTAGGCGTTCCCTGTTGCTCCGATCTCCCCTACGCCTAGGACGTTGTCTGGGCCCAAGAGCCATAGTGAGTTGTTGTTTCCATTTTTTTCGTTGTTGATACCGGCAAGACCCAGCCAGATGATGTCTGCTGGTTGGTAGTGAGAGGACTCTTAGTACCTGCATACCCAAAAAGGGGCGCTGGTTCAAAAACAATCCTTTTTTTCTTGCTCTCCCTTAGCAGCGGGAAATGAGTCTATCTATCTGCCTAGCTTTGGTAGATTTCCCCCAACGCAATCCACAGAAATTCCACGAATCCATTGGTGGATAAGTCCGACGACTCAGCAGCAGTGCGGAATTTAGTTTATCGTCTGGTGGATCTGATCCATAGTTAGGGGGCAATACATACCAAAAGGTTCGAAAAAGGAACGCGCATAAGAGTATATAACCAACCCACCCTTCTGTATAACCTATTCACATTAGTGAAGCGGCTGGATGCATAAGGGAAGCGCACGTTTGTGAGACCTTAGTCGGGATGCATAGGGAAGTTCACCTACGAGCACGGAAGGGCGTGGTACCGCTGCCCCTCTCTAAGTAAAGGTCAGATTCTTAGCCCACTCTCCTCTAAAATATAATAGGGACAGCCGTTTCCGGCTGCTCGTTTCGTATCTTGAAGGAAGTAGCCCTAGCCTCTGTCCAGAATCTTCTCCGGAGTCCAAAACATCAGACCGTCCTAATTCGTTCTTCCGAGAGAGGTTCTGAAAGAATGATTCCCCCGCATGGTTTAAACAAAAGAAGGGAAAACAGCAAGTTGAACCACACAAAGACCGCCGACAATGGCACCTTACAGGATGGTTGTTTTGTGTAGGCGTGACAGAATTGACCGACCAAGCAACAGAACGTTGTACGCTAGTGGGTGGGCACGGTTTAAGGTAGAAAGCTGAACATATCCTTAATGGATTAGCGGGGGGCGCTGGGACTCGTTCGAGGTCCACCGCAAAAAAATATAGGTGAAATTGATAGCCACGCTTGAAGCTCTACTTTGGCCCACTAGTCCTATCCTAACGCAGCCAAGGCAAGTAAATGATTGATAGCCGAATCGGTGGATTGCTTGGCCCCTGCTTCTTCTCTATTTTCTGCGCGCTAGGCTTTTTTTTCTCCCGATTTTGGTTAAAGAGGAACTAAAAGTTAAAACATCGCTTTTAAACTACTAGCCGAAGCTATCAGACTTTCGACCGCATGCGCAGCAAATCGAGGGGATGAATTCATATTCCACACGATAGGTTTTCCCCGCCCATTCCGTGGCCAGTTCCCCTTCTCTTCCAACCGTAACGTAGATTTGTCTGGCTTCGTTTGTTGTCCCCTTTTGGAGAACAACTGGATGAGTCTCGCTATTGTAAAGGGAGGCAGCTTTGGCTGAGAGCGGGAAGGTAAGCGTTAGCCTGACAAACAGTAAAGTACAATATGGATGGCTTAACACATTCAATTATAAGGTCGTTTTCTTTGGTTTGTTGTAATATTCTTCATAAAAAGAAGAAGATTATTATGGTAAAACGGGGCCCCAGAAGGAGGCCCGGCAGTCTGTCTTGTCTTATCAACCAGATATCTTCTCGCTGAAAGTTCCATTTTAAAAAAGAGGTTTTCAAGCAGAATCGTTTCGGTGCTACTTTTAGGGGGGATCGCCTTGTCAGAACCAGCACCCTTTTGATGTCAAAGACTAATGATCCCGGGCCTAATGATCACCCCGATGCACGCCGAAGAAGGGGGTCTCCTACTTCTTTTCCCCCGGGGCGTCATGGCTTCTGAGGTAAAATTCCTTATTCAGAAGAATCACTAGTCCTTCTGTTCCCGAATTCTTTCCAAACTCTTCGATGTAGCCACAGTTGGACTCACAGTCCGAAACTCACATAGTAGCTGCCGCCGCTATTAGAAGCATTGGCTATCATCTTGGAAAGCTTAAAGGTAAAAAGAAAAGGGGAAGCAAGTACCTTTGAAGTGTCGTCCGGCTGATCTTGGAAGGAAGGGTCTATCTGGTATGAGCTCTATGTTATAGCTTTCCCCGCTCACAAGAAGGTATTATCTGTTCTCATTAATGCTTTATAGCACAGTCACGAGTTGGGATCGAACCAACACTTTCCAACCAATTGCTTGCTTGGATTTCATCCTTCTGATCGTTCCTGGGAAAAGACTTCTGGTTATGATTCTCTCTATGTTAACGAATGCTAAACCATTTTATATCCCTCTGCCCTAGTGTGGTCAGTATAGTTTGCATTGCTATAGGGCCATGATTCACATCTCTCAATCAAATATAAAAATGCCTCTTTCGGCATCACAGCCTATTCTTTCTTCTTTCTTTCTTCCTAATGCCAAGCTTCGTCGTTCAAGCTAGTCGAAGTAGAGCTTATGCCAAGGATGACTTTCCCAACACTAGAAGTCCTACTCATGCTTGAAAGGGATATCGCTAAAAGTGGGCCAACTAGCAATCCTGTTACAGGCGGCGGTGTATGTATTTCCAATGTATTTCCACTTATTCGAGGGAAAACTCTGGTTTAAGGGTTAAGTTGTTTCGTCTTCCATTTAGAATGATGAATCTGAACCTCCGCTATGTGATTTGTACTCCTTTTTTATTTATATTTTTCTTTGCATTTAGCTTTCCTTCCTTATCAGAGAGGGGCCCCGAGCTTATTTATTGAATTCAAAACGCTCAAAGAAAACTGGTGAAAGAAGCCCACTAACCCACTCTTCTTTCCCCCAGTCCATGGTGGGTAAAGATTCTTTTCTCGCGAGTGGAACGGGAACGGCCGACATCTCACTCTAATGTCCTAGGATGTACCAGAGAGGGTGAACCAAGCCAAGCCCCTTTAAGTTTTTGTTATCCCCTCCGTCAATAGATCCGCAGAGATCAGCGAGTGGGGACTTTCTTGAATAAGGGGCTGGTAGAAAGACTTGGCCAGAACTACTTTTCCCAGTTCTAACTAATCTAAGGGGCATTCCCCTAGTAGCATTGGCTATCTATATTGTTTGTTTTTCCTGCTATTGGAGCATCATCACTGGGGCGTTCACTAAGGTCTCCTTCATTTTCGCAAAGGCCTGTCGATGGGCCTCTTCCTATTTTTTTTGTCACCTTTTTCTTTAGCAATTCCATAAGAGGGGCCGAGAAGGCTGCTAACCCCGGTAAGAACCTTATCAAATAGGAAAAATGACTTAAAACTCTTTCGCTGAGGTTGGCTCTGGCCTTAGCTTAGCTGCAAATCTTTTTTCTCATGCTCGCTACTTCGATTTGTGCGAGCCGGGCAAAGTAAATTTACACTATTTATGATATGAGGCGGCTGTTCACGAAGTCACTCACGGCAGAACCACTTATTGGACAAGCTTTTTAGTTAAAGGCTGATCGCCGCTCTGCCACTGGACTTTGTGTCTTCCTTTTAGCTCTTCGTTCATCCGGGTAGCTCATCCCTTTTTTAACGAATCGCTTCTTCCCCTCTCTTTCTTTCCATTCCAGTAGTTTTATGCAGTCTGGTCTGTCCATCTCCCAGCATCCAGAAATCATGTTCCTACAAGCCCATTTGGCTGCAACATGTGCTTAACATACATAGTTCCTATTCAATTTTTTACAGACTTGGAGATCAAGAAGGGAAAGCAAAAATAAAGAAAGGAATAATGAAAGCGCCGAGACATCTATAGGATAGAAATTTCCTGCGCAGTCCGTGCTAGTAGTGATATCCTAATTCGGTGACCTCTCCCACCCATCAAGGTAGAAGATAAGAAAGGGAAACTATTGCCAAGAGAGGCCTGGGACCGCTGCTCTTCCCCATCACCTACAAAAGGATCATGGAGCGCTGCGCTTCTCGGGGTCATCTGAGTTAGAGCAACCCCACTGCCGGGGCGATCCAGTCACCCGGAATTTGCACTATTGTTACTTACGATGTTTCTTCGCAATTCCTGACTAGTCGTAGTTTTCTTTTTTATCCTTTCAAACAAATTGAAATGATTGAAGTTTTTATATTTTATTTGGAATCGTGTTAGGTCTAATTCCTATTCCTTTTTGGATTATTCGTAACTGCATATTTACAATACAGACGCGGCGATCAGTTGGACCTTTGATTAATTAACATCTCTTTTTTTTTATTGACTTCCTCCTTTCTTGAACCCGCAGGAAGTAAAATGAAGGTTGCTGTTCAAGTTAGTGAAGTTCTTTCATTGTAATTAGACCTAACAAGAACGGAATCACGCTCTGTAGGATTTGAACCTACGACATCAGGTTTTGGAGACCCACGCTCTACCGAACTGAACTAAGAGCGCTTTCTTATCACAGTAGATACGACTGTAAAGAAAAGGATTCTTTTTGAACCCCCAATACATCTTGCATGCATATAGTTTCATAAAATGAAAAAGATTCTGTATGCCCAATTTGAATCGATCTCAATGGATCTTGCCATTTATTTCTTCTTTTGGAATTTGGTCTTTTTTTTAATCTCAAAATCATCATCCGCCGCTCCTACCAATGCTTACTTATGAGCAAAAAGGGTCATAAAGAATTAGCCCTTTGAATAAGCGAGGCTTTCCCGATAGAAAGATTTGCATGTGACAGAGATCCCAATTCCGTGTATCCGGTTAAGCAAGCCCTGCCGCCTGCTTCCATCCAGACAAAAAACGTGAGCGCCTAGCGCGAAAGGTTGCTTTACTAAGATTCTAATATAAGGCGCGTTAGCACTTTAGAAAGATTGCTCGTTAGCTAGGCCGTTTTCAATTTTTCAATAAGGGGCGGAGCTTGAAGAAGCGAGCCTAGAGTAGCAGCCTATTAAGTTAAGTTTCATTCAGGCCCCTTTGAGATTCTATTAGTCAAGCGCTAGCGCCCCTATAGAGTCAGGATATTCTGCTATGAATGAAACCGAAATCAAAAAAACAAGTGCGTTTCGTATAGATCGAAACTTGTAGCTTGATTCTTTACTCATTCCATACTGGGAGGAATTGCAGGAAATCGTTCGAGAACACTTTCTTCCTATTTTTTTATCAATGATATCCGACGATAAAGACAATTCACGTTAAACTCTTTCATTTCATAGAAGTTAATTCTTATTCTTACGAAGCCAAATAGCATTTCCTATTAATTTGTCCCCTGGACTTGGACCTATTCTGATTCTTTATTATCCGTCGCTACGCTGTTCCCAAGGACTCGCAGAATCGAAATAGCGAAATTCTTGGGTCATCTCAATGGGTTCAGAAACCACACGTTTCTCTGGATCATCATAGCGTACTTCCACATATCCACTCAGAGGAAGGTCTTTTCGTAATGGATGACCCTCGAAACCATAATCTGTTGATATACGGCGTAGATCCGGATGATTGATGGAAGAAACACCAAACATATCCCAAACTTCTCGCTCCCACCGGCCGGCTGATGAAAATAGACTGACTACCGGAGATATTCGTGTTACTTCGTCTGTACTGGTTTGTACACGAATACGTGAGTTATACCGAGTACTCAGTAAATTATAGACCACTTCAAATCTGCATTTTCGAGAGGGATGATCAACTCCGCAAATATCGATCAAAACTTGAACCCTTGTATAGGTATGCAATTTAAGAAAGCACAACAACGGAAATGGGTAGTCCGTATTGGTATCAGATCTATTCCCATGTTCCGATCTTTCCATTTTTTTTACCCATTTCTTAGGTAAAGTCTCCCAACTATATTTGAAAATGAATTGGTTATCCATAAAGAAAGCTTTCTTGTAGTTCCGCTTCTTGCTCTAAAAATGCATAAAGACTTGTCGGAAATCGCCAGCCGGTTGGGCCAAGAAAGGCATGGGAGTTGTTGGGCGTAAGATTCTTTTTATTCTCTTACGCAATTATACAAGGAGCTTCTTCTTCGCAGCAATCACACCCGGTAAGACGAATCTATTTTTTTATTTACGAAATTCTAAGTGAGGTCATAATAGTCCTTCAACAACCATTGATGAAACCATGTGCTATGGCTCGAATCCGCCGTAGTCAAATCCTATTTCCGATAGGGACAGTTGACAACTGAATCCGCCTTTTACCAAAATTAGGGAAGGCCAGGCCGGCCAATGAGTCTTGTTTCGCGAACAATTTCTTCATCTTCCCAGATCGGAGCATATAAAGTGTGCCAAGCACGCGTGCCGACTTTCTGTCCTAGTGATAGCTGTTCTTCCTGTCTTAGTTAGAGGATAATAAGTAAGGAAGTCTGCAAAGACTGACAGAGATAGATTAACTGGATGAAGTTTGAAAGAGCAGTCTTTACTCCCACCAATAGTTCAGTCGGGAGATAGCGACCTAAGGTGTGGCTCGGGATTGACCTAAAATGCACTATTGGGCTAACACTCTTCGTGAAGCTTTAAAATGATAGCATAAAGTTAAAGACATCATAGAAGCAAAATAGAATTTAAAAAATATAGAATTTAAAAAATAAAAGGCTAGTCCCTGAGAGATTATGACAATGCGGATAGTGCCCGCTCTGAGTAAGACTATGGAATACCATTCTTCGCTTCCTTGGCACCGACCGGAACATAATGATCTTCCAATATAACATAGACTTATTCGCCTGCTTTGTTTCAAAAGAAAGAACCGCTACCTTACTACTTTTTTTGCTTGGTTCATTAAATAGAGGTGAACCTGGTTCTACCCTTTCGTTTAGGACAAGATCATCTTCTTACAAGACAAGAAGCCATCTATCTTTCCTGAACAGGCTACCTACTTCCATACACATAGTAGGAGTGGATGAAGCCATCGCTATTAACTGCCCATTTGACCTCCCCTCCTTGCGGTTAAGGTAACGACTTCGGGGATGGCGGAAAGCTGCTAGGACTGCTTTGTCTTAGAGCATTCAAGTTAAGAGAGAGAAGTTTCGATCAAGGGCAAGGTGGATGGCACTAAGCCCTCGACGATTGAGAGATCTGTCCGGATTTTACCTTACTTAAAGGAGCTAACAAGGATCTTTAGAGTGAGTCTACCTTTGTAGTGAGCGAGTCATGGGTATGGCTCGTGAACGGGCTAAGAACGAGGAGTTAAAACTAGGCAAAGTCCGTACCCGGAATAAGTAATCAACAGCTATATACACTATACCTTCTATATATATAGAGGTTAAATGGTAAAGGAAGTATGCCAGTCGGCGAAAACATTAAGAGATAATGGCGCTTCCAACATTTAGATGCCGGAAGACCTTGACGTGAGTAGACCTTATAAGATCCGCCGCGTAACCTGTACAAACACAGCAAATTTACTCGCAGTTCCGAAAACAGGAAAGTGGAAACTCCAGAAGAGAGAGTACGGAGAACCCGAAGGGACACAGGACTAAAGTAAAGTGTAACCTTATAGAATAGACCATAAATCTTTTAGCAAATTCTAGAGCACTCACGTTAGAGATGAGGGACTTTTCTTTTGATATGGTCACCTTACATCCCTCCATAACCTCAAGATATGACTTCGCGACTACTGGATCCGCGATGACAATGTAATCGCCCAGTAGAGCATAATCAAAGAACTTCACCCCAGGGCGTACCCTCCATGCTGCATACCACACCCGCATATGATGCGTGAGTGTGAACACAGGCCATGAACTGTAAAACCCTAGAGGTTGCCCCTTTGTTTTCCTATAGGTTCTTTTTTTTTAATCGGGGTCCCCCCATGAAAGAGTGAGGCCAAAACGAACAGGCTAGAAAGAAAGAAAGAAGCCTGTTCAAAGTCGGAATAGGGGTAGTTCTCCTGTTGACTCAGTATTATATATATCTAATAGGAATTTCCGTTTCCCTAAATTGGATTTATCAATTCACATTGATAGGGGCGCAACATCTTAATGTTGAGAATAGGAAAAAATAGAATTTATGCGCCTTTTCCATAATATAAAGCGAGGGAGCACTCTATGGATTTAGGATTTTACAACGGCGGAGAAGTTCTAGAATACTCCACGTTGGCCCAACAACCTAATATAGTATAGAAACAACACACTCTATGTAAATACTGGAAAACTACTCCTTCCAGACCATAGAGATGGGCCGACTATTACTCTATAAGGGGGACCCCTGGTTATATAATATTTTAAAAGAGGCTTTCCTCACCTGCTAGACAAGATGCAACCACAAGAGAGAGAAAGTAGAGCTTATGCCTAGGATGAGCTTATTTACAGTAATTTTTTCTGGTTAAAGAATTTGCTCTGGGCCAATTAGGAGATTCTCTAGAAGAAATACGGGGTTCTGCTTCTGGCGGCAACATGCTATTGGGTGGTGATCCCGCTTATGGGGTCAAATCGAGCAAGCGTAGTAGCGTTCAGTGCTCTACGATCAGAGTTCTATTCTACGGCTAATTGTGCTTACTTGAAATCTTACGTATCGGATATCTTGTTATCTAAAAACTTCTCGTTACTGCGCTTTAACGACACCGGCAGTTTTAAAACCCTCACCAGAGGCCTCGTTCTGTAATTGCTAGTTGCTGTAGAAGGTAGTACCGTCTGGCAGCGTGACTTTGATGCACTGCTCATCAGTATTCAGTTTCTTCTTAGCCCTATCGCTAGGCCCTGCTTCATCTCGCTTCATCAGGTTTTCAACTCTCTCGCTATGTCCCCATTCTTTTTTTCGATTCTATGGCCGATCTTGTTTAATCCAAAGCTTGTGCAAGCGATCTCATAGGGTAGCTGTAGCTAGAGAAGAAGATTCCGCATCTCCATCCGAATCGGAAGGAACGGCGAATCAATTACGTCAGTCAAAGAAAGAAGCAAACTGACTGATGAACACC
The DNA here is from genome assembly GCF_009905375.1 of Apium graveolens. Classification (NCBI taxonomy): domain Eukaryota; kingdom Viridiplantae; phylum Streptophyta; class Magnoliopsida; order Apiales; family Apiaceae; genus Apium; species Apium graveolens. The sequence goes on from NC_133647.1 coordinate 16,259,242, forward strand.
AACCGGTCTACCAGGATCCACCAGGATACCTAACCTAGATAATTCACTCCCTGGATGTAAGTCCGTCAGTAAGTAGTGAAAGAAGAATCCATCCCAGTAGAGGATCAATCGGTAGTTAAATAGTCCAAGGAGCTTTAGGCATTGCCGGTGTAGCTGTCAGCTTATCGTGCTTCGTTCTAGTTATGCAACTGTATATAGAAGCCCAGTCTACCGAAACTTTCTTTCTTCGCATTAATTAAGAAAGAGGAAAAAAAAAACGTTTTAGCGCGTCTTTCGAGTAAGATTGCGGAGTTTTTTGCATACTTAATGGTAACAGCAAGCAACCTTTTCTTGATCTTCTTCTGAAGTAGCTAATTTTGTTCCAATGGCTGGGCTGATATCCCACTATAAGGCCTAGGAAGGATCTCTGCCCCATTTGCGCGATCTAGGCTATCGAAGCCTCAAACTGTAGCATGAGCTTCTTCGGATCAAAGCCCGTATTCTTCCACTATCGTATTCTCTTTCGAACTACAATCAGGTATTCAAGATAGAAGAACATGCATTAAAAGCCAATAAAAAGCTTATGCAACGAAATGATCCTTGATCGGTCTCCTCTACATAGCGTTTAGCCCTCCAGTATAAGTTATACCAATAGTCCCTATCGCTCTTGTTGTGACTGCAGTAGTATGATTCTAATCTCATATCCTTACAATACGGAGATACCATGTATCGGGGGCGGGATGTAAAATAAGAACCCCACAACAACTGTTGAACCCTGACGCATTTTATCATGGACCAAAGCTACTTGGGTAGAGACCGCTGGAACATCGTTTTGATGTGAAGGGCTCGGATCCTTTGCATAATTTCATGTGAGGAGCCACCTTTGACGGGCTTTTAATTTGGATAGATCAACGGGCCTTCTTGCATGGATTTGGGCTTGCTTTATTGGTCTTGGATTAAACCTCTGCTCTCCTAATTCAGTCTATAGGCTTTGGTTTAGGTTCAATCTTCTAAGTTTAGCTTAGGTCCATCAATCAATCTCTCATAAAGCCTTAAGCTGAATCTAGATGGGGCCTTGCATTAGGCCAAAAATGACTTGTAACACCCTAAGAGGGTAGTCAGGCTTAGATTCCATAGCATAGAGTTCAACCTGCATTGGGCTTTAGTTAAGCCTACATCCATTTTAGAATAGGATCTTTTATGTAGCCCAACTCATAGAGAGTTTTGTCATTTGTTCTTAACCCATTTCTTCTATTCCTATGATTGTTCAGTGATGGGTTTTTTCCTATTAGGATTAGGTTTCTATCCCGCATGGCGAATTCTTCATAAAAATGGATTCTTCCAACTCCCCTCTTTCCTATTAATCAAATCAAGCAACGTCAGGCCGGTTTAGCATTCGTTAGAAACACACTTATTTAAGATATTAACTACTCGCCTTCTTCCCGAGTAAAGAAAAGGTGCTAAGACACTGTGATCATTCATTCTATTTTTCGGTCGATTTGCCAAACTCATTTTAGAGAGAGATCGCCTTATCAACTAGAGGGCAAGGCTTATTTTAAATAATGAATTCTAAGAAATCCTATGTGCCAGCAAATTGTAGAGGAATTATGGAATAGTGCTACTAGCATATCTTTCTATGAGAAACTTGCGGAGTGTTCAGAAATCTTATCAAGTTGGGGTCATAAAATCACTGGTAGTTTCAAAAAATGGATTCAGCAGTGCAAGAAGCATATAAAAATGTTAAATGGCCGTCGAGATAGCACTTCAGTTGACAGATTAAAAGAGGAGCAAAAAAAGCAATCTGAAATATATACGCAGCAAGAAGTCTTTTGGCGTCAAAGAGAAAAGCAAATGTGGCTAAAGGAGGGGGACCAAAACAGTAAGTACTTTCACTGTGCCATAAGGAATAGAAAATCTCTTAATCAAATTCGAAGCATTAGGAATGATGAGGGCTAAGTTGTGGATTGGAGTTCAGGTTTGGAAAATGTCATTTCAGATTACTTTATAAATCTTTTCAAGGCTTCCCAAACTGATTGGAGTGAAGTTATTCAAGGAATCGGTACAAGGGTTACGAGTGATCAAAATGACATGTTGTTATCTGTAGGGATGGCATTCGGGTCGGATCGGGTATTGCAAAATCCATATCCAAACACGAAAATTTTATCCATACCCGAACCCGACCCAAACCCGAACAATACCCGAAAATGAATACCCGAACCCGATCCATCGGATTTTGGATCCGATTCGGGTATACCCAAAACCCAAAATTTTTTGAATTGGATATTCATACCCGAACCCGAAACACGAATCCGAAATCTGAAAATTTGTAAAATTATTGATATTTCAAGTGCTTGGGATCGAACACGCGACTTGTAGAGAAAGAGTTTTAATGTGTCATCTTCAACCACTGCACCACATAATTAATTGCGTTATTATATATATAGCTAATATTTAAAAAATTAACTCAATTGATACCTAGTTTTTTAGATTTATTACCAAAAGATGTTTTGTTAACCTTATAAACCTTAACACCTGTTTAAATGATTGAATAATTATATTTAATTAAACTTTATAATTAGTTAATTTTTAACATAAATACAAAAATATATGTTCTAAAAATTATATAATAATATGTATAATCTATATTATTAATATATATATATTATACTATTATAATGTGTAATATATAAAATTCTAATATTATATATATATATATATAATTAATATATATATATATATAATAATTCGGGTTTTTTCGGATTTGGGGTTCGGTTCGGGTTCAAATAGAGTTTCGGATTTCGGATCGGGTTTCGGATCGGTATACCTAATATCCAAATCCAAATCCAAAAATTTTCGGGTTTAAAAATTAAATCCATATCCAAATCCAAATCCAAAAAATCGTGTTCGGTAAATCCAAAATTTCGGATTTCGGATCGGGTATCCGTCAGATCAGATTATTTTGCCATCCCTAGTTATCTGCTATTGAGGAAAATGAAGTGAAAGCTGCTCTTTTTCATATGCACCCGGACAAAAGTCCAGGTCCAGACGGTGTTACGCCGGGGTTTTACCAGAAATTTTGGAAAGTGTTAAGTGCAGATGTGGTGAATATAGTTCGAGGATTCTTTGAAACTGTTACCATTGATTCTCAGCTCATCTCTACCAATATTGCCCTGATTCCTAAGAAACGTAATCCTCAGTTCGTGACAGACTTAAGGCCAATTTCCCTTTACAATGTTCTTTATAAGGTGATTTCAAAAGTACTAGCAAATCGTCTTAAGAAAATCATGAACTCGATCATCTTCGATACTCAAAGTGCTTTCATCCCTGTTCGTCTCATTACTGATAATATCATGATTGCTCACGAGTTGATGCACTTTATGAAGAGGAAATCCAGAGGTAAGAAATGATGGATGGCTCTAAAAGTTGACATGAGCAAGGCTTATGATCGCGTAGAGTGGGGTTTTTTAGTAGCCGTTCTTATGAAGATGGGTTTCTATCAGAAAATTGTTGATATGTATATGGCATGTGTATCCTCAGTTTCATACCAGTTTGCTCATGTTGGGAGAGTTTTTTGCTCGATTACTCCATCACGTGCAATCCGGCAAGGAGATCCACTCCCATCTTACCTTTTCCTAGTTTATATTGAAGGCATCACCTCTATAATTCACAATGTTGTGCAAGACATGCCTGTACAATAACAAGACTAAGTCAAATTGACAATCCTAAGTAAGTTGTATTGTAATCTATGCTTTGCATTTTGTATTGTAACATTTAAGTCTGTAAAAATGTACAAGAGCACACTGGGGTCTTTTTCTGTAAAGAGTATCAAGCCTAAGAATTTCATCTGGAAGAAGATCAAGAAGATCATGCCTCAGAAGAATTATGAAGAAGCTTGGAGTTGAATAAATCTGTTTTGGGAAAAATATTCTAAGTCAAGATCTCTACAAGTCATAGATTAGGTGTTATAGAGAAGTCATTCGAGAACTCCAGAATGACTTATCGACAAGTTAGGAAAAGCTACTAGAGAACTCAGAGATATCGACAAGCCAATTTGAAGACATAAGAATGGAGATATCGACAAGTCATTTCTTCACTAGAGAACTCAGAGTTATCAATAAGCCAATTTATCACTAAAGAACTCTGAGTTGTCGATAAATCAATTTATCATGAGAGAACTCAGAGTTATCGATAAGTCTATTTTGTCACTAGAGAACTCAGAGTTATCGATAAGCCAAAGTGAAGACATGAAAATGAGAAATCTTGACAAGCCAAATTCTCTTATAGAGAACTCAGAGACCTCGATATGTCAAACCAACTGCAGAGTGATTAGAGATCTCGATAAGCCAATACACTTATCGAGATGTCGATTTCTCTATATACCAAACTGGAGATCTCGAGGTAAAACTCAAAGTACAAAGTGCAGACTAGTTCAATATCCAAGATTATCAATCAACAAATAATCTAATCAATTGGATTAACAAGTCTACAAAAGCAACTTGAAGAGTACAAGCTCAAAGGCCAAGATTAACTGGCAAAGTAAAGTCACAGGCGTGCAAGATTAGCAAATATACATTAAGCCAGAAATAGAAAGATTTGATTATCCAAAAATAGGGTTTAGTACATGTTGTTGTATGATGTGTAATAACCAGTGTTTACTGTTCTATAAAGTAAACACTGGATGCTTTGTTAGCTGTAACAATTTAGATCAGAAAAATCTTGTATTCTCTCAAGGAAGAAGCTAAGCTCTTTATCAACAAAGAGCCTAGAAATTTTGTAGCAAAATATTCTTAATTTTAATATAAAATTAATTGAGTTTTGAAAGATTTGTGTTCACTATTTTATTTTTCTAAATTCGGTACTAACACATTTTACTACAAGATTTTAATTTAATTTGTTCATCACCATAAACGCTTCAAGAAAAATAGAAAAACACAAAAAACACATTCACCCCCCTATGTGTGTGATTCATTATCTAACAAGTGGTATCAGAGCAAAATATGAAAGTAAACAGATTCAAGATCTTGGAAGAATGAATACACAGAAAATCAGTAGCATCAAAATCCCTACTTTTGATAAGACTAACTACACTCTTTGGAAGAAGAAAATGTTGCTGTTTATCAGGATGGCCAATCCATTATATATTTAGATTCTCAAGAATGGGCCTTTCCTTCCTATGATAAGAGTTGAAGAATCTACAGATGGAGATATGGACATTCCATCTCATTATGCTCCTAAAGATCCTTCAGAATACACTGAGCCTGAGAAAGAAAAAGTCTCCCTAGATAGTGGCTTGGAGTTAATCTTGATTGAGTCACTTGATAATGTAATGTACAATAACATTGTCAACTGTGACACTGCTAAACAGATCTGGGAAAAGATAAAGATACTTTATGAAGAAACAGAGGAAGTTAGGTCAAATCAAAGAAGGATATTGATTTCACAGTATGAGGGTTTCAAGGGTAAGCCAAAGAAAAGTATTACTGATGTGTTTGAAAGGTTTAACAAGATGATTAATGACTTGCAGCTGCATGATAAATATTATGAAGCTGAAGAAGTGAACTTGAAGTTTTTGCTCACACTCCCTGATCATTTGGAACAGAAAAATTTTCAGAAATCAGAGAAAGGAGAGTCTTGAGCAAAATAACTCTGAAAGTTCTATATGGAATCTTAAAAACATATGAATTAGAAATGATTCAAAGGAAATCATTAAGAGCTGGTCAAGGGCATATTGTAGATGGTTCAAGTGCTCTAATTGTCAATGAAAGTCAGACCTCCAATGATGAGCCAAGATCCCAGACTCTAGTTGCCTCAACAAGTAAGCAAAGAAATAATAATTCACAGGAACAAGCCATACTGGAATTGGAAGAAGATGAGTTCTACACCCTGGATGAAATTGATGAGCTAGATCAGTCAATGGACTATCTGGAAAGAAAGTTCTCTAACATTAGATTAAAGAAGCCAAGATTCTTCGAAGGTAAAGGACAATCATTCAACAAAGACAGCAGCTGGAAAGGAAAAGAGAAGTACACATCTGATAGCAAAAATGACTACAAAACTGGATCTGTTGACAGATCAAAAATAAGGTGCTATAACTGTGATGAGCTAGGCCATTTTGCTACAGAATGCAGAAAACCCAAGAAAGCAAAGAAAGACAAAGCTTATCTTGAACTGGAAGCAAAGTATGAAGCTCTTCTGAAGAAACAACAAAGCAAAGCCTATATTGTAGAGGGAAAGAGTTGGGATGATTCTGATAATGATAAAGATGAGGAAGTTGGAAATTATGCACTTATGGCCTTGGAGCAAGGAGAGTCATCCTCATCAAAAAACACAGGTACCAACTCTTACCACCATTGATTTAAATGTGAGTCAATATAAGGAAACTGTTGAAAAGATGAGCACATAAATGTTTCACATTCATACAAGTATGGTTGCTCCTAATGAAGAGGTTAGCAGATTGACAAAGATAAATGAGAAACTTGAAAATGAGAAACAAGAAACTGAGTTATTGTTGATAGAGCTTGAAGCTGTGAAACAAGAAAATGCATATCTAAAGAACAAGCTCGAGTGTGCAAATAAGATTGAAGTCGTGTTAAGGGAGAAGCTAGAAAAGAATGAAGTCAAGTTAAAATCTTTCAGGAATGTATCTGACTTGGTTGGACAATACCATGAAAAGAACAAGTCATGTGCAAATATTGTTATTGGTCTTGATTATGATGCCTTGAACAAACAAGATGAAAGTTGTAGGTGAAAAAAGGAAAGCAAATGAAAATGAAGATGTTCCAGCTATGCTGAAAAAGGTTGGCTCACCTATGTTCAAATCATGTAAAGTAGATTTCAGTGAAGAGGAGTTGATCATAAAGCAAGAAATTTTTGATGAAGACAATGAGAAGAAAAATGCAGAAACAGCTCAAACTTCAAAAGCTAAAAAGAAGCTCATGGATAACCAAGATTCCAAGACACCTGTCAAGGAAACAAAAACTGAAGATGTAAGAAAGAAGAAGAAGAATAGAAATGGCAAGATTGGGATAAACAAAAGCAATAATTTTGCTTATGTTGCAGATGCTCCAAGGAAGAAATGTGAAAAATGTGGATCTGTGAATCACCTAACTCACCTTTATAAAAAGGTTGTTAGCAAGCCAGTTGAAGGAGCCTGCAAGTATAATGAAGCCAAGGCAAATGATCCCTATTCATTTTGTGATAAGTTTGATTGCATTCCCTATAACTTAAAAGTAATGAAAAGTTGCCACAAGCTGAGAGTAGATATCAAAGAAGTCAGTTGGATCTACAGCTACAAGAGAAAATGCACAAACATCTATGAATGCTATTCTTTCTGAGACTTCTAACTCTACTTCTGCTAGATCAGTTAACAAGAAGAAAGTACCCAACACTGCTTGGGTTGTTAAACACACTTAAAACTCATTGAGTACAGGGAAAAATGAAGAAGGTCATATGGATCATAGACATTGGATGCTCCAGTCATATGATAGGTGATAAGGCCCTACTATCATAATTTGAGGAGAAGGCTGGCCCTTTGGTGACCTTTGGAGACAACAACAAAGGATTCACAATGGGATATGTCAAGATTGTTTCTGGAAATATTGTCATTGATGATGTGGTATTGGTAGATGGCCTTGATGTAAATCTTCTCATGTCATCCAGTTTGTAGACAAAGGTTTTAAAGTTCTATTTGACAAAGAAGAATGTATCTTCATCAGCAAGAAAACCAATAAAGTTGCTCTGAAAGGAGCAAAGAAAGGAAGCTTGTTTGTTGCAGTCTTGGACTCAACAAATGAGGATGTAATTTATTGCTTCTACACCAAGGCATCCATAGAGCAAAGCAAGTTATGGCATAAGAAACTCTCACATCTAAACTACAAGGCAATCAACACTCTAAACCAGAAAGAGCTGATGAGTGACATGCCAAAATTAGAGTTTTCTCAAATTGAAGTCTGTGAAGCTTGTCAGAAAGGAAAAATGAAAAGATCAAGTCACAAGTCAAAGCAGGCACCTAGAGCTTGGTATGACACACTGACAGATTTTCTACTTAAACATGGTTTCACTAGAGGAACAATAGACAAGACACTCTTGTACAAGTTGCATGATTATCATATGATCCTAGTTTAAATTTATGTGGATAATATCATCTTTGGTTCTACTAATGAGAAGCTCTGTCAAAGATTCTCTAAGCTTATGCAGAGTGAATATGAAATGAGTATGATGGGGGAATTAAGTTACTTTTTGGATTTCAAGTCAGTCAAAGAAGTGATGGAATCTTCATCAACCAGACTAAGTATGTTAAAGATTTATTGAAAAAGTTCGGCATGGTTGATTGTTCACCTGCATCTACACCTATGTCTACAGCAACAAAGTTGGATGAAGATAAAAAGGGCAAGAGTGTAGATATTACAAGCTACAGAGGAATGATTGGATCATTGCTTTACTTAACTGCAAGTAGACCAGACATCATGTTTGCTACATGTCTGTGTGTAAGATTTCAATCCAATCCAAAAGAATCACATTTGATGGCTATGAAGAAAATTTTCAGATATTTGAAGGGGACTCCAAACTTGATTTTGTGGTATCCTAAGGGAACTGGTTTTGAAGCTATTGAATACACAGATGCATATTTTGCTGGATGACGGGTTGAAAGAAAGAGTACTACTGGAAGCTATTAGTTTCTTGGACAAAGACTTGTATCATGGTATAATCAACAATATGCGTCAACTTCCATAGCCGAAGCTGAATACATAGCTGCTGGAAGTTGTTGTGCTCAAGTACTTTGGATTAGAAATCAACTAATGGATTATGGCCTAGTGTTACACAAAATTCCAATCATGTGTGACAATACTAGTGCTATATCTATTGTGGCTAATATAGTTAATCACTCTAGGACAAAACACATTGATGTAAGGTACCATTTCATTAGAGAACATGTTGTAAATGGTACCATTGAGCTCATTTTTGTTCGAACAGAAAAATAATTAGCTAACATTTTTACTAAACATTTGGATGAAGCAACTTTCACTAGACTTGTAGGTGAAATTGGAATGCTTAATTCTTCATCCTAAGGCAAGAACTCAGCTAATGTGTTGCGGCGAATTAATTTCTAGTAAATCAAAATTAATTTGATTTAATTAGAAATTAACTGAAATATGAATTATAAATATTTTAGAAATCACTCCATATTTATTTTTCAAAATTCAAAATTCAGCTTGGAATTTTTCATATTCTAAGAAAGCTGTCTAATTGTTGATTTACATTTTCAATATGTGAAATTAACACAAGGCAGAATCAAAGTAATCAAAAGTATATAGAGAACTAAGTTCTCGATAAGTCTAACTGACTTATCGACAAGTCATTTTAATACTTCTCGAGTGAGTTATCGATAAGTCAATTTACTGACTTCTCGAGCGACTTCTCGATAAGCTTTATTATGACTTATCGATAAGCCATTATAGAGTTCTCTATATGTGTTAACTTACAGAGTTCTCTACAAGTATAATTTTAGACTTATGAATAACTCAGAACTGAAATAATTTAATCCAATAAATTATTTGAGTAAAATACTTTTAACAAAATTATTCTGATTTTATTTTAATTTATTCAAATAAAAACTGGAAACAATTCAGTCTATTTTGGATAAACTGGGTATTTATTTGATATCTTGATAAGTTTATTTTTAGTTCTCTACAAGAATAAAACAAAATGAATTATCGATATGTTTTTCACTTCCTAAAATGACTTCTCGATAGACAAACTCCAAACGTTTATTAATGAGTTCTCGATAAGTCATTCACTTTTACTATAAATACCCATACATCTCGATACACATATACTTACGCCTTCGAGAACTCTAAAAGACCTAGCTTTTTCAATTCCAAACCGATTTCTCTCTCGTTTCAAACTCTTTTTCACTTATTTTTCTTACCCATTCACTCTTACTCAACAACAATAGCACTCAACAATGTTAGAGTTGTAATCCTAGAGAAAGGAACCAACTACATCGCTTTCACTTATGCTAACCAAGCCCTTGATAGTTTCAAGGGGTTTGTGAAATTTCTGTCTGAATCCTATCTTGCAGGTGCTTTAACAGTTAACCCGGTCCTATATTTAGATGTTCTGCATGAATTCTGGACAACAGCAGTGGTGAGAACTGTTATGCTTGACAACTCTGTGTCCTTAATGGTGACATGCTCAATTGGAGGCCAACGGATAGAGTTCAATGAGCAAGATGTGAATGCAGCTTTGGGTCTTCCAACTGCAAATCTAGTGGAGGTGCCAACCCAGGATGAACTAACTGAGTTTATGGACTTCATCAACTATGGTGGAAGAATCAACTTGGCAAGTTTGAACAGGATAAACCTAAGGAAGAAATGGTCCTTTGTGTTTGGTTCTATAGTGAGGGCCTTCACATGCAGGATGACAGGATATGACAACATCTCAAGTGTGGTGCAAAAGCTGGTGTTCTCAATAGCCCAGAACAGACACTTGAATGTTGGTCTATTGATCCTGGAAGAACTTGCAACCAGGCTAACTATGCCCCAATCTGCTAGAGGTAAGGAAATTTTCTTTCCTAGATTTATTATGTCTATTTTAAATCATAAAGTAACAGACATACATTTTTTGAATGGTATAGACAATAGTAGAATAGGCAATTGTAAGCAAGTGTCCAAAATAATATTAAGTTCACTTACTACAAAGAATAAGGTAAATGTGAGTGTGAAAATCACTCCATTCATGATGGAGAGGTTTAGGACTTACCCTTACCCTATGCTTGATATGAGATCAAATGCTCAACCTAGTACAACTTTGGTCCCTGAACCTGTAGAAGTTCAAATACAGGAAGACCAACAGGGGCCTTCCCGAGCTGAGACCATTTCTTCAAAACAAATAGCAGCTAGGAAACCAACCACTTCATCCTCTCAAAAGGATGAAGTGAGTAAAAAGAAGAGATTGGAGATAACCCTTACAGTAATGAATGAGAGTGGTGAGGAACAAATACAACCTGAGTCACCCTTGGTCAGAAAAATAAAGAAGGCTAAGAAAACTTAGTTGACCACTCAAACCACCTCTGTATCCTCCCAAAAGGATGCAGTTGTATAATTGGGGCCAAAACAGATTCTAGAGACATCCTCTCAACATGATGTTTCTATTGAAAAGAGCATTCTCCCCAATGCATCTTGTAAAGAGTCTGCACAGCCAACACTTGAACAAATCCAAGTGTATGGTAGCAGAAATAAGGATGGCACACATAGTGAGAGCACATCTATTGAAGCTCCCTCATTCACTCAGGGGAGCTGTCAACACTCACTCATGATCAAACTCTACTCATCTCTCTAATTTCTTCTTCTCACAAAATGTTTGAATCTAATTCTCAAGTGCAAACCCATTCAAATGACTTGGTTCAAGAAACCTTGTTCACCACCCAGAAACCATAATTAGTTTGTGAGAGGCTACATGTTGGGGTAGACCTTGATGATACCAACACAAACCTAGGGGATTCATCATTTTTTACTGAAGACCCCATGGAGATCTCAAATGCACCTTCATGTGCATATCAGTCTTCACAGACTGTTAAGTTTGAGGGTAATACTCATGAGGGGGAGCTATCTAAATCCTCTCCAATTTAATTGGAGGTTTCTGTTCCAGGACAACTCCCCTCAAAACCCTGGCTGAAATTGCTTTGACAATTGAAGCTAGGAGTACAATTGCCAATGATCCTGTCATAGATGATGCAAGAATAGCATATTCAAGTGACAGTGTGGTACAAGACACACAAGAGTTTGAGACTGTTGCAAATGACAGTAGCATAGTCAAATCCCCTCCAATTCAAATGGAGGTTCCCATAACTGGTGAGGAACAACACTCTATCATAAATACAGAGAAATCTGTGAGTCAAACTGTGACTTCTGTCATAGGTGGTTCTGATCCCTCACGTCAACCATCAACCTCACAATCTCAACAACCACACCTCCTCTCACAATGGCTGCAAACAACTGACTCTCAACCTCCATCTGTGGATGATCTTCCTATTGAGCAAATTTCTGGATTAGCAAATATCTCACAGCATCTACTTACTTCAGATATGAGAAATCAGGACTATCAAACCATTATGCTAACATACAATGAAGAAGTTGAAAAACAAGAGAAAATTATAAATGATGTAGAATAAGATGGGAATGTAGATGCATGGCTATCCAAAGATTTTTTTTGGAGATGGATCAAGCCTTGGCTAGGTTTTGGGATGAATATGTCACTATTCTTGGAAGCAATGCCAAGGCCTCGACTCCATAGGATGTTTATGATGCAGTCACTGAAGTTTACAAAGCTCAGCTCAAGGCTTTTCACCTCTCTGGTAAAGTTCTAGAAGTAAAGATGATTGGTCATGAAGAAAAGATAAGGAAGCTGGTGAAGGAAAAAATGGATGAGATCATACCATCTCAAGTCATGATCACCTCCAAGTTTAAACATTTTGCTGATCAAATGGCAAGGCTTGATCTGACTTCTGTGGAAAAAGATGTCAAAAATCTGAGATAATCTTTCATTTCTCTTCATGAAGTGGTCCAACAACATATCACCAATTCAAATAATACAAAGATCAAGTTGGACCAGCTTCATCAAACCAGATATGAGCCTTCTGCTTTGCTTATGGATGGTATCAAACAGGTTGTGGAAGAAACTTTTGGCTCTTCAACATCTACTTCCACATCTCTACCTGTCTCTACATCAACAAATCTACATATTCAAGCTCTCCAAGGTCAAGTCTCAACTCTACAAACCTCCAATGAACAACTCACAACTCAAGTGCATGCTTTCACTACACTGGTGCAGAGTCAACAGGTAGACATTCAAGCCTTGGTGGACTCCCACATGTACTTACAAATGCAAAATTTTGTTGCTTTGGGAGCCATCATGGGTAAGCTCAATATCCCACTGCCTGCACTTCTTGAGTCTGTGAGACGAGAATTACCAACTCCCCTAATCATGCCTATCACCAAGACTGAGGGGGAGATGGAATCTTTATCGACATCTTTCTTAGGCAATAATCTAAGTTATATATGGCACAATGTCTTTGCCGCTCAGGACATAATTAAGCAAGGGAGTGCTTGCCGTATTGGAAAATGTGATTCTGTGTTTATAATGAACACTCCATGGCTTCCTGACCATAACGACCCTTACGTTCATTCTTCTACTGAAGTATTAATAGGACAAATAGTATCCTCCATTATGATTACAGGAGGAAGCAGCTGGGACGTGGACCCACTCCATGACGTATAAATAGAAAGAGGTGTTAATTTCATTTTGTCTATACCTCTAGGAGCTGAAGTCGAGGATAACTGGTATTAGCGACATGAGAAGCTGGGTTCTTACTCTGTTAAGAGTGCTTATAACATGCTTCAAGCTTCTAAACGTGTTAATCATGAAAATGATAACTCAGGTTTCTGGCATAAATTGTGGAATTTGAAAATTCCTCCAAAAGTTCAAAATTTTCTATGGCGTGTTGTGACTAACTATTTCCCAATAAAGGATCTCCTTCGTCTTAAACAAGTATCAGTAATACAATGTGTCATGTTTGCAATGAAGCTTCGGAGTCTGTACTTCATACATTAGTTCTGTGTTCTTTTGCAAAGTGTTAGTCCCTAAACACGCACTAATAATACACGCAAGTATACGAGTTCGCAAGTAGTATAGAATCTTTTCTAGTTCGTTCCTACAGAGACTGACTTTGGTTAACTAATTAATTTATACACTTAAGCAACAATGTATAGTTATAATTCAATGCTAAGACGATAACAAATTGAGGTTGTTTACAACTAAGAATTAAACTAACAAATATAACTAAGAGAATAAAATTGATTGAATTAATATATATGACAAACATGAGATTCTAACTTCATTAAATACTTCCTTCAATAGCCTTATTGTTCTTAACCTTAGCATGCAATGCTGATGACACTAATCAGATAACATAAAACTGATAAATGCCAACTTTCGTTGCACGAGTACCATACTACCAGACATCCACAAAAGAAATAGAAGCTGAATAGACACCAATTATATTGAGATCCTATATGTCTATAGAATTTGACAACATAACGATTTAAGCACAAGTTATCTATCTTGATTATATAAGGCAAGTAAGATGGTTAAAATTACCCACAAATCATGCATAACAAATACATGAACCTATGGTAGCAATGCAAGTTCTAAATCCTTAATTTTACTTTCACTTCATTAAGAATTAACACACTATCTTATAAGTTCGCGACACTCATAAGACGAATACGCATAACCAATACTAGGTTCTCATACAATCACCACATACTAAGACATCGAAACAATTTAACTAAACAAATCCATAAATAAATCCGCTAGGACCCCACGATAACGATTAGCCCATAATCAGACTCATCATCAACGTGGGTTCCGATAAAATCATGGTATAATAAATGTAGTCTTTATACTTAAATAATAAAACCAAGTACGAAAGAAGAGTAAGTTTTATAAATAAGAAAACTAGCATCCAATTTACAACTTAGAACAAAGATTCACAAGTAAAAACAAGATCTTCTTCGTTGAATCGTGCTAACACGGTCTTCTCACAGCTCTCCTTGATATGTCTCAGGCTTGATATCTTATTAAAAACGACCTAAAGTTATTTATATAGCAACCCTGATCAGCAGAGAAGTCCAGAATTCAGTCTTCTATTTAAAACAGGATTCTTGAAACCCGACACGGCGCAGCCGCGCGCTTAATCAGCGCGGGCGCGTTCGCTCTCTGAAGTTTGGGCGCGACCACGCGCTTGATCAGCACGGGCGCGCTGGGCTTTTGCCAAAACTTTGATTTCTTCTTTTTCTTGCAGATTTGAGCCGGTCTTCGCGAGCTTTATTCCTTAAACACCAACCTAACACCATATTAGCATCAAATCAATGCTAATTCACCTTATTCTCAGATTAATGCCTGAAATGCACAAATACTAGAAAATATATTAAAATACCAATAACTTGAGTACAAATACACCAATTCAAAGCTTTACGGAGCATAATAAGGTGTCTTAAATGCCACTCAACATCCCCCCAAACTTGAATCAATGTTTGTCCTCAAGCATAAGCAGACTCGAAAAACAAGAAATAAAAATGCATGAATGCAACTAAATGAATGCAACGATCCCCATAGAATAACTAAACCAATCAACAAGCAACACCTTAACAAATGCGGTTATTCACATAAAGATCAACCAAATATCACAAATCAATCTATGAACCAAAGACGTGTGTGTGCTACTGCTTACAGATATACTATCGCAACTAGATCAACAATCATGACTCACTACTTACCAAAGCAATCGCAAGTTTATAAATAGAATAAAAGCTAGACTCAAAATAACTTATAACACTTCAATTCTTATAACGGAGTTAATCGTGGATTCATGCTTTAATTCATAACAAAACAACATAAGTATGCTTATTTGATCGTGCAATAAGTGAGGTCCACAAAAGACTTATACAATAGTACCCATGTAGCGAGCGTTAGGTTAGCGGATCCAGACTATTAAAGCCTTAGGTCACTAGGCACAAAGTCCCCTAAGAACTTAATAACTCGAGTACTAAAGAGCCCACTCGTGATCAGTTATACATAACACCATTCTTTTTTTTTCAAAATTCTAAACGAGTGTGTTTCGCTCCATCTCGCTCAACCATAGATTATTCATAAAAATATAAGCCGACTACTAGCCATTTGACACCTAGCCACACACTAGCAATAAAATCCAATTTTCTCCAATTTTTAAATATCCATGTTATTTTATTATTAAGAGAATATCCAAAATTCTAAATATAAACAAACAATTAAACCTCGACAAACAAACAAACCATGATCATGATCTAGCACTCTAGAAACCTATAAGACTTAGTGAAATACAAGTGTCTTTAGCATACAAATTAATTTGATACGACTTAATATCACTAAATATGACATCACTACACTAACATCAATATCACAAATTAATCGGAAAAACTATCTAAGGAATTACGTTATAGTGCAAATGCATGAAACTAAATGAACAATATATCATAAAAACTACCAAAAATAAAAAAAAACTACATGGCAAAATATGCAAACTAAATGTACTAAACTATCATGAATATGCAAACTAAATGTGACTCACACAAAACATATTCCATCAACTACTACCCCCAAACTTAAAATATTCATTGTCCTCAGTGAAGGTAATAGTAAGGAATTCAGGCATACCTACTGCGAATCAGAATCCTCACCCTCAACGGGACTGTATCAGGAGGCAAACCGACTATGGATGTCGTGCATCGCATCCATCCTCCGTGCTAGACGCCTATACTGCGTCGAACTCAAACCAGCTCCAACATCTGCTCCTGCTGCCTCCTGCTGCTGCTGTGACGAACCAGCCTCCTCTCCTAACTGAGCTCTCCGGGCTCCCTTACTTGCTTGCTGCGTTCCACCCCATACATCTGATCGCGAGGCCTCCCACCTGGTAGATGTTCAAAAGAGGAACTAAGCCCCTTCAAATCAAGCTTACCTCATCCCCACTACTG
Source organism: Apium graveolens (assembly GCF_009905375.1). NCBI lineage: Eukaryota > Viridiplantae > Streptophyta > Magnoliopsida > Apiales > Apiaceae > Apium > Apium graveolens. Next base: position 16,275,792 of record NC_133647.1, read on the forward strand.
CATACTCAACAGTGTAGAACTATCAATAGGAGCATTGGGAAGTTGAAGCTGCTCATGTGCGGGCCAATAAACACCAACTGCCACACACAACTTCGTCACAACGAACGCATACAAAATAGCACATGTAGTACCTCCTCTCAAAAATCGCAAAATCCCATGATAAATCACCATCCCCAAATCAATATAATCACCCTGCAGAATACCCCATAGCAGACGAGCACGCTCTACCGTAATCTCATGCACATGCGAAGATGTCATGATGTTAGCATAAATAAAAGAGTTCCAAGCCCATGCAAACCTATTCATGAACAACGCAGGGAACGTGGAGTAATCAGTAGTGCCCCTCTTGAACTTCCAGTGAGTCTCAGGCACACACAGAGTCGCAATGATCAGATCCAAGTCGAAGTCCTCGGGAGTCTTATCATTCCAAGTGTCCTGACCGGCCTTCCTCGAGGGCTGCTCAATCACCCTCCTAATGGCATCAACATTGTACTCTACAGTCATCCCCCTAACCACCATGAAGTCATTCTTCTCCGCCTTAGCGTTAGCATAGAACTCCCGCACAACACTCATGGGCACAACAACGGGAGCCTCATAAAAATGAACTTATCCCATATCAAGAATCATCTCCAACAGCTTACCATCCTTCCCTGATGGCAGAAAACCTCGCTCATTCGCAATAGGCTTCGAGAGAAGCCTCAGGAGTAGAAAACCTTGGCCTCACACCACCCGCAGATGAAGAATCGGTGGTGTTGTTGCTAACATGTGTTCTTTTCCTCTTGGGTGCCATTGGGATTGAATAAGAGAAAATAAAAGCTAAGTGTTTGAGAATTTGTGAAGTGGTGGAGAAGTTTGTGTATAAGTGTGTGTGTATTTATAGGTGGAAATGTGAGAATTAGATATGGAATAGAAGTAGGAATTGTTTATGGGAATCGTAGGAATAATGGTTTTGATTGAGAGAGGGAATTATGGGATGTGGAAGAGTAAAAATCGGGTTGGAATTGATTTTGGAGTAAAAGTCCCAATTTTTCTCTTTATTCTGTTGTTATTATTTTTTTTCGAACAGGGACCTGGCGCGGGCGCACGCTAGGACAGCGCGGGCGCGCGCACATTCTGGAAAACTGGCACGGCCGCGTGCTAGATCAGCGCGGGCGCGCTTGGTTACTGGAAAAACAGCGTGGCCGCGCGCTTGATCAGCACGGGCGCACTTGGCTACTGAAGTTGGCTCTGAATTTTTTTCTTTTTCTGATTTTTTTATGTTTTTCTCCTTTCTTCTTGCTTTCTCTACCTACTAATGTACAACAAACTTGGGTTGCCCACCAAGAACTGCTTCTTTTACATCGCTAGCTCGACGTAGAACCTTGAGCTCAAATGGACAATAGAACGGCACTAACCACCTCGCAGTTTGCCGTGTCACCATAGTAATGCTTCAACCTCTGACCATTTACCTTGAATGTTTGGCCCATATCATTCTCAAAAATTTCCACCGCTCCATGTGGAAACACAATTTTGATTATGAATGGCCCTGACCACCTTGACTTCAACTTTCCAGGAAAAAGACGGAGACGAGAGTTGAATAAAAGAACTTGTTGCCTCGGCATAAATGATTTGAGAACTAGACCCCGATCATGCCACCTCTTGACTTTCTCCTTGTACAGTCTGTTGTTCTCATAAGCTTGAAGCCGAAACTCGTCAAGTTCATTCAATTGAAGCATCCTCTTCTTTCCAGCCGCATCCAAGTCAAGATTCAATTTCTTCAAAGCTCAATATGCCTTATGCTCGAGCTCCACAGGCAAATGACACCCCTTACCATAAACTAACTGGAATGGTGATATTCTCAATGGAGTCGGGAGGTATAATATTACTCACAAGGTAGTTCATAATGTCTGCAAATCACGGTTCTTCTGCTTGCACTATGAATAACTGCTCATCAGGAAAAGACTCATTTATCAATGTCTTGTCCAATGAAGTAGCATTGGGGTTCTCTAAACGTATGAGATGATCAGCGACTTGATTTTCAGTTCCCTTTCTGTCCTTGATCTCTTGTTCAAATTCTTGAAGCAAAAGAACTTATCTAATCAATCTAGGTTTCGAGTCCTTCTTTGAGATTAGATAACGAATTGCAACGTGATTAGTGAAAAGTGAAAACTATCACCTTAGCCCAAGTAGATAAGAATAAAATTTCTCAAAACCATAGATAATAGCCAAAAGTTCTTTCTCCGTAGTAGTATAATTCAGCTGGGCACCATTTAGGGTCTTGCTAGCATAATAGACCACATGAAATATGTTATTCTTCCTCTGCCCAAGAACTGCTCCAACTGCATAGTCACTTGCATCGCACATCATCTCAAAAGGTTCATTCCAATCAGGTGCAGTTATGACCAATGTCGTGATTAAACTCTTCTTCAATGTCTCAAAAGCTGCAAGGCACTCGTTATCAAACTTGAAAGGGACATCTTTCTCTAGCAAACTGCACAATGGCTTTGAAATCTTAGAGAAGTCTTTGATGAAACGCCTATAGAAACCCGCATGACCAAGAAAACTGCTAATTCCCTTAACAGAATTAGGTGGAGGAAGATTCTCAATGACCCCCACCTTGGCTTTGTCCACCTCAAGACCCTTACTAGAAACCTTGTGCCCGGGAATAATGCCCTGTCGTACCATAAAGTGACATTTCTCCCAATTGAGAACCAGATTAGTCTCAACGCACCTCTTGAGAACGTGTCCAAGATTTTGCAAGCATTCATCAAAAGAATCGCCAAATACAGAGAAGTCGTCCATGAACACCTCCATATTCTGGCCAATCATATCTGAAAAGATGGCCATCATACATCTCTGAAATATGGATGTCGCACTACACAGACCAAAAGAAACTCGTCTGAAGGCGAAAATACCAAATGGATAAGTGAAGGTAGTTTTCTCCTGATCTTCAGGAGCGATACAAATCTGATTGTAACCCGAATAGACATCCAGAAGACAGTAGTACTCATGACCAGCCAATTTATCAAGCATCTGGTTAATGAAGGGCAAAGGGAAGTGATCCTTCCTAGTGGCCTTGTTCAGCTTCCTATAGTCCATGCAAACTCTCTACCCCGTGAATGTTCTTGTAGGAATAAGCTCATTCTTCTCATTTGCTACCACAGTAATTCCACCTTTATTTGGCACATATTGAACCGGGCTTTCCCAAGAACTGACAGAAATATGATAGATGATCCCTGCATCTAGCCACTTAAGAATTTTCTTCTTCACTACTTCCTTCATGATTTGATTAAGTCTTCTTTGCTGCTCGACCATAGGCTTGCTACCTTCCTCTAACAGAATTTTATGCATGCGTTAAGAAGGGTTGATTCCCTTGATATCTGCTATAGTCCAGCCAATTGCCGATTTGAACTCTCTCAGAATCCTCAGAAGCTTTTCCTCGTCACTACCTGAAAGGTCAGATGCAATAATAACAGGCAAAGTAGATGCATCACCTAAAAATGCATACCTCAAATGCTTAGGTAAAGGCTTAAGCTCAAGAGTGGGAGCTTCCTCAATAAATGGCTTGAGGCGTTTAGGAGCTTTGTTCAATTCTTCCATTCCAAGACATTCAAAAGGCATATCAATCTTCCTCTTCCAGGGAGAAGCATTCAAATATTGCAATTGTTCTTCACCTTCGTCATCTTCACCATCTGAATTTCCCAATAAGGCTTTTTCTAAGGCATCAGACCTTAGCAATTGATCAAGTTCTGAAGTAACCACAGAATCGACCAACTCCACCTTTAGGCACTCCTCATTTTCCGTAGGAAATTTCATAGCATTTAATATATTAAAAGTTATATTCTGATCCAGCACTCGCATTGTGAGCTCACCCTTCTACACATCTATCAAGGTTCGGCCAATCGCCAAGAAAGTTCTTCCCAAGATTATGGAAATCTTCTTATCCTCCTCAAAATCAAGAATTACGAAATCAGCAGGGAAGATGAGTTTATCAACCTTGACCAAGACATCCTCCACAATACCTCGCAGATATGTAATAGAACGGCCGACCAACTGTAAGGTCATATAAATCGGTTATGGATCAGGTAAGTCTAACTGCTTGAAGATTGACAACGACAACAGATTGATGCTAGCTCCCAAGTCATATAAGCATCTGTCAAAAGACACTTTCCCAATAGTACACGGAATAGGGAAGCTTCCTGGATCTTTAAGTTTCGGAGGCAACTTCTGTTGCATAACTAGGCATCTGCTCAAGAGTCTCAGCGAAATGTATGTTGATTTGAAGTTTCTTGAACACTTTTAGAAACTTCTCAAATTGCTTGTCCAGCCTTTTCTTCTGCAGCCGCTTAGGAAACGACGGTGGAGGATAGATCTGTTTCTCCCCTGTATTAGCCTCAGGAGGAGTGTGCTCAACAGTAGTCTTCCTTGGTTCATCTTCTACTTCCCGCTGCTCTACTTTTTTCTCAGCCCCAGCTTCTTCAGTCAACGATTGAGTTTGTTCCAGACCTCAAAGTGATTGCCTTTACCTTCTTCTTAGCTTCCCTCTTTCCTGAAACTTCAGTGTCACTTGGTAGTGTACCAGGCTAACGATTTAGCAAGGAATTGGCAATTTGCCCAATTTGATTTTCCAAGGTCTTGATAGAAATAACTTGACTTTTGCACATAAGCTTCAACTCCTCTATTCTGGTTTTTCATTAGCTTGTTGCAGCTGGAGTTATTGTCTTGGTGCATATTGCGGTTGCTGAAAACCAGGGGGTTGTACTGCTTAGTTGGATACTGCTGATAAGGCTGTTGAACCACTTTCTGAGCGTTGCTCCAACTGAAAATAGGATGATTGCGGTTGTTGGGATGATAAGTGGGCTGGCACAGGTTGCTGTGAACGCTGAAAGTTGCTCACAAACTGAGCTGATTCACTAGAAATTGTGCACTGATCAGTCTCATGGGCACCAGCACAAAGCTCACAGACACTAGTGATTTGATTAACTCCATAATTAGCCAAAGTGTCCACCTTCATCGTCAAAGCCTTAAGTTGGGCAGCTATAGCACTTGCTGCATCCAACTACAGAATTCATGCTACCTTTCCCTGAGTCAATCTCTGGGAAGGATTATGGTACTCATTAGCAGCCATCAGTTCAATAAGTTCATAAGCTTCATCGTAGCTTTTAGCCCACAAGGCTCCTCCTGTTGCTGCATCGAGCATGGGTCTAGAAGTAGCACCCAATCCATTGTAGAAACAGTTAATAATCATCCAATCATGCATGTCATGGTGTGGGCACTTCCTTAGCATCTCCTTATATCGATCCCAAGACTCACACAAAGATTCTCCAGTTTGTCGAGCAAACTGAGTGAGAGCATTCCTGATTGCAGCAGTCTTCGCCATAGGGAAGAATTTAGTGAGAAACTTTTGAGTAAGATCTTCCCAAGTGGTGATAGACCCTGCTGGTAGAGAATGTAACCAGCACTTAGCTTTGTCCCTCAGAGAGAACGGGAAGAGTCGCAACTTGATAGCATCTTCAGTCACATCATTGAACTTGAAAGTGTCGCAGATCTCGATGAAATCCCTGATGTGCATGTTGGGGTCTTCAGTAGGAGAACCCCTAAACTGAACTGAGTTTTATATCATCTGAATCATGCTTGACTTGATCTCAAAAGTGTTAGCCCTGATGGCTGGCCTGATGATGCTTGACTGAATGTCATTGATCTTAGGCTGATAATGGTCCATCAAAGCCTTAGGATTTTCTGCTTGATCACCCATCTCTACTAAAGATGGTTCCTCGACTTTCTTTTCTTCTTTAACCTTCTTTTCTTCTTCAAAAACTTCCTTTCGAACTACCACAACTTCTTCCTCGTCTTTATCCAGTGTTCTCTTACGAGTACGCGAACGCGTATGCATACACCCTCGCTAGAGTACCTGAAATAATGCAAGGAAAGGAATAAGTAACAATGTCCGAGTCAATGAACTTTAACGACCACTGATGGAAAGCACATAAACTATAAATTAACATTGCAGTTCCCCGGCAGCGGTGCCAAAAACTTGTTAGTCGCTAAACACGCGCTAATAATACACGCAAGTATACGAGTTCGCAAGTAATATAGAATCTTTTCTAGTTCGTTCCCACAGAGACTGGCTTTGGTTAACTAATTAATTTATGCACTTAAACAACAATGTATGGTTATTATTCAATGCTAAGACGATAACAAATTGAGGTTGTTTATAACTAAGAATTAAACTAACAATTATAACTAAGAGAATAAAATTGATTGAATTAATATATATGACAAACATGGGATTCTAACTTCATTAAATACTTCCTTTAATAGCCTTATTGTTCTTAACCTTAGCATGAAATGGTGATGACACTAATCAGATAACACGAAACTGATAAACGCCAACTTTCGTTGCACGAGTACCATACTACTAGACACCACAAAAGAGATAGAAGATGAATAGACACCAATTATATTGAGACCCTATATGTCTAAAGAATTTGACAATATAACCGTTTAAGCACAAGTTATCTATCTTGATTACATAGGGCAAGTAAGATGGTTAAAATTACCCACAAATCATGCATAACAAATACATGAACCTATGCTAGCATGGCAAGTTCTAAATCCTTAGATTCACTTTCGCTTCATTAAGAATTAACACACTATCTTATAAGTTCGCGACACTCATAAGACGAATACGCACAACCAATACTAGGTTATCATACAATCACCACATACTAAGACATCTAAATAATTTAACTAAAGAAATCCATAAATAAATCCGCTAGAATCCCATGATAACGATTAGCCCATAATCGGACTCATCATCAACGTGGGTTCCGATGAAAGCATGGTATAATAAACGTAGTCTTTATACTCAAATAAAAAAAACCAAGTACGAAACAAGAGTAAGTTTCACAAATAAGAAAACTAGCATCCAAGTTACAACTTAGAACAAAGATTCACAAGTAAAAACAAGATATTCTTCGTCTTCATTGAATCGTGCTAACACGGTCTTCTCACAGCTCTCCTTGATATGTCTCAGGCTTGATATCTTATTAAAAATGACCTAAAGTTATTTATATAGCAGCCCTGATCAGCAGAGAAGTCCAGAATTCAGTCTTCTATTCAAAACAGGATTCTTCAAACCCGACACGGTGTGGCCGTGCGCTTGATCAGCGCGGGCGCGCTTGATCAACGCGGGCGCGCTGGCTCTCTGAAGTTTGGCCGCGGGCGCGCGCTTGATCAGCGCGGGCGCGCGCTTGATCAGCGCGGGCGCGCTGGGCTTCTGCCAAAACTTTGACTTCTTTTTTTCTTGCAGATTTGAGCCGGTCTTCGCGAGCTTTATTCCTTATAACACCAACCTAACACCATATTAGCATCAAATCAATGTTAATTCACCTGATTCTCAGATTAATGCCTAAAATGCACAAACACTAGAAAACACATTAAAATACCAATAACTTGAGTACAAATACACCAATTCAAAACTTTACGGAGCGTAATAAAGTGTCATAAATGCCACTCAACACAAAGCACTGCTGGAATGCAACTAATATCCCAACGGTTATAGGCGAATCCAACTCTTTTGGAGACTGGCTACAGTTAGTTTTTTCTCAGATAAATTTGAAGTCCATTCAAATGTCAAATATGGTTTGTTGGATGTTATGGAAGAATCGTAATGATTTAGTATGGAATCTGACTTTTTTGGTTGTTTCAGAGGTGTTAAACACGACATTATCTGTCCTTAACCAGTGGCGTTTTGTCAAGGACAAAACTTTTGATCATACTCTAGGTCTCTTAAACCTTGAAGATGGTCGAACTAAGTGGCAAGCTCCTTCAATGAACAGAGTTAAGGTTAATACCGATGCAGTTCTCTTTGACAACCCAAGTAGATACTGCCATGCTCAAGTTGTTCGTGATCATAATGGTAAGCTAGTGGAGGCCATGTCTCACTGTTACTTAGGCTCAGTTTCTCCGGAATTAGCAGAAGTCATAGGAATCCGAGAGGCACTCAGCTGGGTAAAGAATGCAAGCAGAAATGATGTGGTGGTCGAAACAGACTGTTTGACATTGATACGGTGGATTCGAAGTTCATATATCACCATGTCATATCTTGGACGCGTAATGGAAGATCGTAGACGATTGCTAGTTGGATTGCAAGAACAAAACGTAATGTTAAGATTTGTTAAAAGGTCTGCGAATAGCGTAGTTCACTATTTAGCGCGGTATAACTTTTCTATAGCTGATTGTACATGGATACTGGAGAATGCCTATTCTGAATTTGATTATACGGTGTGTATTGATTCGAAGCAATAGACTTTCTTCTTGGTGGCCAAAAAAAACAAGCATGTGATATTTCTATGAAGACCTTCCGGTACTCATAACTAGAGACGTTAATTTTGATACACAACATGTGAGCCAGTACAAAACAATATACGATAGTACACGGACATGAAAAATATAGATATAATTAGTGTTGGGTTTGATTTTTCGAAATATGTAAACGACACATAATGAAAATACACGGAATAAATAAATAAATATTAAAAATATTTAATATCTCTAAAATAATTTATATATCTTATTTTAATACTTAAAATTTATGTTTTTAATTTCATTTTGATGTTGAGATTAAACACTTTATTATTTATTATTCTTTAATAATATTTCCACTTATTTTAAGTATTTTATATTCAGAACTAAATTGTATTTTGGATTCAGAATTTAATTTTTTAATATCCTAGATACAAAAAAAAAAAAGGAGACAAAAGACCACAAGAGCAAATCAGGTTAATCGATACGGCCATTTCATGCTGCCAGAACACTTTCTTCATACTTTTTATGAACGATTGTTAATTGTTAATTGTTAATTGTTAATTAATATTCCACACATCCATTCTATGAAGCCAGAGCACTTTTTTCATGCAGCCAGATCACAGGAGCAAATCCGGTTAATCAGATGATTTTTTTTTATCAAAGAAAGTCTTCTGGTAAATTTGTTGAATGGAATTTAAGTTTTTCGGTCAACTACTGTAGTGTTCAATTCTTTTTAAATAATAATCCAAATTAATTGAGCAAAAGAAGCAGTTTCTGAAAATCCTTACAATCTTAAAACAGAGCATAATTCGACTAGGAAATCTAACCAAAAGATATCAAAATTTGAAAATTTTAGCCACCAAGTAGGTCAATGTTTAGATGAATCTACTACAACTTGATAATTTTTCTTAATCCAAAAGCGAAAAGATTACAAGGAAAGGATGAAAGTCAAGGCAATAAAGAAAAATTGTAAATAAGAATGTGAATGATTGATTCACTTGATCTTCCTGCCTGCTATCAGCTTAGTTTCAGGTCCTGATCCAGATCCAAACCCTGATGTAGCAGGACTTGGAGCACCGCTCATTGTACTTGGCTGTTCATTAACAAGAGCTGTTGGTGAGGTTGGAATGGACGGGCAGAACGTAATAGTGTAATCAGCACCCGTGCAAGTGAACGTACTTGTTAGATCATCATAAGCATAACTATAAGCTCTCGGACAAGCCATCTTAAACAGAGCCGCGTAAACTGATGGTTTGCAAGTAGCTGGAGTATTATTCGGACCACTGCAACAATACTCTGGTTTTCCAAATGCTTCACATGCACTCTTACATGCATCACCATTGCTCACTCTCAACTCAGCCGGGCAATACTGGTTTATATCCGTAACACACCCGGTTGCAGCACACATGCCTGAACCACCACTCGCTTCGACTATCATTGCCACGTTGTACCCATCAACCAAGCTAACGTCATAAAAGTCTTGACTACCCTGACTACCGGAGCCAAGTGTAAATTCAGCTAGTGTGGCAGGTGGAGAAGCTCCAGCGCCATTGCACTCTACTTGACCCGAGCCACAATCTGCGGTTGAGCATGAACCAGGCCCTGTTCCATTGAATTTGCAACCAGTTCGACCCCAGAACCTGCCAGACCAGCCGGTTGGAGCTTGGAAGGACCGGGAAGTTTGTTCTGGTAGCTCAAAACCAGTGGTCTCGAGAGGGGGAGTGCCTGCACTTGCGAGAATGCCTGGCCACACCGTGTACTCACATTTGTTTACGAATGTGAATGTTGCTCCATAAGTACCTAAACAAATATCAAAACTTATTAGTATCGTGACCAAGATTTTGAAGATATCGAAGTTAAGTCAATCTGAAAATAAAACATACATGATACTTTTAACTATTTTCTCATAAATTTTCAAATTCTACCAAAACTAAAGTCAAAATTTTGTATTATTTTTTGAAGGTCAAACGGGATTGAAGCCGAAAATTGTACAAGTTGAATACATGCTGCTTGTTCTAGATGCGTATCATGTGAAACATATAACATAGCCTAAACGGGATTGAAGCCGGAAATTATAATAGAAAGAAGCTGGGAAATAAGATTTTACCTGTACATAGAAGAAGCAGAGCCAGAATAAGTTTGAACAGATCCATGTGGATGTATTGGTTTACGGATAATCTGTATGGTAGATTTTCTTAAAGATTTAAACAAGAAAGTTATGGAAGTAAAGAGAACGGAGATGATGCAGGGAGCTTAATGAATAAAATTCAATGAATGGAACACCATGTATTGAGTCTATATTTATAGGCTACCCTTTGAGTTTACAATCCTATAGTGTTTTGAATATATATTACTTAACCATGTCATGTTTTCCAATCTTATTTGAAATGTAATTCATAATAATTACTATTATTTTTCATATATTGGATAGGAATCCAAATTTGACTTAATGATCACAAAATTAAAATTGTACTCAAATTTTAATTTACTAGTCTAATAATCATGCAATACACTGAGTTACCAATTTTTTGAGCTTCTTCTTTAAGATTCAACCCAAGCTCCTTGTTTAGTTCTGCAATACTGTATTGCTATATCTATATCCACTCGCTATTGAGGTTGAAGTTGATAGAGCAAATCAGTTTCTCAACAGTGTCTAGGTAGAATTTTAATTGGCTTAATTATGGCTCTTTAAGTTTTTAATCTACCAATGATAATCTCAGCCAGGCCTTGGCGAACGACCTAAAGCTTTGCGCCTCAGTTTATATACCTTTGCTGTGGTTTCATGTAGGAAAATCGACTATTCAAGAGATGATCGTAAAGGTATTGCCTTGTTTTTGTTCATCCTCGTTTACTCGTGATGATGAGCGGAATGCTGATATTGTTGGCCGGCTGTAAATTCATGTGAATGCAGGTGCCAGAACTGTTGTCAAACAGAGACGACTTGATCGAGACTTGCATCAAATTTGTTCCCCAGGCACAAAATATCAGAAACACAGGCAAATTCTTCTCGTACCCTGTCATAGTCGGTATCCTTGTGTGTGCAATTGTACTTTTAAGATAAAGAACTGATTTTCAGTATGTGCATGCTCTTTCAAAAAAAAAAATCATAATAAAGGCTAGATTTAAGTTAACTTAATTAATGTACTATTTGTTTTACATTAAGCTATTACAGTTACAAAACTTTCCTTAAAACGTCCTTTTCTCGTTTATTTCTGCTTCACAGGGCAAACAGTTTTCCTCTATGTATTTTTCAAAGGCATGGCTTATATTTTCATTAGATTTCTTTCTAAACCACTATACATAACGCATATCAACTCAATTCACGACTTACAGACACTCTTAGTTGAGGTTGATATTTCTTATGCCTGAGACAAGACTTCGATCCAAAAAAGAGACCAGAAGACTTGCTTCATGCTATGACATATACTGTTAGAATTGTGAATATTTATTAGCAACATATTCTCATCAACATATACTTGTCACAGCATGGAGCATGTCTCTTGTTTTTTTCCCTTGGACTTTAAGACTTGTCTCGTACTTGAGATGTATCAGCCTCAATCCCTACTTCTAGCAATTTTTCGACGGTAGTATGATCTCTTTGGTGCAATAACACAGTCACAATACAAATGCACTATTAATATAATTTCATATATTCAAATTGCAATGGTTGCAATTCAACAGCACAACTTGTTGTCCGTTCACTTAGCACATTTAAAATTTCATAAACGACTCTGTTGCCTATTTCAAAATAACAAAAACGGTAGAGAACCTGCGGTGATACTTTTTATAGGCCGCACAAAATCGGGTCATGTAACTGCATTTGTATAGCCACAAATTGCAATAGTAACAGAATGTGACAAGGACAAAACAAATCAAAAGCAGCAAATTCCTTTTCGTTGTTATGTTTTAAGGTTTATTTCGTGGACGACTCTTTCTTTCCGTTTCTTTAGAGGGTTATCCCATGTGGGGATATACACAAATAGCTTTAGATATTTTAATATCCTCTCCTATTTTCTTTTTCGTTAAGTGGAATTTTAATATTTTTCTTGATGCAAATTGAACGAAATATAGGAGTTCATATTATAATCTGCCTAAAATGTGACACCGGCAAATGGTGATTTTCAAGAACTACACATCAATCAGAGTTGGTTGAAGGCTTCATTAACAAAGAAAAATAGTACACACAATAATTAACAAAAGGACAATACTAATATACAGGGTTCAAGATTCTGATATCTTCAAGAATTAGACGTGATACAATTAATTGAACATCCCGCCTCATATATCGTAACAAGAAATGGAAAGTTCGAGATTTTGTATATAAAAACGGAGTACTAAACTATTTTTTCTGGAGTCAAATTCTTGAACTTGCGTATTCTCAACAAAAATTCAACCACTGTATAACTGTGAAAAATATTTCTTTCTTATAGACTGTAAGAGAAAGGACAAGAAATTGGGGGAGGAGAGAGTATCAAATCAGAAGGCAGTATAATCATGATATATCTGATTAATTAACTAGAAGCAGGGGCCATAATTACATCACCCTACAATTATATACAAATTTTTATAAGCAACTTCAAATCAGGAATGCGTCAAATGTAAGGAAGATGGTCTACAGCATAGTGATAGAGATATCAGGAGTCCCACAAGACAGAAGAGGCAGACAAGAGAATTGAGATATTAAGTTATTTAACTAAAACCTAAGAGCACTTGGTATACTTTATAACTAACAAAGAAGATCAGTTGGCCACCAACTGCAATTCTCATGTCACAGACCAACTTGAGAATACCTGACTCAAGGACAATTGTATAGTATTGTTTTCGAGTAATGTACAATTACAGAAATTTAAATAATCACATACTCGTATTTTAGAGTCGATTAACGACTTCTTGTTTATGCAGAGAAGAAAGACTCTGATAAAAGGGATAATTATATAATTTATATCACAAGCATCATTACAATAGATGTATTCTTTAGGGGTCATAGAGTGGATAAATCTATACATTTAACAATCACATAATAAATCTAATACACAAATAAGAATAGGTGTTGCAGTTCATACTTATTTTTAGCTCTGCCTCATGTGACAATGCTTATTATCTTTCTCTGGCTCTGGTAAAACAATTCAGTAACTCCAAAGACAATCATATTCCAGTGCTCCAACTGAAGCTGTGGGCGCTTGTTGATCATCGAATGTCCTTTTTCCCATATCGAGATTTGACACAACTGAGGAGATTTCAGTGTTTACTTCAGTGCTTAAACCTGTTTCCTGAGAGACACTCGCCATATCCTTCTCTGTTTTGAGAAACTGTCTCATATTTGGACCATAATTCTCAAACAAACCCCTTAGAATGGACTGATCTTGCATGGTGACAGTACTTGGATACTGAAAATTCACTGGAATCTGAGCAGATTGGACTCCAGAATACAAATTTGGCTGCGAAAACCTCTGGAGAAATTCAGATGTATTGGAAGACATAGGGTAACCTGGATTGTTGTTGAAATAACAGAACATGTCTTTCTGTGATGATTGGATGTCAGTAGCATTGGAGAAGCAGGGCACGTGATGTGACTCTGTAGCAGTAGTTGTTAATCGGCCACCACTCGAAGAATCCAAAAGCTGTGGCATAACAGCTGGAATCATTTCATCATCATTAGCATTCAAACTCATTAATCCAGAGATATGAATTTTCTTTCCTCCGGATGTTTTCTTAAACACCCTGCAAATCACCCACTCATTCTGCAGTTCAATAAATAAAAAAACACTCAGTAAAAAATGTAATGACCAAAAAGAATAAGCTAATAGCCTAATACATTGAATGTAGATGTATATGATGCATGTACCTTTGCAGTTTTTGGTAAATTATGGATGGAAAATTTACCCTCCAACCTATATTCATGAATCACCCAATTACTCTTTTCACCTTTGGGAGCTCTTCCTCTGTAGAAAACCAAAGTCTTTTTCATTCCAACCAGAGATTTTCCTCGAAAAATCTCCTTATCTTTTCCGGTTGCTTTCCAGTACCCTGCAGTAGTGGCTCGGTTTGTTCTCAGCCCGGTTGGGTACTTCTTGTCCCTCACACAGAAAAAATACCACTCCTTTTCCCCCATTTTTGCTCTCCCTTTATTCAAAAACAAAAACAATACAAAAGTCAGCACATAACAAAAAATGAATAAATCACAAACTATCTAACAAAATGAAACTAAATATTCTCACTTGGTAAATCCCACGGTTCAATCTTGTTCATATCAACTTCTCCAATAGCTGTAGCTGAGAAGTTACTGTCAATAACTTTCTTAGATAAATAATGAGTTATCAGCTCTTCATCAGTCGGATGAAATCGAAAACCCGGAGGAAGATACACCTGCTCATCTTCCTTGCCAGTGAAATTCTCCATGATTTCCAATAACCTCTAACAAGAAAAATAACCTTTTCACAACTAGTAAAGAAAAAAACTTAAAGTAAATACTAGAAAGACTCGAAGAGAATAAAAAATTTAGCAAGAAAATAAAGAAGCAAGCTTTAAATAGGAGACAAGTGAATGGAAGAGAAAGCTATAGGCAATGAAAAAGGGAAAGAAAGGGAAAGAAAGAAGCCATAGAGAGAGGAAAGAAAGTAGCTTAAAGAGATGGGAAATGTTGAGAAGAAAAACAGAAGTATGAGGAACATAAGGCTCTATATAGTGGTGTTTTTGAAAAGGAAATAGAAACGTGGCTCCAAAGGAAACTATGCTAAGGAGTAAGGAGAGGTTTGTTTTACAGACAATCAGGTTTTATCTATTTTTGATTAACTTAATTACATTACACGTCTTCTTAACACTAAATACATTCAGATTATCTGCATGTATCCACTACTACATATCAAACATGAATTTTGATGTACTAACTTTTTTAGGCCTTACAAAATTAAGAGTCCCATGGTTTTGTCAACAAAAGAATCTTAATTCCAGCAATTAAAAAATTAACTTTTTAAAAGTGTGTACTAAGTTTATGCCATTAGCTTTCATTAACAACTCCTATTTCTGGAGTGGATATGCAACATGAATAAATGGCTGTATAGATTTGACAAAACGAATATTTTACATAACATACTGTTTCTCTTTTTAATTATTTTGCCGTTAAGGTTCTCTTTACATACCAGTACACATGTTTCATAATTAAGTATTATATAAATAAAAATCAAAACCAGGATAAAATAACCTTTATTGGATTTGTTCACGGTAGTTTTTCATTCAACGATAAAGTTTAATGTAATTTCTCATCTTATGTTCCAGCATCTCTAACAAACACTTAAATTGATTTTTAAGTTGGAATTGAGGAGTTAAAATAAATTTTTTGCTCCAAGTCCATGAGATTTTTAATGATTTTTATGATCAATAAGAGTTTATTTTCTCTACTATTTTTAAACTCTTAAATAATATTATACAATATAACTTCATCTCCAACAATAAGAAGTTAGTTGGAAATGTTCTTTATTATTAATATTATTTTTTTGAAGTTAAACTAAATCCCATGAAAAAATAGATATACCAACCAATAATAATTGTACCAACTTTTTTGTAGTATAATAAAATTCATCTATCACTAATTGCATCAGTAATCTGTTAACAATACTCTATTAAGATTTATTTTTGAGTTTTAGCATTATTTCCTCACAAATAAAACTACTGATGAAAACAACTGTATGCAAGATTAGAAAATAGCTTCTACATCAGCCCCCGAAATTAGTCTAAGCTCCATTAGTTCATCTCAAATGACAGGTTTACCCTCACTAATCCTAAACATAATGACGCTTGTAATATTCTTTGCTTAGTTAAGTGACGCGTGGCCCTAAAGGGCGGAAAAGTCAAATTGCATCCCAGGGTTTCGGATTAGTTTCTTAGTCTATCCTTATCTTATATAATAATCACAAAAGGAGTTAGCTTTTTAGTTGTGAATTATTTTGCAATGAAGTATTGGATACACTTTTTCAAAGTTGTTAGAAATCAGAAAGAGTAGTAAAGGATCCTCTTTCCTCCTTGTCTTGAAGTGGTTCGGTTATCTTTTGGACTCTAGCCTTGTAAATGAAATATGAACTATTGCCTTTAATAATTACTCCCTCCGTTCCTCGTTTGGGTTGGGCACGGAGTTTAACAAAAAATAATAAAATAGTAGAAAAAAATTAAAAAAGTGAGTACAATAGTGAGATTGATTAATATTAAATGGGTATAGTAGAGAGAAGTAGTGGATATAGTTATTTTAAAATTTATAAAAACTTACCATTTTTGGAAAATTTTGGAATGTAAACAATTGGAAAGAACATCCCAAAAAGGAAAGTGTAAACAAATGGTAGGGACAGCGGGAGTAATATATAAATATTCTTTTTAAGTAACACAAGAATAATTACCGTTCATATATTTTAGTCTCATTTAGAGCGTAAGAGTATCTCTGATGTTAATAATTAAACTAGCATAATAACCCGTGCGAGTCAGAATTTTTTTATGCATCATATGATGTTCTTAATTGTTTTCTTATTCGTAAATGTTATACAATGTCTAACGTATTTCAAATACAAGTCGATTGTTTATCAATGTGTAATATTTTCATAAAAGACAATACTAAATTACACAACGTTTCAAATATAACTCATTAAGGATATATATATATATATATATATATATTCTTGTTTGTGTTGTATAATTTGTATTTAAAGAATGAATATAAAAATGGCAGTGAGTGTATGTTTATAACGAAATGATTATACTTAATCTGTAAAATGCCGTTAGTATATTTACAAATAAAAATTTAAAAAATAACATTTATGTTGAATAGAGAGTTAATCAAAAATTTTGAATTTTATTCTAATAAACTAAATGTACGGGTCTATATTATTACTGAGTTCACTACTAACTTACAATTAACTTACTTAATTTTAAAAGATAAAAAATGCATAATTGAAGTCTTACGATCATAATATACGATAATGTAAAATTTACATTATTGTTAATATAAAAGTTGATTTTAATGAAAAATGTTAGTTTTAGAAATTCAACGTATGTATGGAAAAATGTTAGTTTTTATTTATACTACGGTTATCAAAGTAACATTAAGTTATATGTCTGTGTGTCGGCATGTAAATTGTCGTATGTTACATTTCTTAGTAAATTACGATGGTTTCAATTATTTATATGCTAAATATCTGATTTATGTACATTTTTAATCACTATTAACATCTAGTGAGACAAATGATTACTTAAATAACATGCATTTATAATTATTCAAAAATTTAAATTATGTAATAAATAAATTCCAATAATTTATATATGGTATTCATATTATCAGTGACAAATAATCTATATCTAATTTTTACGCAACTGAGTATCAATCATGGTTGTAACATAAAAATAAATTATATATTATAAAGACTTATTATTGATATTCATGATTTTTTTCAAGGATTTGAAGGAAAAATTATAATTATATCATTATTTAAACCGTTTTTAAGTTCCTTTCGTTATTATTCTAATATTTCTTCATATAATAATTTGATGACATTGTATACTATTCTCCTAAGATTTAATATTTTTTAATTTGATAAAATTTTATAAATATCAGTTGAACTGATTAATTCATTCAGATTATTGAATAATATATATTTTTCTTTAAATAATATAAAATACATTGAATCAAATGTTACAATATAGTATAAATATAAATTTTATTTGAATAATTCAAAATATAAAAATAATTCAAAATATTTATACAATATTATCTTGATCAATGAATATTATTTAACTAAAAGAATTCTTTTTAAAAAGCTAGTTTTTAAGTGAAAAAGTTTTAAAAAATCTCGTGAGATCTCATATCAAATTTTGAATATTTTTAAAATAGGGACAAGTCCCAAAAATAATAATACGCTATTAGTGAAGTTAGTAATTTTAGTATAAATAATCAATTGACTTGATCTTATAAATAACTCAAACACATTAATTTATATTAACATAAGATATTAAAAAAATTCACATTATTGGTAAGATATTCTTGCCGAACTTGTAATTTAAATTTACTAAAAGTAGAATGTGACGATGTTTTTCGGCTGGGTCATGTAGTCAAATTTCGAGTATTTTTGAAGAATGGGCCAAGTTCTAATTTCAAATTGGAATAAAATAAAATGCTTTAACTCATTATGATTCGAGCTCATCTAAATATGTAATACCATTATAGATTATTTATATATAAGCGATTCAATTTTCAATATTTTTTTCAAAAAATTATATATGTACATTTTAGTTACTTTTTATAATAATAAAATATGTTAAAAATATATGAGATACATTTTCAAACTAAAAAAAAATTAATGAATAAGATAATAATTCATTTATGTACTATGTCTAATTTTATATCCGGAATTTAATTTTTTAAAATTAACTGTACAAATATTAAAGTAACTATCTTTTTTTTGCGGAATTCAAATGACTCTCTTTAAAGTTAAATAAAATATTACTAAATACTTACATACTATGTGTATGATAAAAAGCACATGTGGAATTATGGTGTACGGGTACGAGGTTGTATAGGTGAATGAAATATTTCGAGTTCGATTCCCACAAAACACATCTTTTATATAAAAATTAAAAACAGGGTAGTTTAGTATTTTTAATTAGACTTTTTAATCTCACTAATTATCCCCTTGTTCTTCTATTATATATAGAAGAAATTCATTGACTACACTGATTGGATATAATGAAATTTAAAAATTTTAGCTACGAAGAATTATATAAACTCTAATGGTAACATTGGTTCGATAGATATGGCCAATTAAATCTAATTATTTAAAATTTTTGTTTAAGGGAATTGTGGGTTGAAATGCTACTTTTTTTTAAATATTGTTGAAATCATGTATCATAGAAATTATTTAGCTAAAGATTTTATCCACGTGAGATGTTGTAATGGGTTACTGCTTAACGTTCCAAATGCTAATTTTGGGTCTCGCTTTTTTAATTAAGTTTGGTTCGCTAATTTCTGGAATCATGTATGAGTTTCAGTCGTTACAACCGCATACCTGATATTTGGTTAAAAAAATAAAATTTCATACCCATTCTTCAAACCGTCAAGGTATGGGTTTTTTATACCCAGGTAGGGACGTGAATACGAGGAAGGGGTATGAAAATCAACTTTAATTTTACTATTTTAATTTCTATTTAAGCAATTAAATATTTAAGTTTAATATTAAAAGAAATTTATGACCCTAAAATATATAAAAATGATAATAAAATTAATATATTTAATTAAAATAAAATTATTGAATTAACATATTTTAAATTAAAAATATTCATTTCAGTACTCAACCAAATACATGATATCATGATACCTGATACCCATACTACTCTAACCCGATTCCCGATTCCAATCCGATACCACATCTTGAATCAAATGACCCCTTAGCACTTTGCATCCCAAAATTTTGGATGAATCTCAGTTTGGTATTATTACTTTTAACCTTAACAATTTGCATCCTACACTTAAAAAATAATAACTTTTTGCATCCTTTTGATAGTTTTGACGTTAACTCAGACGTTAATGTCAATTGTCTGAACGCCATTTTTGTTAGCATTTTTATATTTTAATTTGCATCTTAGAATTTTTCCTCAAACCTTACTTTGCATCCTAAAATTTTGTAATTCATATTATTAAAAAATAATGATAATTTCAAATTATCAAAAAATAATCAAGTTATGTTATTTTTTATGTTAACGTTAGGATTTTAAAACTGGACCATTAGTTAATTTGGTCTACTTTATATATTTTTTTGACGCGGAATCTTTACTATTTTTGTTGTATATTAAATTTCAAAAGTCAATTTATAAAATTGTATGACTCACACGAAACTCACAAAATAGTAACTAATTCAGTGTTATTTTCACAATTATAATATAACTTGAATTTGAAAGAAAATGGAGAGAAAGATGATTAAGAATTTTATAATATGATATTATTTTCTTTATAAAATTTATAAATTATAAAAGCATAAGTTATTTATGAATTTAAGTATATATTTTAAGTATTGTACAAGTAGATATTATATAATATTATATAATCTTGGTTGTTTAAATTTTTCAAGTATAATTATGATCAGACTATCTTTAATTATTCCCATTACGCTTATTTTAGCTAATGATTATTTACTCTTTTTTCTTAATATAATACTCCATCCGTTTCATAATTGTGGCTACTATAAATTATAGTTCCATAATTGATTTTTAAAATTTTCTTTTTTTGTATAAAATATTAAACATTATATTTTTATTTAGAAGAAAAGAATTTAAAAACAAATTGAGGCAACTACGTTTCATAAATTTTAAAATATTTACGTGTCAAGCCCCCGTCCCCAATATAAAAAATTGGGGGATAGAGGGAATATTATACTTTGACTTATTATACTTCATTTTAAATTATACCAAAAACTGGAAAAAAGAAATTGAATTATTTTAGATAAATTTATTTATTTGTTTAAAGTAATTGTGGGATGCAAAATGTTACGGTATAAAGTTATAGAACTAAAATGAGATTCAAGATAAAATATGGGATGCCGACTGTAATTTACGTTTGCATAATTTTTTTAAAAATATAAATTACCAAAAATACCCCTTATGACAATAACGTTAACGTCTCAGGAACGTTAAAAGGGTGCTCATTGATGGCGTTTCTAAATTTTAGGGTGCAAATTCTTTTAGTTTAAAATATTAAATCTAAAGTAAGATTCAGTTGAAATTTTGGAATACAAAGCACAAATTAGTCTTTAATTATAATGGATACTAAGCTTTAAAAGATCTTATTTGTTAGACCATGACATGCAAAATAACAAGAGTGCGGAAGTAATGTGACATACGTTGATCCGATAAATTGTTGAGAAAAAATAAATAAGCTAACTGACTATCAGAAGATGTGTTCTTGTCGGATGGCTCTGGTTACGATAGACCTGACAATATTTCGTGTCGTGTACAAACGTTTTATGTACTTTCATATTTTTGTGTATCCAATTTTAATTACGAACCCGACCCGAATTTGTATTCGTGTACACGTTTGATGATATTAACTCAGAACTAATATATTCGTGTACGTTTACCCGCTTTAGTACACTAAAGTATACGAATTATATACGAAAAATATTAGATGTTAAAAAATGTAGTAGATAATTAAATAGTGAATTACTCACTCATGTAGTCAAGGAACAATAAAACATATTTTAGTATTGACAATTGTATATACGTTATTTAGAATAGGTAAAATTCATATATGATATTTAGTATATATATGTATATTATATACATTTAAAAATTTATTTATTTATTTCATGTACTTTCGTTCAGTGTCGTGTATTTATATTATAAACCCAAACCCGACACTAATTATACTCGTGTTTTTTTTGTGTTCGTATACTTTCGTGTTCGTGTACCAAATTTTCGAACCCAAACACTAATAATTTGTGTCGCTTCGTACCGTGTTCACGTGTCGTATACCAGTGTTGTCGGGTCTAGGTTATAGGCTAGCATCACTTGCGTCTAGGTAAAGGAGCAAACGAGCAGAATCGAGCCTAGCCAAACATAATTTTTTTTAAAACGAGCCGAGCCGAGTTTAAAAACCGAGCCGAAACAAATGTTCACGATAGGCTCGTTTATAACAAGCTGATCCGAACACGAGTTTGCTCACGAACAACCGAGCCGCATGGAACTGGAGGCGAGTCGAGTTGTCTACAAATAGTTTGAATATATTTTTTAATCGACCAAACTCAAGGTATAATCTATTATTTTATAATTATATGGAGATGAAATATGTGACGCCCTCAATCTCGGGGTTAGGAAATGAGAACCCACACACCTCTAATTTACTAATTAAATAAGCATAAACCCCGATTAGCTACTAACAGGATCAAACAGGATAAAGTATGAGACAAGATTACAACTACCAATCATACATATAACTTACAACCCTAAAAAAGTAAAATTAAATAATCATATTCGATCCCTGCTTGGAATCGACAGATAACCTATTGTATCTTTACAACTCTCTGGCTAAGCGCTTGCTCACTCAAAAACTTTACTACCTGCTCTGGCAACCGGAAGCCCTCAACACTATAGGGACCACCAGGTACGCTCTTACGAGCAGTGCGCCTAAGCCTGGTCATCTTCTTGCTTAACTGCCATGGTTAGATTTAAACAAAACATATGAGTATAAAACTCAACAAGTAACTATAAAGCAGTTCTGCGATATCAAAATCCACAAAATACTTACCAATCTCAGGGCATTCTACTTTATCAGATCTAGGTGGCAGATTTCTATCTTTCGGGTTAAGAAAGGGTTATGAAGGAAAAATTTGGGGCTTTCAAGGAACAAGGCTCATAGTGAAAGAGATGTGTCCTAAGTCCAATCATGTATGATGATTTAGGAATAACTTTTATGTAATCTGTTTTGATTTCATTGATATTAATAAAAGACTTGTTTTGGTTTTATTGAGGGTTTTATCTATTTAAGTGTTTAAATAAGATATAACATAGTTTAGAGTAAAGCCTTTTATGGATTATGATGAGATCATAATAATGAGACCTAAAAGATGATAACTCTGAACTTAAATATTTCCTGGTCGTAGGATTACTAACTGGTAATTAGTAATCCGCAAAGATCAATACATACTATGCTTGCTTCATTATGAAGGATGTATGTTCTCATAGACATTTGTGTGGTGACACTATAGCTAGTATGTAGGTGCTTATTATAGAATAAGTTCACTGAACATGACTCACACAGCTGAACAACTGATGGAGTTCACTCACGTGTCAGCAGATGTTCACATAGTGATAGTTGTACAAGTATCCTTAGACTTGAGGTCATCATAGTCATCTTGTGTACACTGAACTATACTTTGGTTTAGTTCTTAGTCTCCAGGGACAATAATAAGGGCTCTACTGGGTGTAGGAATTTGTACACGAAGATAGTGTATGATCAATAAAGGATCTACCCCTTCCAGTGAAAGGAAGGGAATGTTCAATGCTGATCCACTTATGCTAGTTCAGGAATCTCTGGCCAGAGTGAATGAAATTAGAAAGGAGTTTCTAATTCACATTAATTAGAACTAAGCATAATGAATGGGAAAGCATATGATTAAATAAGATAGGCTTGACACGAGTTCCATGCCTTGTATTTAATCATGACATTGCAGGATAGAAGGAATTAATTGTACGGTAACTATTCACTGAATAGGTTCTTGGTATTCTAAGCAGTGAATTCGTATTATCCGGATAGTCGCGATATGCTGAGAAGTATCCCTCACGATGTAGAATAAACATGATTAATTTATTAATTAATCATATTTGATAAATTAGAGAATTTATATAAATAATGATAAAATAGTTTTATTATTATTTATTTCAACTACCGGCTTAATATTGAACTTACAGGGTCACACCATAAAAGAGAATGATTTAATGGTGGAGGAATTAATTAATAATGACTGGTAATTATTTATTTATGAAATAAATAATTAATTAGCAAATTTAATAATTGATTAAATGAGATTTAATTAATTATAAATTAATTAAGAAAAGTTCTTAATATTATTAATTAAGTATTTAATTTTTGGAAATTAAATCAAGTGAGAGAATTATTTTCTAAAGTGTTTAGAAAAAAAATTAATGATTAAAAGGTGTTTTAATTATTAATTAATTGGTTAATGAGAATAATCAATTAAAGGGTTAATAATAATAATATTTTATGGGAAAATTTTCAGCTGAAATTTTTGCCTATAAATATACTATTATAAACCCTATTTGCTTTAACCCAAATAAAAACCCTAATTCTAAAGTAGAAAAGAGAGGGAGGAAACTAATTCTCTCAAACTCTTCCTCCCTCAATTATTTTGATCCCTTGGTGGATACCGGTGGAGTGCTTCACACTTGAGGAGCAGCTGCTAAGGATCTCCGTTCATCGTTCTTGGATCGCTATTAAAGGTTAGTAATCGATCCCTCAATTTATTCACGATTTGTATGCGATTATATGGATTTTATATCAAGAAAATGTTTTACCATGCTTCTGTGATGTATAAAATCCTACACATAGCAGGGTGAAAGCCGACATTCATCACAAATCATTAAGGGATCAAAACAGATCTTTCAAAAAGGAAAGCGACAATCTTTTCATTATATGGAATCAATTATATGATCAACAGAATAAAAATCAGGGTTCACGAGTTATAAGCTTCACAATATCACAATCAACTCTTTTCAAAGCAATATAAACCATTTTTATTTCCAAAGAATCAATTACTGAGTAGGAAATTTCAATTCCTTTTAAAATAATCAATATGGAACCCTTGATTGGACCACTTTATCTTTCATTTCATTATAATAAGGTGATCAGCCCGTACCGACCTCCATCCGGTCTTTAAGGTACCAAATGGCATAATTTCAGCCTTAAACTGGACTAGCCCCGCTAGCCTCTTACTATGACTAGACTAGTCCCACTAGCCTCTTACGTCCCAATCCAATCCATCAGAAATTCGTTTGGAAAACCTTGAGTTGGAAAAAGTAGGTTTTCTAAATTCATTTTATCATTACCAAGAATATGAAATCATTCGGACTCTTTCAAGTCGAAATTCATTCTTAGATTCAATTTCAAGAAATCAAAGTTAAGGAAATGAATCAAGGATAGGAAGGTGCAATTTTAGGAATCTTGAATCAATGATAACAAGGTACTTAAGTTAGAAGTATCAAAACTGTTTCAAGGATCAATAGGGAATATGGTGATCTAGGATTGTAGCATCATTACAAGGGGTTCGCAAAGGTACTTATAGGGTTTATAACAGTTCATGGTATATCAAATAAGTAGAACAGGAAAAAGAGTTACCAAAGGGGGTTGGATCAATAAGCTTATCAATAACAGTTTTACAAGATCAAAGACAGGGTATCTCAAATCAATAACAGGGGTTCATTATTTTAACAGTTCAATACTCTACATGGCATGAACAATATCCTCTCTATAACCATTTACACAAGTAATTAGAATTACTTGCCTGAACTCGCTTTCCTGAAGGTTGAACTACTGCCACCTAGTATACATTTCCCCTTCCTAGCCTGAATGCCCTCACGCTCCGAATCTACAATAAAAACCAAACCCTTAATCAGTTCTCAACTCTCGTTCCCGGAACGTTCACTCAATACGATAGCTCGGTTATACTCTTGACTCAAACTATACGAGTATAGCTTATATACACACATGCACATAGCACATAACACATTCTTTTCTCGTAGCCTTTATATCTTTATATACTCAATAATCAACTTATACTTGCTTTAATCTCGACTATTCTTTAAATCAAATGATTATAACTCATACGAGTACACGATTCATACACAACTAAATCTTTACGATTATAACTATCACTTATAGCCTTTAAAATCAATCGTCTTAGTTCCCTTTTTCTTTTGTTCCTTAATTCGAACCACATACTACAATCAAACAATCAAATCCATAGACATTTACATATACACACCCAATCATTCTTTCGATTATCAGAAACCAAGTTTCATTCTAAGTTTATATGGCCTATTCGGCCTTCTTGCAATTACCGATTAAATACTCACTTAGTTCGTATAAACACATACTCATTCAAAAACCTTTAAAGAATCATTTTCTTTTCTTTCAATTTACAAAAATTTGAACCATAAATATATATATATACAATCAAATTTCTCAAAAATTACACCATGCAACTTTAGTTCTAGCATAATCCACATTTAAGCTATCACCCTTTTCTTTATTGATAAAATTCGAACCAAATCATACATATATGCTCACATGCAAATCAAATTCATCTCTTAATTAAATCAAACACTCATTTTTATCACAATTTTCGAATTACACATCAAAACATCACTTAGTGACTCAAGCTCTAATCAAATTTTCCAATTAAACATGCATGCATTTCACTTAGCATCAAATCAATCTCTTTTAGACCCATTTTCCATTCGGCTAAAATCATAAATCACAATTCAAGGACCAAAAAATGACATGCATCACTAGTTCTTCTTTTAAACCAACATGCAATCACATTTCTCACTAATTAAGCTTAGTTTACACTAAGATCAAGTCACAAAATCCAATTCCCCTTTTTATTAGTACAAATGCCGAACCAAAACCCCAACATGCAACCTTCAAATTTGATTTCTTAAGCATCCAATCAATTACACAAGTCCAAATACTTTTAAAAACAATCATAACAATCCTTTTATCAATCAACACACTTAAATTTCAAAGGAAGTACAAAACCCTTTTTGAACTCTTCAAGAAACCAAGACATGCAAAGGCTACATATAATTTTTAAAGGGCATAAAGCTCAAAAATCACATTAGTACAACTAACACATCATTTTCTTAAAATTCCACCGGCTCTCCTTGGATCATGGCCGGTGGTGGTCAAACTTAAGAGTGCCCATAACGGGTCTCCCCTTGAGTTTTAAACCATAAAATCTCTTAAATCTCCTCTTATGATCATGTATCAAGAAATTGTATTTCCTTGAACACAACCATAGAGATGGAATCCATGAAACTTACATAAACACTTACATGCAAGTGGTGTTTGAGTAGTATATCGAAAATAGAAGCTATGGATGGTGAGACCTTTGAATTTGGGTAAGTATTTGGTGTTGCATGCAAGAGAGAGAAGAGAGATGGGGAGAGAGCCGAGAGAGAGTGTTCGAGAGAGAGGAAGAAAGAAAGAGAGGGAGAGAGGGGTGCTCACGGAAAGAAAGAAGAAAAAAGGGGGGGGGTGAGTTTATATTTGTATTAGGGCCAAGGGTAGTTTAGTAATTTATTAATTCCCTTTTTGTTTGATTTATCCTTTCTTTTTACTCAAATAAGATAGAAATTGAATATTGAATATATCCCTCTCGGAAAGTCGAAAATTATTACGAATGACAATTTTAAGACGTAGATCTCGAAATTAGATTTCCAACCATTACTCATAATAAACTTTTGAGCGTACAGTTGATTTTATATGATTTTCACAATTTTATGCTAAATATAGCATTTTATCACATAAAAATCAATTTAAAATGCAACGATCACTAAATAAATCCGTCCATCATTTTTAGAAAGTCTCTAGGACTATTTCGAAGATAACATAACAAATCTCATGCCTTTATCTTACTCAGATACTGTTATAAAAATGCGCGAAGGTTAAATAAACCTTATTTAAATCAAATAATTCCCTTAAATCCATAAAAATATTAACAGATCACGTAATCATGCATACAGACAAGCAAGCACATATATGGACACATCACAACTCATGTCTGATCATAAAAATTGTCCTTCTTTAATATTATTCCTTTCTACGCGTACCGGGTCACGTTCAGCCTAACGGCCCGACGCTTAGCGTTTCATTTACGCTTCACAATATCGTTATTGACCGACACGTCACTAGAATGCATTACTTTACTCAAGCATTTCATTTCACATAATAACACATAATTCACACTTTAAATACTTTAATCCCCTTTTTAGGACGGGTTCTGTTCTTCCTGACGGTCTGACAACACAGCTTAACTCCTAAGCTGACTCTTTAAATTGGAACGCTTCTAATTACGCTCCTAGATACTAATATACAATAAGGGAAATTAATCAACACTTAATCATATAATTCATATTTACAGCACATAAATCACACTTTATTCACTTAATTACGTCGCAAAATTCTCAGTCGTCACAAAATACTAGTTTTATTTTATAATTATATACGCGCGTGCACACACTACACTTGTTTCTTAATTCATATAATTTTATCAATTTATTTCACAAGTCGAGTTTTAAGAACAAAATCTATTTTATTTTAAATTATTGAGACATTTATGACTTTATAAATCGTACATAACTTTAAATTGTTGATGTTGATTGTTAAAGATTGAGTAATTTTTGATATTTCAGAAAAATTGGTTAAGATTAGAAAAGATATATAAAATAAAATAAAGGAAGCAAACTCCTTTAAGTGGTCGAAAAATATAATTATTAAAAATTATTTTGTCTTTTTCTTAAAAATATTATAATGTTATAATTTATTTTAACAACTCACTATTTTTATTTATTTAATCGTAATTTTGATCAATTTTATCATAGACTTTTCTAATAAAAGTGTGAGATAAAATTTAGGGTTAAATTTAATTAGAACTTATTTGTTAAAGTAATCAAACTCTAGTAATATGTAATAAATTAATTAAATCAATTATTTTATTTATTATTTAAATATATATTAAATTTTAATTAAATTAATTATTTTACTTTAAAATAAGTATTAAATTTTAGTTAAAAAATTTAAAATCTTTATACAAGTTAATTAGTAAATATTTATTATTTATTATATCAAAAAAATTTATCCGAGCGGAGTCGAGTTACCGAGTTCGAACCGAGTCCGAGCTGAGTCCTAGCTAAACGAGCCGAATCCGAGCCGAACATACAAAAAACTCGATTCGACTCGTTTAATTATCCGAGCTTGTTTATATGTTCGTAGCCGATCCCAAGTTTTTTTCACAAACGACTCTGTTCATTTGCAGTTCTACGTCTAGGGTCCTATATTGGAGGGTCCAAAAATTTTGAACTTCTTTACAAAAATTTTGAACTTCTTTAAGTAAATATATATAGGGAGTTACTCAAATGAGAACCCCATTTTAAAATGAGATATGAGATCTAATCTTAACCCTCCATTTTATTATATTTTTTACCTAATTTCCTTAACTATTTCTCACACCGACACCTTAGTGTCTCTTTCCATCCTCACCCACCGTCCCACCGTCGCCAACGCTGCTCCACCACCTTCCGCCGTACTCTCTCTCTCTCTCTCTATCTCTCTCTCCCCCCACATCCCATCCCCTTCTCCCCATCACTATTCTATATCATCCACATACATCTGTCTCTCTTTTTATGCAATCCCGCCAACTCTCACTGTTGAGTTGCGGCCAACCCCACCTCCGGTTGTCGATTTTTCGACCCCTGTTCATCAATTTTTAACTATTTTCCGGCAATTAGCATTGGTTCAGCTTCGATGAATTCAGTTTCTTTTTTATTTAGCTTCGACGATTTCATTTTTGGTTTGTTCCGTCAATAAATTTTAATAATATTTGTATTTTCTCAATTTTTATTGATTACTTTTCTTTTTTTGGTGATTTTGGGTTGTAGTTGGTGATTTGTTAGACGATCGGTAGATGGTAGTGTTGGTGGTGATGTGGTAGTGATTGTGTGGTGGTGTTGTAGGGGGTAGTAGTGGTGTTTCTTTATTGATGTTTACGATGATAGTGGTAGTACATGTATGTAACCAGGTAATTTTTGTTATGAATTTAATGGTCAGAGTTATAAATGGATCGGGTGGGTAGATCTGGTGACCAAAAACTATGACATGATCTGGTGATTTTTTATTTTGATGATGTTCTTCGGAGTTGATAAATAGAGCATATGGACGGATCTGGTGGGCAAAAATCATGGCTGTATGTGGTGATTTCCTCTTCCGTCGGTGATTTTTCATTTTCTTGTAGTGATTTTTTGTATTTCGGCGGTGTTCTTTGATTTGACGGTGGTGATTTTATGTTTGCCGGTGGTTATTTTCTGGTGATCTCCGGAGGTAGTGGTGGTGGTCGGAAATGGTGGTTGCCAGTGGTTGGAGGTAATAGTGGGTGGTAAGTAGAAAGAAGAAGATGGAAAAGATGATGATTGGAGAAGATGTTGAGATTTAAAATGAATGGTCTAGATTAAAAATATATTTAAATTTTTATGGTTGAGATTAGATCTCATATCTCACCAAAAAAATGCTGTCAATGGAGTAAGACCCCATATATATATATATATATAGGGAGTTACTCAAATGAGAACCCCAATTAAAGTGAGATATGAGATCTAATCACAACCCTTTATTTTATAATATTTTAATATATTTATTTTAATCTCCACCCTACATTACTCTCTTTCTCCTTTCCCCTAACTGTTTCCAAATCTTATATTTCTCATCAACATCATCCCTTACCTCCTGGTCTTTCTCCATCCCCCTCCCCGCCAACATCCTACCACCGTCGACGCTCCACCGCATTGTCTGACTCCTCTTTTTCCCCGACTAACTCGACTTAATCGCATCCAAACCCATCACCACCTCACTCAAATATATAAACATTACATACATATAATTCAATTTTCTTCTCCAAAGCTCCGATTGTACTCCGACATCGTTTTGATTGGTCATTTTTGTCATGATTTTAACCTTCGCTGCATAATCAATCAATGGAGTAATATTATTATCCAAGTTGTGACGATTGTGTGTAATGATGGTGTCTGTATATTGCCGGAAATGGTGATCGGAGGTGATTTTCGTTATACAATAGTTATTTATTTATATTTAGATCCGGTAATTTTTTTAAGACGGTGGTGATTTGTAATGGGTAGGACTTGGTAACCAGAAATGTATTATTGTTGGAATTGACAACTGAATATAGTTGTGTTGATTTTATTGCGGTGGTTATGTTTTTAATTTGGTAATTCATACTTAAATCTAGTGAATTTTGATATGATGACATCGCTCGAAGTTGATAAACAGAACTGGTGGTCCGATCTGGTAGATAAAAATAGTGGATAGACCAAGTGATTTTTTATTTTCCGGTGGTGATTTATGGTTTGGCGGTGGTGATTTTATGTTTGATGGTGGTGATTTTTTAGTTGTGGCCAGTGGTGGCAGCCGGAAATGGTGGTTGCCGGAGGTGATGGTGGTTGAATTAAAAAGAAGATGTTGAAATATCTAAATTTCTAAATATTAAATATTAAATAAATTGTGAAAGATGAATAAGATGTATTCAAATTAGTGGCTAGGATTAGATCTCATATCTCACAATAGGAGGTTCTCATTGGAGCAAGACCCATATATATGAAATTATATTACCTATATGCTAGAGGCCAATAAAGTAATTTCGATTAGTCTCAGAACCAAACTAATTTCGACTAGGCTCAGGACCGCCCTGATTTTTTTGCCCATGAGACAAGTACATTCTACATGTATATATATATATATGATGTTTGGCCAATCTTCTTCTCAAATATCTTATTAATTCCTGATTAATCCATTAATCACTATGAGCAACTGAGCATGTACCTCTCTGCATAAATTATAATATCACAAGTTTCTTTTTCATTCTCCCCTGTTCTTGCATAGTTTGCAATGCATGTATTGGAATGCCAACAAATAAATGCCTTGACAAGAGATCTAACCTCCAAAATTTGGGAATATTTATTTTACATTTTAGAGTTTGTAAATTGTTATTTTTAATTGAGTAAAAGTAATTGTCATTCCTAACACACGTAACTTTTAAGTTCTTTTTTAAAAAAAGTACTAAGCAATAAAAATTATTTTTACAGGTCTAAATTTCTTAAGTCAAAGTCCATATATATTATCTGCTTCCTAACTAGGTTTTTCACACGAACAAAATAAACTGTACTCGACAGTGCAGCCAAAATCTAAACAAGTCATAACAAAACGCAGCTGGCATTCTCTTCAATCATCTGGTTAAAATATGTACCAACTCTTGTCTTTTGCTTTGTTTATGTGATTGATTTTCGTTATTAAAACCGTAGTAAACTTTTTTTTCTTTGTTCTTATTTTACCATCAATTAACATTGCTAAAAGTCAGCAAAACTACAAGATAGGGAACAAGTAGTAGAAAACTGGTACTCTTTCTTGACCTGGTCGTCCTTAATAGAGGTAATTAATCTGGTTTCTACTTAAATACTCCTCAACATTTTAAATATTCACTAATATGTTTGAACTCTTTTCTAATAATTATCTGATTTTTCTGACATTAGTTAAAAAACATATTTATATATACAAAAATGGAATTTAAAACCTGAATTTTTTTTAAAGCAAGTGTCCCTGCTAGCACAACATCCTACAATTGTGACCCACCTGAAATCAAATTTAAAAAGTTATAAGTCATATTTGACAATTAGTTGTAATAGCTATAGCGATTTGAATAGTTGTTTTTATTAGCTAATTGTGCTAACTAATTGAATTCAAGATTCATTCGAATAAAACTGTTTGATAAATAAATGTTTCAATTAATTTTTTGTATTATCTACCTGAAAAAACTTCTCCAAGCAGCTTTTTCAAATTTACCTAATCATATTTCATTAGATCAAAACTCTAATTTGATTTGGAACAAGTCACACACATAGCTATATGTTAGTTTTATAGTTATAACTTATAATATAGTATTAAAATCATAAAATCCAATTCAAGAGTAGATTGATGGATAAAGGCATAAATGGTAATTTTTGGTTATAGCGATTCTTATCATATCATCGAATAATTAATAATAGAGTGCAAAGATGTTTAATTTATATTAAAGTGAATTAGTTGGATAAAATATTAGTCAAATAAGAAATTTTTTGGTTGCAAAATAGAACTATCATTTAAGTGCAAAAACTATTACAACACAAAAATCACTTATTGATACCAAATCAAATTATAACAGATGAGTATAGCCATTTTTCATTTCGAATTAGACTTGTTCTTCAAAATCTATTTTGCGTCAAAAAAAACTAATTTTTAAATTGGGCCACGATCATTTTAAATTACATATAACACAAACGACTTAATTTAAGTTCATAATTAGAAGTTACTCCAAAGGATTAGGGTTGACCTCCGTTATAATCAAATATTATGGTGATATTTTATCGCTACGTTTGGCTGGTTGGCTGTTTCTTGTGCTCCAACAGGTGGCTGCACAGCGACATGCACACGAGCATAGAATATTATTGGATAGAATGTCATTAGGTTTAGGGGGATTAAGACTCGAATTAGGCGGTGAATATTGCTAGTCAAATAATTAGCTCAAAGTCTTAATTTGGTATTGCTTATTGGCTTATTAGCTGCTTTATGACTTCTTCGTCCTCCACGCATAGCCCCATCAAACAGTAATTACCTAACATGAATTATTATAATACCATATGAATTATGATCATATACACACTGATATTAAGCTATACTTAGGTCAAAATACACTATATATGTATATATAGCTAACTATATGTAAGCATTCATGGTGTTTAATCTAACTTAAATACTTTAACCAATTGAAAGGTCATGACGACTTTGTAATAAAAGGAATCTGTGTCCCTCTCAGAAAATATTTGCATTTCAATATTTAAATTAAATTTAAATAAAAATTATATCCCTACTGAAAAAATAATAATTCGGAGTATTATGAAAACATGAAGAACCTATTGTGTGTACACCTCATTACTGTAGATTGGACTTCTATAAATATGTTATCTGAATTATGAGAACGACAGTGGGCACGTAACTCTATAGTTTAATGGTATGATTTTCAAATATTGAAAATTGTTAGTTGTAACAACTTATTTTTATTTTTTAATACGGAACAAATTAGGGGTAATGCCTCTATGTTCATATTTGGCAGCTTTCAATTGTGACACCTGTTAATCGGACACTTCTCTCAAAAATTACAATTAGAATATATAGTAGCAATTTGAAAACTTAAATAGGTCCGATTATTTTTCTTGAATATTTGATGATATAATGGCTTCCAGTATTCCTTAATGTAAATTGCATACTTCTGACCTATAATAAAAAAAAATCTTGATCGTCAT
The DNA here is from genome assembly GCF_009905375.1 of Apium graveolens. Taxonomy (NCBI): domain Eukaryota; kingdom Viridiplantae; phylum Streptophyta; class Magnoliopsida; order Apiales; family Apiaceae; genus Apium; species Apium graveolens. Next base: position 16,309,746 of record NC_133647.1, read on the forward strand.
TAATGATTGATGTTCATTTTTAACGAATATAATCAATTGTAATTATGATCGTAATCGATCAAATACCGACACATGATTGGTTGTACTTTTCATTTTCAACAAACTGAAATCAATCAAAAAATCAATTGAAAATATGATCAAAATGGATTAATTTTCTGTTGGTTATGACTTTCTTAGGTACCATCTTAGGTCTAGCAGATCCACGTCAATATTACTGTGTGCCACTGAATTTGGAAAAATGTTTATTATGTACTTACCATCATAAACAATCGAATTCAGTTGCAAAATGGGTGATTGAAAATGCTTTTTAAGCGCATTTGATGCAAACGTGGTGTCACAATATTGCAATTGGGTCTTAAAGCCAAGAGGGTGAAATTAAAGAGTTTAATTATCTTTTCTTGCTACAGCTCTGACTGTATCCGAGCTTAGCAACATGTGTGTGATGTGTCTGTGCTGTAGATCTAACACTAGTCAGGCAGGACAAGTTGAGTAATAAGTATATAATCTTACATGGAATTATAATTTTAAATTCATAGAATATGATTTGAGTCTCAATTTATACGATATCCCAAATTTAATCAATATTCGTATCTTCCCAGTGACTATCCTGCGTATGACAGCTAATTGATATCTTAAAATTTGCATTAAGCTTATACACTGTACTTACACGTCATATTGATTGTTAATATGCTACGTAACAGTACAGGGAAATTCTTCGGAATATGCAAGATGCCAAAATTCCTTTATATACACATAGTATGGCATTTTGAAATTTGAAGCTAAATACAGCTTGCAAATCGTCTACATATATCATTAAAAAGAAGTAACAAATCAACATCTATTGATCCCGCTCTATCTTTATTAATATAAAATATTCAAATTCTATATTTTAGATTTCTGAATCCGTCACATAAAGTAGCGATAATAACAATTAAATATGACAAAATTTATGAGCACCAGCAAAACTAGGATCATAACACATCAGGAGCTCAAATAATTTATCTCTAATTTTTAGAGTCTCACCAGAACTTAAAGTAAAATTTCTCCAAAGTTTTAACTAAAAATCATAATTTTGTAAAACATTTTTTACTAAAAATTTTGGTCTGGACATCAGCCTAGGTTTACCCCTGGTTAGCCCAGCCATGAGCTCCAAAATGACGATAACGAATGAGTAGGAAAATTTGTAATTTTACAAATAGAATCTATATTAAAATTTTATATAAAAAATTAAAAAAGGGTGCTCATTGGCTGGTGAGCTAACAGCCTAACATTAAAAGTAAGTATATGTGGACAAAAAAAGATCTAAACATAGGGCTAAACAAAAGAAAACAAAAACGAAACAATCGGTTGAGAAGGGGGGGAAGGCGACAAAAAGATCAAAATCAGATGATGTATTGGAAGGTTTGTCTGATCTAAGCTGTTGATTTAGTATTAGATTTGAGGGTAGCATTGGAAAGTGGACCAATCCAATCCTGGCAATTGTTGTTGTTTCATAGATTAGATAGAACCTAATCAAAAGTCACAAAAAATGACAAATGGGTGGGTAAGGTTGGCTACAACAATGCCCGCCTTTATTTGTGGAGTTGCTCGCCTTTTGTCGTCGACAACTTAGTATGGGCTTTTGTGTTCAGTATCTAGATTATGTGTTTCTGTTACACAACTATAGGTGTTGTTGTGTGCATGTATGTGTGGATAATGTGGGTGTATATTGATCGGTCTCATCTGATCTTCTGTTGTATTTTACAACTGTTTACGAGTTGAAGCTTGGTTATGGGACAAGTTGGTCAGGGCTGGATTTGGTTGACACTTGACGGAGGACTCTGCTCTCAACATGCATGCCTAAACATATGGATATAGTGTATCATATCTTCCTCTTTTGATAATAATGAGTTAATTGCAATTTGCAGCCCCTACCTTTAATTGAATAACAAAACTATATACTTACTTTCAAAAATACAGTTTGCAACCCCTAACTTTAGACATCAAATACAATATGCATCACTTTAACCATTTTGTTAAAAATATTTATACTCTGAATGGTAAAATTGAAATTCAGCAAAATATTTAAATAATAATTTTATTTTTTTAAATTAAACTAAAATTTAGAATTTCAAATTATAAAAACAATATTAATGTCAATTATTTTATTACTCAGTATAATTTTTAAAATTTTAAAATATAGATATATTTAGAAACTTTATGATAATATATATAAACATATATTTTTCTTAATAAATATATTTTAAGTATTTAGCATTATGATTAATTTAGAGTATTACTAATACAAAATAGCTATAATTTTTTTCATGTAAAAAATGTATTAAAATAAATATTTTTAATTAATTTGAAATTTTAATTATTAATATTAACATCTCAATTTTAATTTTATAACCGCAAGTGATGCATGTTATAGTTGATATTGAAAACTAAGGGTTGCAAACTTTATTTTGCAAAGTAAATATACTGTTTTGATCTTAAATGAAAGGTGTGGGTTGCAAACTGCAATTAACTCGATAATAATTTAAAACTTAATTTGCTTGTTTTTTGTTATTTTTCTCGTAACTCGTAAGCCGTGTTAATCGGGAAGCGGAGAAGATCGTCGAGTTACCGATTTGGGGTTAATTGAAAATCGGGGATTAATCGGAAGGATTAATCGGATGTATTATAATATTAAAATATATTATTACGATTATATTAAATATTTTTAACAAATATATATTTATTATAACATATTTGTTATAATTATTCATATTTAAATTAAGATAGTACTTTTAATTTTAATAAATAATTACATATATTCCAATAAAAGAAAATTCGTAATAATTAATTGAATTTTAAAATAAAATCGATCGAGTACTTTTCAAAATATTAATTAGGAATTAATCGATTGAATTAGGAATTTTTAAAATACCGCTCGTAAGTATATAAACTGTTTTTCATACTGAGATATTTGGACGGTTTGATACATACATTCAGTAAAAAAGATGCGGGTGCCTAACCGCCTAAAGTTCCAACTAAAAAGTAAAGTTCCAACTAAAAATATGAAATGATTTTTCATTATCTCAATTGAAGTAATGAGTCCCCCAAATATTGGGGAACACAACAGTACACCTGCCTAAGGGTAGGGCTGTCAACAAAATTTGAAAGATCAGATATTCATCCGAAAAATCCGTATCCGTATCCGTATTCGAGAAAAAACGAATATTATCCGTATCCGAGAAAAAAACGAATATTTTCCGTATCCGACAAAAAGCGGATATTATCCGTATCCGAATTCGGGATATTCGAATCTGAAACTAAATACATATATAATATTTAAATTATATAAATATATAATTTTAAATATATTGTTTTAGTTTATAGTGTGTGTAAATGTATTAAATACTACGTTTATAAAAATTTTATATAATTGTATACATAATTTTACATATATAAATATATTATTTCTATTTTAATCATAAAAAATGTTCTATAATCATCGTCAAAACGGTAGGGGCAACAAAAAAAATTCAAAAAATCCGATATTCATTCGAAATATCCGCATTCGTAGTTGAAAAAAAGCGGATATTATCCGTATCCGAAATAAAGCGGATATTATCCGTATTCGAATCCGATGATTGCGGATGCGGATATGCGAATTATCCGTTTGACAGCCCTACCTAAGGGGATGTCAAAGGGTTTCTTTTAAAAACTGCCGATATGCTAGTGGGTTTAAATAGCAAAAAATTGCAGACTTATCAAATTGAGTTTGGTAATAAAAAAGCCTAGAATGTTTTTGATAAAAAACAATTATTAACCATTTAATTAATTTAATTAATATAAATTTCTTGGAGAAATGTCAAAAATAAATTCGAATATAGATATGAATTTCAACCTATGAGGGCTCGAATCGTATATCCCGTACATAAAAATTTTCATATGGATGTTAAAAAATTTTAACTCCTTAGAAAATAATAAAAAATGATGTGGATTTTGATAAGCTAACAATATTTTAAAAAAAATTCATATGGATGTTAAAAAATTTTAACTCCTTGGAAAATAATAAAAAATGATGTGGATTTTGATAAGCTAACAATATTTAAAAGGTGTGCCAAAAAAAGTACTCCCTCGTTCCAAACTAATTTGTCCATTTTAATTTTTACAAATATTTTTTTTTAATCATAGATAACCCGCACCTGAAGGGTACGTATTGTATAAATTTTACGGTCTCACACAATAGCCTGCAAATCACGTAAACCAAGGTAAATCATATTTAAGCGACATGCTTTGAGACATAATCATAAATTCTCCTCCCGTGAGATTCGAATATGTGACCAAGAGGATATTTATCCCCTTTTATATGTATTTTAAGATACATTACCAGCATAGCTTGCCGTTTTTTTTCCTTTTTTTTGTAAATTAAAATATTAATTATATATTTTTATTCACATGATTTTTAAAAAAAATAATTAACACAAATACGCGCTCAGCAAAAATGATATTGATTGAACAAGTAAACTGAAATGTATGTAGTATTTTTGAAAATTGTCACTTGTAGTTTTGGGTGATGTAACTGAATATTTGACGCATTTAATGATATCAAATAGTATAAATATTGTTTTTTGTTGACGTTGAGAATTATTTATATTAATTGATGCATATACAATTTTGTAATTTGTATTTAGACCCTTCACCTTCTCAGACTATTTATTCAATTAATGGTTTTTTGCCAAGAATTTATTCAATAATTAATTGGAATCGAGTTAAACAATTCATATTCAACGAGAAAATTTTATGTTTGTTGGCTTAAATTATAAAATGAGCCCATGATATTGGGCTTTGGTTATGCGGGAAAGACAACTTCTTCCAAGAAAAAGGCCCAAGGCTCCTTTCTGTTTCGAATCAATTCTTACAACGGTAGCTACTTGCCATATCGTATGTCATAACTCATACCATTCTTGCTACACTACAAACAGGGTTTCATATCAATTATTAAAATTAAAAGTAACACCCATCTTCATATACATGTCGCTATGGTAGACTACAAGTCTTCATTAGCATCAAGGATGCAACCCAACTTATATATATTTTAGAAGTAATACACTGAGTATTTACAATTTAAGTCATTTTCTTGTGCTTTATATCTTGCCACTTTTTAATTTCAGCTTGAACCTTTGCTTTATAATTGCATGAAACCCAGGATATAGCTCGAAAGAGCATCTCCCGTGCCAAGAAAAGTGTCAAAATCTATGTGCTAGTTGGTGAGACATTGATTTATTCGGTGTTGACGGAGGAATTTTGGAACAATAAAGTCTGAGGTTGGTAGTTGGAAACAAGAAGTGTTGACGGAGGAATTTGGGAGCAATAAAGTCTGAGGTTGGTAGTCGGAAACAAGATCTGTGACGGTGGTTCTTCGTCGGAAACGTGAACAGTAATCGATGGATTTGATGAACAGTGTTCGTCGGAAAATATGAACATTGTTTGGTGGTGGTGATTATTGATGACTGAGATTGCTTAGAGTTAGTGGTGGCTCATTTGCGCCCTCGCTTCTGACCCCCTACAATTTGCCTACGTATACCTATTTATAGGAAATCAAACCAACGTAATTCTTAGGGAACAAGAAACCTAATGGGCTTAGATCTCTTGACCCGAGGCCCAATGGGAAACCCACTGGAAATCGTCTTCTACTAGCTTTAGGAATGTCCGCCGATGAGGCCCAACCACAAAAGCCCAAGGCTAGTCCGCGGCTTCGAGACTTCATGGATAAGGCATCTCCCTGGCCAAGGATAACCCTCGGCTACCAGCTGTTTGTCTAGTCCGTGGACGCAGGTATAGCTGTGGTTCACCCCAAATGTTGGACGCGTCCTCGTCCCCCGATAAGGAGCCCCTACCAGATTACAGGATAAGTGATCCCAAGCTTTTGGGTGCAAAGTACAAGATACTCCAAAGTCTCCCAACGAGGACACTCGTTGACTACAAAGACAGAGCTCCCCAAGCACACACCAGAATTTACCCCACATCCCCAATGGGGGCACTCATTGACTACAGGAGAAGGCCTTCCGTCCAGGCATACCCCTGGAGGTCTCTGACCACGGACACCGCCTTCCTGTAGATGCACTAAAAGAAAGAGTTCTTCAATAGAGTACCTGCATCAAATAGGTTAGTAATAATAATCTCCATCTTCCTCGAATCCTTCAAAGAACCCATCCAATCATCCATGTTAAAAGTCTTCCTAAGATGTCTTATTCACTCAGGGCGCGCCCTAAGATTCACCATAAGTAGGGACCTAATCAAGGAATTCTTCATCCTTTGCTTAATAACTGGGCGAGCCTTCCTCCTATGACGAGGACGGGCCTCCCCTTATCAACAGGGCGCGCCTTGTCCTCTTTCAGGAAGGAAACTTCCTTTATCTTCTCCCTGATTTCAGGCATTCATATCTTAATTTTGATTATTCTGTCTGATTTTATCCTGAACAAAGTTTATACCAATTTTTGGGCATAACAACTACCCCCCAAATTCCATATGTCATTGAAAATGGGATTGAAAATTTTACTCATTTTTATCGAAATTTGTATTAACCTATTTGCCAATATTATTTTATAGGGTGCGCCTTTAGCACGATGTACCTTCAGAATTTCCAGTCCTTCTCTATCCAAAATTTCATATTACTTTAATAACCAGAACGGGCGCGCCTTCAAGAGGGCGCGTCCTGGAATTTCAAACGATTCAAAAACAGTTTTGTTTATTTCTCGGGAATCGTGGCCGACATGATTGATGTGATTTGATTTGACAGTTGTCACTTTTTCAGCTACAAATACAATTAACTTTTCATTTTCTTACTTTTTACTTCTACTTTCTCTCTCTCTTACTTTACCTTCTCTTTAAACACTACCACACCGGTGGGAGAAACTGTTAGGGTTTATACTGAAATATTCGTTTGAAGTATATACTTTAATAATAAATTATTTGAGAATCTTGAATGCATGTTTTCACATAGTCTGTATATTATATATTGTAGACAATCTAGTATCAAATGGGATAGCAGAAGATTAGATTGTCAAAATCCTTATATAATATAATAAAGGTTCACAGTCTAAGTGGTATTAGACAAATCACTGGAACAGCTGAAGTATTATTTAGAAATAGTTTATCTTGACTATTGAATAATACTTGTATACTTTGTGTATATTGAACGAGATCAAAATGGTAGAATAATTGTTTCTTTTATTCTGACAATAAAGAAGAACTAAGATTCTACAATATTATTATTGCTTAGGTTCTTAATCCGGATGTAGTAATTGACACTTGTATTTAATGCACATGCCTTGATTCATACATTAAGTAATTTATTTTAAATTACAAAATTTATGTATTGGGCAATGACATTATATATAAAGTGGGATATTAACTATAAAAGGAAACCGTATCCGAAAAATATATTCGGGTGATGATGTCCTCTTGAAAGCTCATAAAGATAATTATGCTTTAGTCCTGCACTTTGTTCTTGCATAATTATAAGGTTGAATGGATGATCAAGGATAAAAGATATTGATTAAATTAATTGTCAGAAATTAATTTAATTAATGGACATGCGATATCTTAAACATGGGAAATTTATAAGCAATTAATATGGGAGCCGAATTAAATAATTAATTTATAGAATTAGGAAAGGTAGTACAAATATTAATTCTTTAGTGGATTGAATTAATATTTAATGACATTGGGCTTGGCCCGGAATGTCATTAGAAGGCCTGACCTAATGGTCCATGATCCCTACTGTAGTCTATAAATATTCTCATTCTCTTAAAGCTAGGGTTAACACACAAAAACGAAATCACATCCTAGGGTTTGAGAGAGGAAGCCGTTTTTCTCAAGGAGCCAGCTAGGGTTTTGAAATTTGGAGCTTTGGGAGAGGTACACATTGGGAGATCGAAGCCCACACTTCGTCCAAGGAGAATTAGGGAATACAGTAGAAAACGTGGATTTGAATCGCTTGCACCGTAGCGATTAAGGTTAATGTTCTATTCGTACTCTTTTAATTAATATTTTAAAACGTAGGGCCACGATTCGATAGATCCAACAGAAACATCTGCTCAGAATCGGCCTTTTTTGTTACTTTTTGCTAGACTTTTTCCGGTCAATCTTTTCGTCACCTAAAAAGGTACATAAAACTTTTCTTTTTTTCAAGTTTCATTGGGTAAACCATAGTGTATGCTATTTAAGTCTGTTCATCTTCTGTTCTTGATACTTATGAAATGGTATTTATATTTGTGTATATATATATACTTGTATGTCTGCATATACATGAATTTTGTAGTTTAGATCCAAAATCATTGGGTTTTAAACTTCAAATTTATGTTTTTTGTTGTTTTTTTAGAATTCCAACCGTTCGTTAGTCTATATTCCATTTGGGGTTGAGAGCACGTATACCGTAAAGCCTATCTATGGCACGCCCACAACTTAGGGCGCGCTCTTCCATTCATCCCCTACTTTATCATCAAACAATGTATTTAGATTGTAATTTTTACATCTTCCAGGCTAGGGCGCGCCGTCTTACCTTAACACTTAATCCTTATAGCAGAATACATAGATCTTATCCCTGATAGGACGCGTCTTCCTAGTATAGGACGCGCCTTATAAAGATTAACAAGCGTCATTTCCAATACAGGGGCACACTATCTTCTCAAGCCTTCCATTACTTGTTTACTTCCTTCATATTTTCTTTTCCCATTTTTTGAATTGGGCGCGCCCTCAATATTTTTTTTGGTTTTCTTGACAATTGGAAGACGAGGGCGCGTCCTCACCTTTTCATCCATTCAAGGATTTTCTTACTAGGCTAGGAATCTACTCTCCTCCACCCATTTCTTTCGAGCCAGACTTTCCAGACGCTCATAGGACTCCTCACTTCTTAGAACAGGAGGCGCGCCTTGTTCAGGAGCTCAAAGTTAGTGATATAATGGCTGAATCATCAAATGACTTCCGAGATCACGTCCCTTTAAGTCAAAGGAGAGGTAAGCAGAAGCTGATCCAGAAAGAAAGATCCCCAGCTCCTGTCAGTACAGAGTTGGATGATGATGATTGGTTGGAAAGCTTGAACGCAGATAGGTATAGGGGCGTTGAAATTGGTGTTAATGTTGGGGCAAGACCATCTAAGGTCTCTTACAGGGCTGTTTCTCCAAGCCTTTCTCCACACCAATCTCAGGTCGCTCCCACTTCCAACAATCAGAGGGCGCGTCTGGAGAAAACCTATCGCCTCTTCGTGATGAGGCGAATTTCTTTGATGAAGACACTCTCCAGTTTTCCACTTCTCCTGAACCTTCTCCAATCCCTTTCCAGCATTGGGAAGTTTTCGATAGTGAGTTAGACTTTGACTGGGACGAGTTCGAGCCGTGCAATGAAGTCGTGAAGAAATGTTTTAGGAAAGAGCATTGGAAGCTATTTTGTGTGGGGCTTCCCTCAGCCTGTTCCGATGAGCAACTAGAATGGCTCATGGAGTATTATTACATGGAAGGTATTTAGGCGCGCCCTCTCAGCATGATGCTACCCCATATTTTCAACTATGGGAGGAATTTCAGGATCCCTAGAATGGTCACCAGCCCCAAATTGGTTTCACTAGGTGTGGGCGTGCCCTTGCACCCTTCCCTTAGAGAGGTGATCGAACTTTATGACGTGGCTCCACTCCAACTTTCTCCCAAAAGCTACAAATTTGTCCTTACGTTGTTCATCCTCTACACGGACTTAGGTTTCCCATAACCCACAATGGCCGAAGTAAGTCATTTCTTTAGTCTAAGGAAATCTGACCATGGATACTACTATCTGGTTGTGGATGAATAGCACAACAAAAAAGGTTTCTCTTCTGGAAAACTCAGCCACGAGAAGGGCTAGAAAGAAATTTTTTTCTACTTTTATGATGTTCCCAGGATAAGGATTATATTCAACACATCTCCAAGTAAGGCAAAATCTGTAAAAAATTTCTTTGTTCTTGTAGTTTAACTTGTAAGCAGATATGTACAATTTTGTAACACAAAATTCTCATATTAATATATATCTCTGATGGAAAAGTTCAATCCACCAGAAAGTTTTTAAGTACTTGTATTTAAATACTTTGTGTTTTGATTTCTATACCACTTTCATTCCGCACCAATGCTAAATCAAACACAACTATATATATTTTTAGAAGAACTATTCTTAAAATTGAAAAGAAGCCAGAATTACATTCATCCCCCTTTCTGTAATTCTTATTTAGATTGTTTGGGAATAACAAGAACTCAAGGCAAAATGAATGAGCAGAATTTCCAAGGATGGAAGATTTCTAAATATTAGAGCTGGCATATTCTCAAAGTTTAGGATTGATATGCTAGATGGTTATCTAATGCCTGACAGACTTAAACTTGTGGAAGCTCTAAGAGGGACACCAATCATAGAGGAACTTGAAATTCTTGTATATCTAAAGGACCTCCTCATTAGAGAAGAAATAAAAGACACAGTCTTTGTCTGATGCATGTAACTATTTAAACTCAAGAAATCACCTAATGTATAAATGTTGTATTTGTGTCAATTTTTATGTATTATCTTTCAGTGTAACTTGGGGTTAGTCTTGTTAACATGCATGAATTTGTGATAAGCAATCTTCTCACTAATTGGGGGAGATTGTTGTGCAAGACATGCTTGTACTATAACAAGACTAAGTAAGTTGTATTGTAATCTAAGTTTGCATTTTGTATTGTAACATTTAAGTCCGTAAAAATGTACAAGAGCAGACTAGAGTCTTTTCCTGTAAACAGTATCAAGCCTAAGAATTTTATCTGGAAGAAGATCAAGAAGATCATGCCTCAGAAGAATTATGAAGAAGTTTAGAGTTGAATAAATTTGTTTTGGGAAAAATATTCTAAGTCAAGATCTCTACAAGTCACAGATTAAGTGTTATAGAGAAGTCATTCAAGAACTCCAGAATTACTTATCGAGAAGTCAGAAAAAGCTACTAGAGAACTAAGAGATATCGACAAGCCAAATTGAAGACATGAAGATTGGAGATATCGACAAGTCATTTCTTCACTCGAGAACTCAGAGTTATTATAGATAAGTCAAATTGTCACTAGAGAACTCAGAGTTATCGATAAGTCAAATTGTCACTAGAGAATTCAGAGTTATCGATAAGCCAAATTCTCTTATAGAGAACTCAGAGACTTCGATAAGTCAAAACTTCTGTAGAGTGATTAGAGATCTCGATAAGTCAATATACTTATCGAGATGTCAATTTCTCTATATACCAAACTGGAGATCTCGAGGTAAAACTCAAAGTACAAAATGCAAATCAGTTAAATATCAAAGATTATCAATCAACAAACAATCTAATCAGTTGGATTGATAAGTCTATAAAAGCAGTTTGAAGAGTACAAGATCAAAGACCAAGATTAACTGACAAAGTAAAGTCACATGCGTTAGCAAAGATACACTAATCCATAAATAAAAAGATTTTGTTATCCAAAAATAGGGTTTAGTACATGCTGTTGCATGCTGTGTAATAACCAGTGTTTACTTTTCTATAAAGTAAACACTGGATGCTTTGTTAGCTGTAGAAAATCTTGTATTTTCACAAGAAAAAAAGCTAAGCTCTTTATCAACAAAGAGCCTAGAAATTTGTAGCAAAACATTCTTAATTTTAATATAAAATTAAGTGAGGTTTGAAAGATTTGTGTTCACTGTTTTTATCTGTCTAAATTCAGTACTAACACATTTCACTACAAGGTTTTAATTTACTTTGTTCACCATCATAAACACTTCAAGAAAAATAGAAGAACACAAAAATACATTCACCCCGCCCTGTGATTCATTATCTAACAGGTCCGAACTAGGGCATGAAAACAAAAACTTTTTCTAAACTATGATTACCAGTCCTGACCCAGGTACATATCCGGACTAGGCCATAAAAAGAAGAAACTTTTTTAAGGTATGATTACTAATCCTGACCTAGGTATGGGTCAGGACTAGGCCATAAAAAGAAAAAGATTTTCTAAGCTATGACTACTAGTCCTGACCCAATTATGGGTCCGGACTAGGCCACAAAAACAAAAATACTTTTTCCAAGTTATGATTACTAGTCCTGACTTGAGTATAGGTCCAAACCAGGCCTCATAAAGAAAAAACTTTTTCTAAGTTATGGTTACTAGTCCTGACCTAAATATAGGTCCAGACTAGGCCACAAAAAGAAAAAAAACTTTTTTCTAAGCTATGACTACTAGTCCTGACCTAGGTATAAATCTGGACTAGGCTACAAAAAAACTTTTTCTAAGTTATGGTTACTAATCCTGATCTAGGTAGGTCCAGACTAGGCCACAAAAAGAAAAAAAATCAAAGTTATGACTTCTAGCCTGACTTAGGTACAGGCCCGGACCAGGCCACAAAAATAATAAACTTTTAGAACCACCCACAAGTACGGACTCATGTTAGGATGATTTTACACATTTTAGCCAAGACCTATTCGTCCAGTCCCGATTCATTCTCCTTTAAGGCAACCAGGATCAACTCTACTAGTCCGGATTGGTTCTTCCACTCCCAACTGGGACAAGGGGATAAAAAGTAACAAAATTTTCTCTCTTCAGACAACCGGGATCAACTCTACTAGTCCGGATTGGTTCTTCCACACCCAACCTTGACTGGGGGCAGAAAGCAGTAAAGTTTTCTCTATAGGGCAACCAAGATTCATCCTCCTAGTCTGGATTCATCCTTTCACTCTCAACGCGGACTGGGGGCAGAGAACAACCAAAAAAATAATTCTACAAGTTAACCAAGATCCATTCTCATCTCTGGATTGGTTGCTTCAACCCAAACCTGGACTTGAGGGCAACAAGAAGCAAATTTTTTCTCCAAGTTAATCAGGATTCATTATATTAGTCTGGATTGCTTTCTTCAACCCAAACCCGGACTAGGGGTAACAAGAAACAAATATTTTCTCCAAGTCAATCCTCATAGTATGGATCAGTTTCTTCAACCCAAACCCGGACTGGGGGCAACAAGAAGCAATTTTTTTCTCCAAGTCAATCAGGAATCATTCTCATTATCCGGCTTGCTTTCTTCAACCCCAACCCAGACTAGGGGCAACAAGAAGAAATTTTTTTCCTCTATAAGACAACCTGTATTCATTCCTGTAGTCCGGATTGACCTCTTCAACCTTAATTGAGACTAGGGAAAATAGAAGCAAAATCTTCTCATAGAGCATTCAAGATCTTACATTTTACTCCCTCATCCACAAAATATGCATAAGGGAGTGGGTGACAAATAATATGATATAAATTATCCCACCAAGGTCCAGGTTTGGTCAGTCTAGGTGCAACCCGGTCCTGGTCCGAGTCAGTCTAAGAGCATCTAAACCCCACGACCCATAAACAAGAAAGCCCAATATGACGTGACATGTGTCGCACAAGTCACGACTAAGGTCCGTACGTGACAATAACAACTATTAATAGCTAATGACTAGTACAATCAAGATATGTGCCAACACACTCTTATATGATCTACATGTGGACACGTATAAGACATCTAATAGTGTCAGGCGTCCTCCGCTCCTAGTAAGCCGGCTTGATCGAAGGTACCAATCCGTTAGCCCCTACCCTGGGTCATAAATAGTTCAAGAAAGAAAGGTTTATTGGTTACACACATATACACACCCACAGGCTCCTTACATTTCTATTTCCACAATCCAAAAGCGAGTTCTTAATCTCATGCCCGAAGGCACCGCGGGTCCAAACCCCCCTCCACTATTATTTTGCAAACTTATGCCAGACACTCTAATTCATAGTTTACTGAATAGGAAAAGGTGTTAATTATTTAGTTCATAATCATGATGTTCTATGCACATTTACTGATAAGACATATAACATCTATCAACATCCTTCAAGCACCTTGTATAGTTCTCTATGTGCCTAACATCTGCAAGATTATTAATTATTAGAGGTTGATAACCTGCTCCAACTCAAGGTTTTGCAAATAAGGGAACTATATATGAGGTAGCCATCCTAAAATGCAAGGAATTTGAATATGTAATTCATGTTTATTTCTTGCAAGTGCTACTGGCATAAATCATTTTGAAAAAATAGCAGAGCTAATGTCCTAGATCAGACTAACAGACGGATTTCCATTGACACGCAAATCCTATTCTATGCAAATTTGATAGAGGTAAGGTACATGAATTACTATTAAAATTTACTATTATTAGTTTCATAGTACACACAAGAACATGCTTTCATTTACAGCTAAATAAGGCGTTGAATTATTCAAAATTTAATTCAGAGAGTGTACACGAACTGCACAAGAGTATATTTAAATCTACAAAAGCGCAGTTGTTACTACTGAGACACTCATCCTTGGCAACATCAATGATTCTGTATTAAAATATATGAAATGAACTGGCGGGACCAAAGACAATATGAAATCGCTCAGTCATCCATCATTAATTGTAAACATAATAAGCTTGAGTCCAAATAAAAAAATCAGCAAGAACAAAACTATGTAGCATACTGAATCAGCAAGAACAAAACTATGTAGCATATTGAAAATCAAGTATGATGTTCTTGAAGAGGACAATCCCAAGAATTTGTAGGAGAAGTTAATGAAGACTTATCACTCAAAGTCTTTGGCCAACAAGCTGTTTCTCAAGAAAGATTTGTTTGGGCTCAAGATGGAAGAAGACGGAGATTTAAAAGATCATCTGAATCGTTTTAATGGCTTAATCAACCAGCTAAATAATTTGGATGAAAAATTAAAGGATGAGGACAAAGCTGTTCTACTACTAGTGTCTCTACCGAAGAAGTATAATACTGTGATGACTTCTTTATTGGTTGGGAAAACGAAGTTAGATTTGGATGAGACTATTGTTGTTCTTCTGGAGGCCGAAAGATTGATGAAACAAGAATCGAGTGACACATCTGATGGAAGTGCATTTGTGGGTACGTTCGCGTGACACGGAAAAGAAGTATGCTAAGAAACATAACCCTAATATCAGGTGTTTTTATTATGAGCAATTGGGTCATATACAATTTATGTGTCCAAAGGCAAGAGAAGACTTGAGAGAGTTGAAGAAAAATCGAGGGGTAGTGTTTCGCTTGTAGAAGCTGATGAAGATGTTCTTTTGGTTCAAGAAGAGAAGGGATCAAAAGAAGAATGAGTGCTTGACTCGGGATGTTCTCATCACATATGTGGTAGGAGGGAGTGGTTCTCGTCCTATAAAAAGTGTGAGGGAAAGATTGTAACTTTACCGAACGGTAAAATGGTAAAGGTTGCTGGCATTGGTGAGGTAACAATGAAACGTCACAACGGTCGTGTTCAGAAGTTAACTCAAGTAAGATACATACCGGAGTTAAATCGAAATCTGATTTCGTTGGGTAAATTAGTTGATTTGGGATATACTGTTATGATGAAGAACAGTATGTTGAAAGTCACTAAAGGAGATTTAGAAATACTCAAAGGTCGAAAAGATAAGAGAAATCTTTTTGTACTAGAAGGAGGGGTTATTGTTCGAGGGGAGGTATTGGACGATCGACGTCGATGGCTTGATGGTGATCATTAATTCGGTTGTGCATGAAATCATATTGGGTTGAAGGGGAGGATTGTTGGGGTTAAACCCAATAGGTAGTATGGTCTTGATGATAGAAAACATAATTGAATTGGGTAATAATTGTATGGGTAGACAATTATTATCATAATTGAGTTGGGTAATAATTGTATGTGTTGACAATTATTATTATAATGGGAATGGGTAATAATTGTATGGGTAGACAATTATTATTGTAATCAGATTAGGTATGTCTTGTTGGCTAAGTTTGTGATGGCTATATATACATAGTCATGTTATTGTTTTGATGTATGCTTGAGTATTGTTTAACTTAAGTATCGCTTGAGTGAATACCGTTTGGTGAGATTGATTGTATTATTGATAATTATTTTGATTAATAATACAAGTTGGGACGTGGGTTTTTCCGCGTCATATATTGTGTGTGTGTTTTGTATTGTTTGTTTGGTTCTATACTTGTGTGTGTTCCCCTAACACTACTTGACCTCCCAGTTAGCTTTGTACAGAAAACTTGAAGGAAACAAAAGCCTATTTGTGCTGCTAGTCAAGTCTAGTGATCAAAACTTTTGCAATGCACACAAAGTTACAAAGTCATTAAGCCGAAACTTCCCTATCGACTATATATTCCTATAGATCCTTTATTATCACAACCTGTCACAGCTTAACCAATTCCACAAAATGTTATAAAATCATATAACAATCTTACACTTAACCAAAAAGAAGCAATTTCGATTTTTTATTTTTTAACACTTGGTAGTCCTACATACAAGTACCACTCAAATTGATTTGTTGCCACGCTATAAACCTTCATAATCAATTAGTTTCAAACGATATAACTGCTCTACAAGAATGAAGGTATTCAACTAGGAAACAACACCAAAACACACAAGTAGAAGAACAATGGAACAGAACATAAGAAGAAATTGGCAGATATAGCTTGACTTGTATACTAAAATATATTAAATAATGGGGAGTTTATTAGTACCTTCCAAGCTAGAGAGAAGCCCAAATAATTAGCAAGAGAGCTGCCATAAAACCAACATGCAAAACAAAGAAAAGCACCCAAAGAGCCAGCTTTCTTATCAAGACAAACATAAAAGATACCATAAATCAAAGTCAATAAAAACCCAAGATTGAACACCAAGGGATGTCCAAACAGAATAATTTTAGAAATATATGAAGGGGTGAAGTAATAGAGAACAAGAGCGGTGAATACAGATGGCCACACAAAGAGCATGTGTAAGAGTATATTAACTGAGTTGCTGTGGTATGCTCCATAGAAAGCAAAGTGTTTCTCCAGATCAAACAGTTTTGTGTTCCCCATTTGTAATTTGAATCAAGAAAATCAAGAAATGTTACATGGAAATAAGTAAATTTGAATCAAGAAAATCAAGAAATGTTACGGGGAAATAAGTTAAGAGTGAAGTTAGAAATTTAGGTAGTAAATTTTAGGGAACTCAAATTTTTGAATTTACAACGGGAATAAAGCTAGTAGAATTTAAAAATGAGCAATGGTACATATGTCAACTCACACGTGACATTATTTTATTCAGGGGTTAATGTATGAGGGGATCATTTAATTAATGACAAAATAATTAATAACAATACAAGATTTCAAAAAAAAATTAATAACATTATAACAACTCAATATTTTGGAATGTTTATGGAGACTCTAGCATTTGCGAAGTGTAAGTCAAAAAAGTCACATAGGGGTGAATATGTTTTCTTGATTTTTAGGCTTTTTAAAACTGATTTGGAAAGTTGGTGAACAAGGCAGTTTGATGGTAGAGATATTATGTTTAGTAGAATATAAAGAACATGCACTACAAACACAGTATTTTAAAACTCACTTAAGTTGTATTAAAATTAAGTATGTCTTGATATAATTCCTGGGTTCTTAAGAATATAAGAACTCTGTTTCTTTCTTGAGAAAGTACCAGAAAATTTAGATCTGTTTGTTACTCTTTAAAACAAAGAACCAATACTGTTTACTTTATAGATCGGTAAACACAAGTTTACACATCATGCAATAAGATGTAATAAGTTTACACAGCATGCAATAAGATGTACTAAACCCTACTTTAAGTTATCTCTAAAGCTTTCCATTTCCGTCTTAGTGAATTCTTGCAAATCTTGTAGGTCTGTGACATTCCTTTGCCAGTTAATCTTGGCCCTTGATCTTGCACTCTTCAATCTGCTTTTGTAGACTTTTCAATCTAAGTGATTAGATGGTATGTTGATTGATTATCTTGAATCTTTAATTTATCTGCATTCTGTACTTGAGGTTCATATTGAGATCTCCAGTTTGATCTATAGAGAACTGACATCTCGATAAGTATAATGGCTTATCGAGATCTCTGAGTTCTTTATAAGTATCTTTGACTTGTCGAGGTCTCTGAGTTCTCTATAAGTGAACTTGACTTGTTGAGGTCTCCAAATCTCTGCATGTAGAAATGACTTGTCTATATCTCTGAGATCTCTATATGCATTTTGACTTGTTGATATATCTGAGATCTCTAATGAGAAATTGACTTGCTGATATCTCCAATCTTCATATCTTCATTTAGACTTGTCGATATCTCTGAGTTTTCTATATGCAGAAATGACTCGTCAATATCTCAAAGATCTCTATATACATTTTGACTTGTAGATATCTATGATATCTCTAATGATAATTTGACTTGTCCATATCTCCAATCTTCACATCTTCATTTGACTTGTCGATATCTCTGAGATTTCTCTATAAGTCATTTTGGATTTCTCGATAAGTCATTCTAGAGTTCTCGAATGACTTCTTTATATGACTTGATCTGTGACTTGTAGATATCTTGACTTAGAATATTTTTCATAAAACAGATTTATTCAACTCCAAACTTCTTCACCTTTTCTCTGAGGCATGATCTTGTTGATCTTCTTTCAGAGTTTATTCTTAGGTTTGAGACTGTTCCACTGAAAAATACTCTAGTATGATCTTTAACATTTTTACAGACTCAAGTAATACAATATAAAACACAGATTTAGACTATCATACAACTAAATCTAAGGGTTGTCAATGTGACTTAGTCTTGTTATAATACAAGCATGTCTTACACAAAAATCTCCCCCAATTTGTGAGAAGATTGCTTATCACAAATTCATGCCTGGTAACAAGACTAACCCCAAGTTAGAATGAAACAATAAAATGATTACATAAAACTAACATAACAACAAATACAACTTTTATACACTGAGTGATTACATGAGTTTAATAAGTACATTCATCACATGAAATTCTCATAACCTGGTTCTTTTCTAATGAGGTCCTTTAG
This sequence comes from Apium graveolens, assembly GCF_009905375.1. Classification (NCBI taxonomy): domain Eukaryota; kingdom Viridiplantae; phylum Streptophyta; class Magnoliopsida; order Apiales; family Apiaceae; genus Apium; species Apium graveolens. The sequence goes on from NC_133647.1 coordinate 16,328,601, forward strand.
ATTTACAAGTACTTGAAGTTCCTCTATGATTTCAGTCCCTCTTAGAGCTTCCACAAGATTGAGCTAATCATCCAGTGAATTTAAGTAACCAACTCTGAATCTTGAGAACCTGCCAGCTTGTATGTTTAGAAAGTGTCCAACCTTAGAAATTCTACGCATCCCCTTTGCCTTGAGCTTAATTGATTTTTGTTCAAATATAGCAATTTCTTCTGCATACTTCCTATCACTTTCTTCCTTTTCAGCCCTTGCTTTTGCTCTTCTTTCATCTCTTACTTTCATCCATACACACATCACAACCCTACATGCCCTTGTACTTGTGTCCTTGTCCTTTATTGAGCTAATCACCCTCTTAACTTCTGTGGTTGAAAATGTATCCATTAATTCCCTGCCAAGTAGAGTGAATGAGCCATCCTAATAGTAGATACTGACTTCTCTTAATGATACAACCCAAACTTTGACTATTTTTTCAGCTAATTATTGAAAGTAGTCACATCTGTGATGCACCAATTTAAAGGTAGAAAATCAATCTGATTAAAGCATTTCAGATAGTCCCCTCACCAACTTGTAACTTCTTTGATTTTCTCCCAACAGTCTTGTAATGAGTCTTGATTGGTGGCTTAAATGAGGGTAGGGTTGAGATTTTCTTTATGGTATTTTGGCTAGAAGTGATTGGTACTTTGAGTAGTGTGTTTGCAGTTTATTTGTACAGAAGTTTAGGCTTAGAGGTCACGAATAGTTGAGTGTTTGAGCTTGCAGGCTTAGTGGTTTGAGTTTGTGAGATTTGAATTGGTAGGACATCTTTCTTGGTACCTTCACCGACTTCCCTCTTCTTCATTCTCCTTTAATCTTCCCTCTTTTTATCATCCTTTTTCTTATCTTCTACTTTGTTGCCAGTTGCTTTAGAAGATTGACTTGGATTTGAGCCAGGAGGTTTTTGCTCATTGTTCTTCTGCTCATCATCATCCTTGTCATCTATTGTGTTGAACTGTGTAGTTGGCAACATGGTCTCAGCATTCTGTAGGTATCTTCCCAGCATCCTAATCATCTCCTCATCTTCAGATATTTTGAATTTCTTCCTTTTTAGATCAGTTTTCAATGTCGAAATTAATCTTGTATTTCCCCTTACACAGTTTTTGGGTACTGTGAAATATCTGCAGTGTTTAGTTTATGGACAAATGTAGGCCACCCCCTTGTTTGGATGTAGATAGGCTTCAGGATAAGCAGCTATCTGAGCTTTCTTCAGTTCTTTGAGCAATTGGGTGTCCTCTAGAATTAATGTATTAACTCTGTCAATTATTACATCCAGCTTATATGCTCTCATACTTTGAATATTTGAGAGAGACACCTGCAGACATCTATCCAAACCACAGTCATTGACATTGTCTACTATCATCTTCTCCAATAAGTTTTCAACCTTTACTATTACCACTCTTAAGAAATTGATATTGTTGGCCAACGCTCTCTTGTAAGTGATGTAGTTGTTGGCCAGAGAGACTCTTCGAACTGCCAATAGATCATTAAACTCCTTATCTTGACAGGGTCCTACTGCAGTTTTATGGAGCCTATCTTTAGTAACATCTTGAGAGAGTTTTAATTGCATAGAACTTTGACCGGAGTGATTAGTAGATTTTCCAGCCTCTTTAGATTGTGAAAGTTTACTGACTTCCTTGGACTTTTGAATCCTATCTTCTATCTCCCCCTTAGTCTTGTTGGCAGACAAGAGTAGTGGATTTGGAATTTCTGGCCTCATAGCTTCAAGAAGAGCAGGTAAAGTAACATTCAAGACACCCATGATAACTCCCAAAGAAACTGAATTATGAATTTAAAGATGTTTATGGGAGTCTACCAGGGTCCTGATGTCATTCGGTTGACTCTGCACTAGAGAAGTGAGATCATTGACCTGAGTTGTGAGTGAGTCATTGGAGGCTTGGAGAGTTGAAACTTGTTGTTGTAGAGATTGAATCCGAAGATTTTTTGATGTAGAAGGAGGTTTGTGGGAGCTTGAAGAGATAGGGACACCAAAAGCAGCTTGAATTGTCTCCTTGATCTCTTGCATTAAAAGAGTAGATGGTCCATATCTAGCTTGATGAAGTTGATCCAGTTTGACCCTTGTGTCATTGTTACTTGTAATGTGATTCTGGATAACTTCATGCAAAGCTACAAAGGAATCAGTTGCTTGATGTTTTGCTCCATGCTGGACATATCAAACCTTGCCATTTGGTCAGCAAATTTCTGAAATTTGTTCTTGATTTCTGCTTGAGTTGGCACAAGCTCATCCAACTTGTCTTTCACCAATCTTCTAATTCTGTCTTGATAACTGTTCAGAATATGTTCCAATACTTTACCAATAAGGTGAAAAGCTTTAAGCTTTGCCTTGTAGACCTCTGTAACAACATCATAAACTTCCTGGGGACTGAGAGTTTTGGCATTACTTCCCAAGATAGTTATATACTCCTCTCTAAACCTAGCCAAAACCTCATCCATCTCTAGACTAAAGTCTTTGTCTAACCAAACATCCACATTGTTATCTTGTTCAGCTTCATTGATAATTTTTTGTTGTTGTTCTTCAACATCTATTTTATAAGACAACAAGATTGCTTGACAGTCCTGATTGGACATGTCTGTTGTAAGAAGCTGTTGTATGATGTTGGCAAGTCCAGAGAGTTGATCTACCAGAAGGTCATTGATGGTGATTGGTTGAGCCTGAGCATCCTGTATCCACTGGAATATTATGTGTGAGGGTTGTTGAGAAGGGTTTGATGTAGAAGGGATGTCTGTTGGGTTTGGGGTGGAGGGTTGTGGTTCAGGAACAACACGTGTGACATATATCACAGTTTGACTCACAGTTGGAATTGTGGTTGTGACAGTGTGTTGTTCACCAATAATGGGAACCTCCAATTGAATTGGAGGGGATTTGACCAGGTTAATGTCATGTATCATGGTCTCAAACCCTTGCTCTTCTTGTAAAGAGTTGGCACTTGAATGTGCTTGACTTGCCTCCCCTATAACAGGCTCATTTGTAATTGGACTCCTAACTTCAATTATTAAGAAAATCTCATCTAGGGTTTTGAGGGGAGTTGTTTCTTCATGAGGAACCTCCAACTGAATTGGAGTGGATTTAGATAGCTCCCCCTCAGGAGTACTATCCTCAAACTTATCAATCTGCGAAGATAATTGAGCACATGAAGGTGCTTGAGTAACATCCACAGGGTCTTCAGTTAAAACTGATGAAACCCATGTGGTTTTGATGGTGTCATCAAGGTCTACCCCAACTAGTAACCTCTCACCATCTAGATGTGGTTCTTGGGTGGTGAGCATAGTTTCATGAACCATGTTACTTGATTTTGATAGCACTTGAGAATTAGATTCAAGTGTTTATTGTATGAAGAAGAAATTTTAGATATAAAATTTATAATTCCAGGATTGAGTGTTGGCAGCTCCCCCTGAATAGAAGAGAGAGCTTCCAAAGATGTGCTATGTGTGTGTGTGCCATCCTTATTCCTTCTTTCATATACTTGAATGTGTTCAAGTGTTGGTGTAGACTCTTTACAAGGTGCACTAGGGAGAGTGCTCTTTTCAATAGACACCCTGTTGAGAGGATGCCCCTGGAGTCTGTTATATGCCCTCTTTTGCAACTACATCCTTTTGGAAGGATGTAAAGGTAGCCAAATGAGTGGTCAACTCAGATTTCTTTGCCTTCTTTGGTTTCTAGACCAGGCTGGACTCTATTGGAATTTGATCCTCACCACTCTCATTTATCACAGTTAGGGGTGCATGTTTTCTCTTCTTTTTACTCACTTCACCCTTTTGAGAGGATGGAGTGTTTAGTTTCATAGATTCTAATGGTAAAGAAGGAAGGATCTCAGTTTGGGAAGGCCCCTGTTGTTGTTTCTATATTTGTTCTTCCACAGGGACATGAGCCATAACTGTACTAGATTGAACAGTTGATGTTATGTCAGATATTGGGTAAGGGTAAGTCCTGAATCCTGAATCTCTCCAACATAAATGGAGTGATTCTAAGACTTACAGGTACCTTGTTCTTTGTAATGAGTGAGCCAAATAAAATTTTGGACACTTGTTTACAATTGCCTATTTGTGTCCTATCTATACCATTAAGTAAATGAATGTCATGCATTTTATAATTTAAAGAAGACATTATAAACCTAGGATGAAAGATTTTATAATTTAAAGATTGCCAAAGACATTGTGAGCCTGGTGCTAAGCTCCTCCATTATCAGTATTCCTATTTTGATGTGTTTGTTGTGAGCCATGGAGAACACCAGCTTCTGAACAACACTTAAAATATTGTCATACCATGTCTTCCTGCTAGTGAAGGCCCTAACAATTGAGTCAAAACGGAAAGACCATTCCCTCCTCAAATACTTCTTATTCAGGCTTGCCAAGTTGATCCTATCACTGTAGTTGATGAAGTCCATGAACTGTAATGCCCTCCAGACCCGGGGTATAAGTCTGGGGGTTACTAGCTAAATATCAAACCTGTACAATCTGATTAACAATTAATAAAGAGGATCCCGAGACTTGACCCGCTTCTTTACCACTCGAGTCCTGGCGAGTACAAATGAACTAAACTGGACACAAGTTCGCATCTATATTCTGCTGATCAGTCAGAATATAATGCAGATCTATATCTCACTATATAGATCCAGTCGGGTACCCAGGCACTACGGCCCATGTCGAGGCACCAGTCATCCCGGTCGTCAGGATTAAGACACACTCAATCCCAAAAATATCATTATCCAGTCCATCGCTTAGCAACCGGAACAATCAGTATGCTTTGATATATTCTAAACACAAGAATATATCAATCTCAATGTATCATCAATGGAATATGAATAAAGAATCCAAAGAAACGGAGAAATCAAGAATCGAAAAGAAATATGAACAAAGGAATAGCAAGTGTGTATCAGTGATTAAGAACAAGAATCAAAAGAGTGCAAATGTGATAAGCATTTGAAGAAATATCACTATTCTGAAAATAGAATAGGGGAAAAAAAACTTGCCTTTTGTGCGATTCACTGCAATTAGATCACTTTCGTCTATCACCTTGGACTAATACCGACTCAACTTGCCTGGCTGGCTTAGCTTTTGTTAGCAAAACAGACTGGTTAAGTCACTTCGTACTTCAATTGCATCTTGAATCGACTTCACACCGTTCCTAACATCTACCCATGCGCTTATGACCGACTTATGTATTACTTATTAGCAATTAAGACTCAATTAATCACGTAATACACAAAATCACATAAGCACATAATCATTTTTATAGTTAAAATAATTTTTAGAACCAAAATCGACTCGCTGATTGCTCAACTGATCGTTATCTGACTCGTTTCCCATTTTTCCGAAATTTTTCGGACTCGTTTCGGTACGCATTTCGACTGATAATCAAACAAGTAACAAAATCAACTAATTTTCAGAAGAAATTAAGCTTTGATATTATTTTTAATGAAAAGAATTCATTTTTCTGAGTCAACAGGCTTTCGTTTTACTCGAATCGGACTAACGGTCTAATTATTATCAATTAAACACTAATAATTCCATTTATTATTCACTATAAATAATTATTACTAATTTTTAAAACTCAAAAATAATTTTTAAATCATTATTTAAGAAAAATCAGAATTAAAAATGATTTTTCTATAATTTTTGGAATTAAAATGAATTTATTATGATTTATTGAAAATTATTTGATTAATTATCAAAATAATTAATCATTTTTAAATAATTAATAAATAATAAATAAATAATAAATAATTAAGAAAATAATTCAATCTAATTTTTAGAAAATAATTCAGAATTATTTATAATATAAATCAATTAATTAAACAATTAATTTATCAATTTATAAAATAAATAAATCTGATTTTTAAATTTAGTAAAAATAAAATAAAATTAAAAATCCAGAAACAGATGTCAGAAATCAAACATCTGACAATTCAGATCAAAACCAGGTAATCTGAACGGGTCAAACGGGTTGGATTCCGGGTCACCAAGAACACGCCAGAATTTTTCCAGATTCCAGTGAGTTCCCGGAGTCCGGCCAAGCTCCGATCAGCCCCAAATCAACACCGTTTGGTGCTGTTTTTGAGTGCTTTTCATTGCAAATCAACACAGCAATCCAACCACGGCCAAAACATCACAGAATAACCCCTGAATCAACTTCTCCGGCGAAATCGACATAAACTCCGGCCAAAAATCGAATTGGCAGAATCGTACATGAAATTGAACGTTTAATAGTGCAAATTAAAGCTAGAACATATACAATCATAACCCTAACCTTTCAGGAACCACAAATTCACAGAAATCATCGAGTTGTATTTTGAAAATCTGACATAAACCCTAGAAATCGTGAATCACTATACAAACATCGTGTGTTCAATTCAACACCATGAATCGACTGTAAATCATCTAACAAAGCTATATCAATCATCAAAACATCAAAATAACCCTAGAATCAAAAAGTCCTAATTCGAGCATAAACCCTAGAAATCGAAAATCAAAATCAAGGCATTAAAACATAGAATTGATACAAGAAACAAAAAGAGCGGATCAAAACCTTCGATTTGAGTACTTGAATCACACGATTTGATGTTGTAATCAGTGAGAAATCACGGCTTGATTCTTCAACCCGACTCAGTTCTTCCCGACCCGATTTCAGAGAATTTTGTGTATTTTTGCAGATTTTAATGATTTATTAATTATAATTAAATAATAATTAGGCTATTTATAGTAGTAAAAATAATACTCCTAAATAAAATTAAGGGGCTAATTATACATTTAATAAAAATATTTGGCCCTAATTTTTATAATTTTTGAGTATTAAAATTTAATTTATAATTATTTTATATATGCAATATATATGCCAAAATTTCCCAAAAATTGTGAATATTGCAAAAATGCAAAGAAATAATATAAATGAAAGTCCTATAATTTTATAAAAATAAAAATGTGATTTTTGTGGGGGTTTTAACACCCAATGGGGCCCGGAAAAGTCATTTTTCGTAAAACGATAAAATTTATAAAATATGTAGATGTTCAGAATAATGCGATTGTAAAAGTCGTTTGATGAAAAATAAGGCCCATTATTTTATTTGAAATATTGGCTTTAAAATCATTGTTTAGGTCGTAAAACGTTTGAAATGAAAGCGATGAATGCCAAATAGAATATCTGAAAAATACCTTAAAAATACAGAAATGACACGAAATGCACATAACATATAACAGTTAGATTTCAACAGATAATCACACGTAAATGACATATTAATACACATATTTTATTATAAATATGATAAATATAACGTAAATTTCCCGGTCGTTACATTCTCCCCCCTTAATAGGATTCTGTCCTCAGAATCTTCTATGAAAACAAATGAGGGTATTTCTCTAACATTTCACTTTCAAGTTTCCAGGTTGATTCTTCAACCATAGGGTTTCTCCACAACACTCGTACTAAATATACAGACTTATTTCTCAACACTTTCTCTCGCCGATCTAAAATTCTTACCGGCTGCTCTACAATAGACAAATCAGGTTGGATTTTTATCGGCTCATACTCTATTATATGCCTAGAATCAGGATTATATCGCTTAAGCATTGACACGTGAAACACATTGTGAATATGCTGCATATGAGGCGGTAAGGCCAATTCGTACGCAAGTTTTCCCACTTTCTTCAAAATTTCAAACGGTCCGATGTATCGTGGCTTCAATTTACTCTTACTGCCAAATCAGGTCAATCCTTTCCATGGCGATATTTTGAGTAATACATTTTCTCCTTCCTGATAGTCCATATCTTTTCTCTCTTGGTCTACATGTTTGCGTTGCCTATTTTGCGCTGCATCGAGTCATTTTCGAATGAGTTCAATCTTTTCTTTTGTCTGTTGAATTATTTCTGGACCCAAAATCTTGCGTTCTCCAACTTCATCCCAATGTATTGGTGATCTGCATTTTCTCCCGTATAGTGCTTCATACGGTGGCATTCCAATGATGGCGTGATAGCTGTTATTATAAGAAAATTCCACTAAAGGTAAATGCTCATCCCAACTGCCTTTAAAATCGATCGCACAAACTCGTAGCATGTCTTCAATCATTTGGATAGTTCTTTCACTTTGCCCATCAGTTTGCGGATGATAAGCGGTACTCATGTTCAATTTAGTTCCAAGACAGTCTTGAAATTGTCTCCAAAATCTTGAGTTAAAACGAGGATCTCGATCAGACACGATATATATTGGAACTCCATGTCGCATCACAATTTCCTTGAGATACAAATGCACTAACTTGTCGAGTGAAAATATTTCGTTAATTGGTAGAAAATGTGCCGACTTCGTGAGTTTGTCAATGATTACCCATATCGCATCATGATTTGCCCTAGTCCTCGGTAGTCCTACTACAAAATCCATCGCTAGATGTTCCCATTTCCATTCCGGAATGTTTAACGGTTGTAATAATCCGCTCGGACGTTGATGTTCCACTTCTGGCATATGTAGCATTTACTCACCCATTCTGCTATTCCCTTCTTCATGTTCGGCCACCAGAAGTTTTCCTTCAGATCGCGATACATTTTGGTGCTCCCTGGATGAATGGAATACTTTGAATTGTGCGCATCTTGCAATATCTCTTCTTTTAATTCTAACACGTTAGGGATCCAGATTCTCGACGCAAAGCGTAAAATTCCTTCATTATCTTTCTGAGTTGTGATCTCTTCTCCCGTTAGGTCGTCATCTTGACTCATCACTTCATCTTGACAGCGGCAAATCTTCTGTAACAACTCCGGTTGGAAAGTCATAGTGTAGATACCTTTTGCAGATTCATCGGGAATACAAATCTCGATTTTCAATTTATCGAATTCCTTGGCTAATTCTTCACATGAAGTTAACCGATTCAATCTTTCTTTCCTGCTCAGCGCATGTGCTACAACATTTGCTTTCCCTGGATGATAACTGACCGTGACATCGTAATCCTTTATCAATTCCAGCCATCGACGTTGTCGCATGTTCAGCTCCTTCTGCGTAAAGATATATTTCAGACTTTTATGATCTGTGTAGATTTCACATTTTTCACCGTAGAGATAATGTCTCCAAAGCTTCAACGCAAATACGATCGCTGCCAATTCCAGGTCATGTGTAGGATATTTCTGTTCATGAGGTTTAAGTTGTCTCGAAGTATATGCGATGACGTTACCGTGTTGCATCAATACACATCCTAGCCCGCGATACGAAGCGTCGCTGTAAATGACGAAATTCCCTTGCTCGTCTGGCAATACTAGTACTGGAGCGGTTACTAACCGATTCTTCAACTCTTGGAAACTTTCTTCACACTTATCATTCCATACAAACTTCTCACGTTTTTGAGTTAACTTGGTCAGCGGCGTTGCTATTTTCGTAAAATCTTTGACAAATCTTCGATAATACCCGGCCAATCCCAAGAAACTTCGAACTTCTGTTGGTGTCTTTGGTCGTTCCCAATTCAACACAGCTTCAATCTTCGCTGGACGACTTGGATGCCTTCTCTACTGATAATATGCCCTAGAAATTGTACTTCCCTTAACCAGAATTCACATTTCAAAAATTTCGCGTATAGTTGCTATTTCCTCATAATTTCCAAAGCTATCCTCAAGTTTTCCGCGTGCTCTTCTTCCGTCTTGGAATAAATCAAGATGTCATCAATGAATACAATCACGAATTTATCCAAATATTTCTTGAATACTCTGTTCATCAAATCCATGAATGCAGCTGGCGCATTTGTCAAACCGAATGCCATTACCAAAAACTCGTAATGCCCATATCTCGTACGAAAAGCAGTCTTTGGAATATCTTCAGCTTTAATCTTCAATTGATGATAGCTTGATCGCAGATCTATCTTTGAAAACCATGCTGCTCCTTTTAGCTGATCAAACAAATCGTCGATTCTCGGTAAATGATACTTGTTCTTGATAGTGAGTTTATTCAATTCCCGATAGTCGATGCACAGTCGCATGCTGCCGTCTTTCTTCTTTACAAACAACACCGGTGCACCCCATGGGGATACACTAGGTCGTATGATACCTCGGCCTAGAAGATCTTGCAGTTGCGTTGACAATTCCTTCATTTCGACTGGAGCCATTCGATATGGAGCTTTCGAAACTGGTTCTGTGCCTGGTGCTAGATCAATCATAAATTTAATTTCTCGATCTGGCGGTAACCCTGGAAGTTCGTCTGGAAAGACGTCTGGAAACTCGCATACAACAGAAATGTCTTCTATTCTAGGACTTCCTTTTTTAGTATCTAACACGTAAGCTATGTACGCCTCACATCCTTGTCGAAGCAAGCGTTTAGTCTGCATCACGGTGAGAAATTTCTTCCGCTGTTTTTCGCCTTTGAATATTACCGTTGCATTTTCCGCAGTTCGCAATTTGACTTTCTTATTCGCGCAATCTATCTGAGCATTATGACAAGCTAACCAATCCATTCCCAAAATGACATCGAATTCTCCTAGCTTAAAAGGAATCAAATCTATCGAAAAATGGTGTCCGGCTATTTCTATCTCACACGCAGGACATACTCGATCTACTAGAACTTGTTCGTCATTCGCTAATTTTATAATTAACGTCTCACCCAACCATTCGATTTCACAATGTAACTTATCAAGAAATTCTTCAGAAATAAATGAACGAGTAGCTCCAGAATTAATTAATACTTTTGAATTTACGGCATTCACCAAAAGCGTACCTGCAATAACACTTGGACTTTGCACTGCATCTTTCATTGTCATGTTAAAAGTTCTTGCTTTCGGTTGATTAGGCGGCGGCGGAGGTAATGCCAACACTCTTGGAATACTGGCTGCCATAACTGGCCCTTTGCAATTTCTGGCGATATGCCCTTTCTTTCCACACTGGAAATAAGTCATTTTTGTTGTTCTACCTGCTGGACATTTGTTAGAATAATGCCCTTTCTGCTTACACCGATAACACGTTACATCCCTTTTAATACATACACCGGTATGTTTTCGATTACATGTCTTGCAGTAAGGCACTGGAACTCTGACCATTCCCTGCTGACTGGAGGTTTGGAAACGATTACCTGCTTTCTGTGGACCTTGTCATATCCTTTTAAAATTCAAATTTGCCCGGGCTTGGAATCCCGGCTTTCTGCTGGAGCGATCTTGGAAACTTCCCTGTCCTTTATCTTGCTGAGATCTTTCACTTTCCCCTTCGATAATCAAAGCTTTCTGGACTACGGTGATATACGTTGTCAACTCAAAAACTGCAACTTGGCCATGAATCCATGGTTGTAAACCTTCCCGAAATCTTTGAACTAACTTCTCTTCAGTATCAACCTGTTATAGGACAAACCTAGCCAACTCAGTAAATTTGGCCTCATATTCTGCCACAGACATATTTCCCTGCTTCAGTCTAAAAACTTAATCTGCATTTGATTCTTCACATAGCGAGGAAAATGTTTTTCTAAAAACAATTCTTTAAACCTATCCCAAGCAACAACTTCTTCACCCTCTAAATCCTTTTTAGATTCCCACCAATAATTTGTCTCTCCTTTCAACAAGTAACTAGCAAAATCAGTCTTCTGGTCCTCACCTATCTTCACTAGTGCAAACGCTTTCTCTATCTCTTTTAACCAGGTGGTAGCTTTAATAGGATCAGTAGACCCTTCAAATTCTGGAGGTTTAACTGACTAAAACTGCTTAAAAGTAACAACAGGTAATACTTATGGTAATTGAGGCTCAGGACGAGGTGGCTGTTGTAACATTTGTTATTGTATCTGCTGTTGTTGATGCTGCATCTGCTGCTGCATCATTACCATCTGTTGTTGCATCAGATGGAACATTTGGTTTATGGTCTCATTAGTCTGATCTTCGGAATTGCTGTTAAAGGCCTCAGCCCTAGTCTTTCTTTTTGGTTCCATCTTCTTCTGATAATAAGACATGTGATATTTCTTTAACAATTTAATAAAAAATTGACAAGACGTAAGGAAAACAATTTATCTTGTATTAATAACATTGTTTATATAAAGAAAACAGTTGCTGAATGTAAAAACCGGAGATGTAAACAGTTAAATAAAATGGTTGTTCTTTTTCTTTTTCTTTTTTTTTTCAACATGAATTATAATATGGAAAGCTGTAAAACAATAAAGTGAAAATAAATACTGTAAAACTGTAAAGACTGAAATTTAAATAAAAGAAATTTGAAAAGTTCAGTTTATATATATGTGACATCAGCCTCAGGTGTAAATGCGTGATACAAAAAGTCTCGGGCTACTGGTAATCACTACGGTTACAAGTCACACTACCGCTACAGGTCAAACTACTACTACCAGTTATACTACTAGGACACACGTACACACTACTCACTAAGTTATACTATGCTGCCTCTATATACATCTGTATCCTGGAGTCGCTGTCTCAAACTATCATTGCCTCAAAACCCAGGCGGAATACGCCTAAGCTCCTCTCTAAGTGCCTGGACCAAAGTCTGTGCCAAGCGGAATATCCTGTAGAACTCTGCGAAAGAAGGAGGTCCATCATGGGTCAAATCATCAAGCTCCCAAGTGGCACTCATCAACACTGACTGTAATCGCTGTCTCATATAATAATCTGGCTGTAGGGCCGGTAACGGTCCTCTTTCCCTCTGATCAAACAGATGCATGATCTCTCGACACTGTGCCCGCCAATACTCCACATCATCCCTCATAACTCTATACTCATGGTATGGTACCATATACGGCTGAACAACCTGACCTACTGACTTCTGTGAAGGAACCCTCGGAATACCTGCACCCTGCTGTGGTAAACCTAACTGTAGATCCACATCATGCTCTCCCATCCCCTCGACTGGAATCATCTGAACTATGTCCGGCTCTGGGGCATGTACTGGTATAGGAGGTAACAATGGTGGTGGTGGTAAATCCTGCTCAATACATGGTATAAACTAATGCTCAACTGGTAAAGGAACCATCGGCTCAAAGAACTCAAAGGGATCAAACATCTCTATGGGTTATGAACTATCCCCTATACTGGTGGTACTGGCTCCTGTGGCAATGGTGGTGAAGGTGGTAGAGGAGATACTCAGATACTGGAGGTATAACTGGTGCTGCTTGCCCAGTGACTGTCCTCTCGGAAGATGCAGAATAACCAGAAGATGTCATCTGATAATATACCAAAGAAGAGAAAAGGTCACTAGACAATCCTAAGATTTATACTTCCTTATTCTAATCTGACCTAAATCCTAACACTATTCTTCCTAATTTGACTATCCCTATCTTATGTGATCTCCCTATCTTATCTTAATCCTAATGTTCTTATTTTCAGGGACCAAACCTACAACTCTGATGCCAAACTGTAACGCCCTCCAGACCCGAGGTATAAGTCTGGGGGTTACTAGCTAAATATCAAACATGTACAATCTGATTAACAATTAATAAAGAAAAGAAATTAAACCCCTTTAATACTAACCAGGATCTTTTTAGGTTGAAGTATGAAAACAAGAACCACTAACTACTTTATTACAAACCAATTCAAAATCTCACAAGCTCTCTTTATTACAGGCCATTGTCTAATTCATTTTAAACTAAGTTCAACTTTTATTCAAACACACACACTATTTATCAACACTCCACCTGCTTGGGCAACTCAAAACTTTCTTCCTGGATTGGGATTAACACCTTAGGTATAAGAGGATCCCGAGACTTGACCCGCTTCTTTACCACTCGAGTCCTGATGGGTTTCATATTCCTTCTTAACTGAAAACAATAAGGTGAATAACAACAAAAAGGGTTGAGCCAAAAATTGCTCAACAAGTCCACAAAATATAAACAGTGTTAAAGCATTTTAAATGAATCCGTAATCCCGGGTATATCTGCAAAGATATAACCCTCACGAGAATAGAAAGAAGGCCATTACTGGCGAGTACAAATGAACTAAACTGGACACAAGTTCGCATCTATATTCTGCTGATCAGTTAGAATATAATGCAGATCTATATCTCACTATATAGATCTAGTCGGGTACCCAGGCACTACGGCCCATGTCGAGGCACCAGTCATCCCGGTCATCAGGATTAAGACACACTCAATCCCAAAAATATCATTATTTAGTCCATCGCTTAGCAACCGGAACAATCGGTATGCTTTGATATATTCTAAACACCAGAATATATCAATCTCAATGTATCATCAATGGAATATGAATCAAGAATCCAAAGAAATAGAGAAATCAAGAATCGAAATGAAATATGAACAAAGGAATAGCAAGTGTGTATCAGTGATTAAGAACAAGAATCAAAAGAGTGCAAATGTGATAAGTATTTGAAGAAATATCACTATTCTGAAAATAGAATAGGGGAAATAAAAACTTGCCTTCTGTGCGATTCACTGCAATTAGATCACTTTCGTCTATCACCTTGGACTAATACCGACTCAACTTGCCTGGCTGGCTTAGCTTCTGTTAGCAAAACAGACTGGTTAAGTCACTTCGTACTTCAATTGCATCTTGAATCGACTTCACACCGTTCCCAACATCTACCCATGCGCTTATGACCGACTCATGTATTACTTATTAGCAATTAAGACTCAATTAATCACGTAATACACATAAGCACATAATCATTTTTATAGTTAAAATAATTTTAAGAACCAAAATCGACTCGTTGATTGCTCAACTGATCGTTATCTGACTCGTTTCCCATTTTTCCGGAATTTTTCGGACTCGTCTCGGTATTCATTTCGATTGATAATCGAACAAGTAACAAAATCAACTAATTTTCAGAAGAAATTAAGCTTTGATATTATTTTTAATGAAAAAAATTCATTTTTCTGAGTCAACAGGCTTTCGTTTTACTCGAATCGGACTAATGGTCTAATTATTATCAATTAAACACTGATAATTCCATTTATTATTCACTATAAATAATTATTACTAATTTTTAAAACTCAAAAATAATTTTTAAATCATTATTTAAGAAAAATCAGAATTAAAAATGATTTTTCTATAATTTTTGGAATTAAAATGAATTTATTATGATTTATTGAAAATTATTTGATTAATTATCAAAATAATTAATTATTTTTAAATAATTAATAAATAGTTAATAAATAATAAATAAATAATAAATAATTAAGAAAATAATTCAATCTGATTTTTAGAAAATAATTCAGAATTATTTATAATATAAATCAATTAATTATATAATTAATTAATCAATTTATAAAATAAATAAATCTGATTTTTAAAATTAGTAAAAATAAAATAAAATTAAAAATCCAGAAACAGATGTTAGAAATCAAACATCTGACAATTCAGATCAAAACCGGGTAATCTGAACGGGTCAAACGGCTTGGATTCCGGGTCACCAAGAACACGCCGGAATTTTTCCAGATTCCGGTGAGTTCCCGGAGTCCGGCCAAGCTCCGATCAGCCCCAAATCAACACCGTTTGGTGCTGTTTTTGAGTGCTTTTCATTGCAAATCAACACAACAATTCAACCACGACCAAAACATCACAGAATAACCCCTGAATGAACTTCTCCGGCGAAATCGACATAAACTCCAGCCAAAAATTGAATTTGCAGAATCGTACATGAAATTGAACGTTTAATAGTGCAAATTAAAGCTAAGAACATATACAATCATAACCCTAACCTTTCAGGAACCGCAGATTCACAGAAATCATCGAGTTGTATTTTGAAAATCTGACATAAACCCTAGAAATCGTGAATCACTATACAAACATCGTGTGTTCAATTTAACACCATGAATCGACCTCATCTAACAAAGCCATATCAATCATCAAAACATCAAAATAACCCTAGAATCAAAAAGTCCTAATTTGAGCATAAACCCTAGAAATCGAAAATCAAAATCAAGGCATTAAAATATGAAATTGATGCAAGAAACAAAAAGAACGGATCAAAACCTTCGATTTGAGTACTTGAGTCACACGATTTGATGCTGTAATCAGTGAGAAATCACGGCTTGATTATTCAACCCGACTCGGTTCTTCCCGACCCGATTTCAGAGAATTTTGTGTATTTTTGCAGATTTTAATGATTTATTAATTATAATTATATAATAATTAGGCTATTTATAGTAGTAAAAATAATACTCCTAAATAAAATTAAGGGGCTAATTATACATTTAATAAAAATATTTGGCTCTAATTTTTATAATTTTTGAGTATTAAAATTTAATTTATAATTATTTTATATATGCAATATATATGCCAAAATTTCCCAAAAATTGTGAATATTGCAAAAATGCAAAGAAATAATATAAATGAAAGTCCTATAATTTTATAAAAATAAAAATGTGATTTTTGTGGGATTTTTAACACCCAACGGGGACCGGAAAAGTCATTTTTCGTAAAACGAGAAAATTTATAAAATATCTAGATGTTCAAAATAATGCGATTGTAAAAGCCGTTTGATGAAAAATAAGGCCCATTATTTTATTTGAAATACTGGCTTTAAAATCATTGTTTAGGTCGTAAAACGATTGAAATAAAAGCGATGAATGCCAAATAAAATATCTGAAAAATACCTTAAAAATACAGAAATGACACGAAACGCACATAACACATAACAATTAGATTTCAACAGATAATCACACGTAAATGACATATTAATACACATATTTTATTATAAATATGATAGAATATAACGTAAATTTCCCGGTCGTTACATGAACTCAGCTAGCTCATCTTGAGTTGGAACCTCCACCAGATTGTTAGTAGGGATGCCCAAAGCCAGGTTGACATTATTCTCAAAAAACTCCACTTGTTGGCTTTGAATAGAGCAGTTAACCACCATGGAAATAGCTTGGTTCTCATGCACCACTGTCCTCACCACAGCTGTGTTCCATAAATCACTGAGAACATCTAAGTACAATATGGGATTTGCAGTTAGATCACATGCAAAGTATGTCTCAAAAAGGAACTTCATAAAGCTCTTGAAGCTATCAGGAGCTTGGTTTGCATCTATAAATGCAAAATAGTTAATGCCCTCTTTTGGGATAAAAGCTCTAACTATGTTTGATGCCATTTTAAGTGTTTGAGTTTGAGTGGGTAAGAAAAATTAGAGAGAAAGAGTTTGAAATGAGAGAAAATGGTTTGGATTTGGAGAAATTAGGTCACTTAGAGATCTCGAAGGCGTAAAGAGGTGTATGTCGAGATGTCTGGGTATTTATAGAAAAAGGTAAATGACATATCGAGAAATCAAAACAAACATTTGGAATTTGTTTATCGAGAAGTCATATTGAAAGAATAGATACATATCGATATTTTACTTTCCTGACTCTTATCGAGAACTAGAAAATGACTTATTGAGATATCAAATATACCTAGTTTTTCCTAAATGGACTGAAGTTTTCTAATTTTTATTTGAATAAATCAAAATGAAATCATAATGAATGTGTTTTCTTGATTTTTTAGGCTTTTTAAAACTGATTTGGAAAGGTGGTGAACAAAGCAGTTTGATTGTAGAGATACTATGTTTAGCAGAATATAAAGAACATGCACTACAAACACAATATTTCAGAATTCACTTAATTTGTATTAAAGTTAAGTATGTCTTGCTACAATTCCTGGGTTCTTAAGAATATAAGAACTCAGCTTCTTCCTTGAGAGAGTACCAGAAAATTTAAATCTGTTTGTTACACTTTAAAACAAAGGACCAGTGTTTACTTAATAGATTAGTAAACACAGGTTTACACAACATGCAATAAGATGTACTAAACCCTACTTTAAGTTATCTTTAAAGCTTTCCATTTCTGGCTTAGTGAATCCATGCAAATCTTATAGGTCTGTGACCTTCCTTTCTCAGTAAATCTTGGCCCTTGATCTTGCACTCTTCAAGCTGCTTTTGTTGACTTTTCAATCTAAGTGATTAGATCATTTGTTGATTAATAATCTTGAATCTTTAACTTGTCTGCATTCTCTACTTGAGGTTCATATCGAGATCTCCAGTTTGATCTATAGAGAACTGACATCTCGATAAGTATAATGCCTTATCGAGATCTTTGAGTTCTCTATAAGTGTCTTTGACTTGTCGAGGTCTCTGAGTTCTTCAAAAGTGAACTTGTCTTGTCGAGGTCTCCAAATCTCCGCATGTAGAAATAACTTGTCGATATCTCTTAGATCTCTATATGCATTTTGACTTGTCGATATCTCTGAGATCTCTAATGAGAAATTGACTTGTCGATATCTCCAATCTTCATATCTTCATTCTGACTTGTCGATATCTCTGAGTTCTCTAAATGCAGAAATGACTTGTCGATATCTCATATATCTCTATATACATTTTGACTTGTAGATATCTCTGAGATCTCCAATGATAATTTGACTTGTCGATATCTCCAATCTTCATATCTTCAGTTGACTTGTCGATATCTCCAAGACTTCTCTATAAGCCATTTTGGACTTCTCGATAAGTCATTCTGGAGTTCTCGAATGACTTCTCTATATTCCTTGATCTGTGACTTGTAGATATCTTGACTTAGAACATTTTTCATAAAACATATTTATTCAACTCCAAGCTTATTCACCTTTTCTCTGAGGCATGATCTTATTGATCTTCTTCCAGAGTTTATTCTTAGGCTTGAGACTATTTGCAGAAAAATACTCCAGTCTGATCTTTAACATTTTTACAGACTCAAGTAATATAGTACAAAACACAGATTTAGACTATCATACAACTAAATATTAGGGTTGTCAATGTGACTTAGTCTTGTTATAATACAGGCATGTCTTGCACAATATATGATACGATACCCAATTAAAATATTTTAAGAGATACAAATTTTGATGTTTTTTTTTGTTAAATTCGTTCGAAATTTAGCGACATTGAGATCAATCAAAATCAAAATGCAGAACTTCACTTTGATTATATTGAATATAAAATAGAATGTTAGATATATTTGATAATGTCATGACTAATATGATTTATGTTTAGTTTTCAGATCTTACTTAAACAGGACAAATCAGTACTTAACTGAAATCAGGACTTATACTGAAGTCAGAACTTAAGTCATCAGTACTTAAGGTTCAGGAGATATTTATCAGAAGATAATATCAAGACTTAAAGGAAATATTCAGATAAGGAAGGCAGCTGATTAAAGGAAGAGAAGATCTAGACAAACGTAAGAAGAGATATGCATGAAGAAGGAATTCCGTGAAGAATGGAATACTTGGAAGAAAAGATATCTGATTGATATATTTTAGGAAGCAGAATTATATTCCATATCAATTAGCGATTATCTTGTAACTGTGTAGTATATAAACACAGACATAGGTTTACACTATAAGTGTTATCATTATCGAGAAGATTATTTATTGTAACCCTAACAGCTCTCGTGATATTTGTTCATCACTGAGAGAGGACAGTTCCATACTGTAACAGAGTTTATTGCTTTGAATAAAGTTTGTTTTCTGTTACCTGTGTTATTAGAATTCGATTTGATTGTGCTATACACTGTATTCACCCCCCTCTACAGTGTGTGTGACCTAACAAGTAGTATTAGAGCTTATCTGTTAACACACAAACAGTTTAAGATCCAAAAACAATCATGTCTGAAGTAGAAACTCCAACTAAGCCCACCAAAACTGAAGAACCTCCAAAGACACAAATCCATAGCCGATATGGGGCTATTAGAGTTCCCATATTAAGACCATCTGAATATCCCATATGGAAGGTGAGGATGACTATGTTTCTAGAAGCTACAAATCCATAATATCTTGATAGAATCAAGGAAGGGCCTCACAAACCAACCAAGCTCGTTGTTGCAGTTGCAGGTGAAGCAGCAAAGTCAGTACCAAAGGAGAAGAGTGACTACACTGCTGAAGATATCACATCAATTGCTAAGGATGCTAAGGTACGACACTTACTACATAGTGCCATTGATAATGTAATGTCAAACAGGGTAATAAACTGCAAGACTGCAAAGGATATATGGGATGCCTTGGAAACAAGATGTCAGGGAACTGATATGATTAAGAAGAACAGGAAGACAATACTCACTCAAGAGTATGAACACTTTGACTCAAAGGCTAATGAGTCATTATCTGATTTATATGATAGATTTGTCAAACTCTTGAATGATTTGTCACTGGTTGATAAGGAGTATGATCTTGAAGATTCAAACCTTAAATTCCTGTTGGCTCTTCCTGAAAACTGGGATTTGAAGGCAACAACAATAAGAGACAACTATAATCTTGATGAAACAACTCTTGATGAAATTTATGGGATGCTCAAGACTCACGAACTTGAGATGGAACAAAGAAGCAAGAGGAAAGGAGGAAAGTCAAGGACAATTGCTCTTAAGGTTGAAGAAGAATTCCCCAAGGCAGCCACCTCAAGGAGAGGCAAGGGTAAAGCTCTCTTCATAAAGTCTGATACTGAGTCATCAAGTTCTGATAGTGATGATGACTCAGAATCTGAAAGCTTGCCTGAGACGGATGCTGATGAAGAGATGATGAAACTGTGTGCCCTTATGGTGAAAGGAATCACAAAGATTGCATACAGGAAGTTCAGGAAGGGAAAGAACTTTTCCAGGAAAGGTGCAAGTTCTGATAAGAAGAATTTCAGAAAATCTGAGGGCAAAGGAGGAAAGTCAGACAGAGGAGATTATACAAATGTCAAATGCTACAACTGTGGTAAGAAAGGCCATATATCTCCTGATTGCAAGAAAGTAAAAAGTGACAAAGGCAAGGCTCTTGCCACAAAGAACAAAAGCTGGATAGACACCTCATATTCTGAAAGTGAGGAGAATTATGCCTTGATGGCAAATGCTGATATGGCAAGTGCTGAAAGTAGTTCTGAAGCTGCTGAGTTAAAGGTACCTCAAACTACTTATGCCTTTCATACTGATGATATTAATGAGTTGAGAAGATATCTTAAAACCATGTTCATTAGCTATAGAGATCAAACTTTAACATGTGAAAGATTAACTTCTGAAAATCTTGGACTAACTCTGGCAGAACAACTCAGAATTTGTTAAGTAGTGAAAACTGGAAAGAGGGCTTAGGTTATGGAGAGGATAAGAATGATAAAGGAACTGTAGATATTAAGCCTATAGTTGTTAAACAAAAGCCAAAGTTAAAATCTGTTAAGTTTGTAGCTGTAAAGTCTGATACTGAGAAATCAGAAGTTAAAAAGGAATTAACTTCTGACAAACTAAAACAGGAAAAGACAACTAAAGTAAACGTAGGCTTAATGACTAAGAAGCAGCTTAACCATAAGCTGAAAGATGTTAAGAATGCAAACAAGGTAAAATCACCTAGGAAAAATAGGAATGGAAAGAAAGGTGTGAATAAAAGCAAAAAAACATGCCATAACTGTGGAAGTTCTAACCATCTGGCTTCTTTTTGCAGGAAGAATAAGAATATAAACTCCTTACCTTTAAAGTCAGGAGTTAAGAGTCAGTCTGTTAGATATAAGCCACAAAATTCTTCTTTTCATTGTGGTAGTTTATGGCATTCCATTTATACTTGCAAGGAATATCATAGTCTGTACTATGATTATTATCAAATAAAACCTTCTTTAAAGAAAGTTAGCATTGTTCCTTCTAGTGTAAGTTCCGATTCAAAGTCTGATAGTGTAAATTCTGATAAGAAAAATGTTAACATAAACTCTGATGCTAAATCCGCTGCAAGTATTAACAAACTTAATAAGGCCGAAGGATCTAAGCAAGTCTGGATCCTTAAAACTAATCATTAGTGGTCTTTGTGATTGCAGGGCAACATGAAAAACATCCTAGTTCTGGACAGTGGATGTTCAGGATATATGATTGGAAATAAAGCCCTGCTATCAGACTTTGTGGAGAAGGTCGGCCCAAGTGTTTCTTATGGAGATGGCAATATTGGAAAAACATTGGGATATGGCAATATCAATCTTGGGAATGTCATCATTAAAGAAGTAGTTTATCACATTCAAGTGACACTGCTTTACAAGAAGCACAAGGGTTTGAGACTGGTGTACATGATAGTAACCTAGTAAAATTCCCTCAAATTCAATTGGAGGTTCCCACTACATATGAGGAAGAACAACTTGTCATAACCACAGAGCAATCTGTGAGTAAAACTGTGACCTCAGTCACAGGTGGTTCTGATCCACAACATTCCACATCTAATCCACACTTAATCTCTCAATGGATTCAAGATACTGAAAATCAACCTTCAACTATTGAAGTTCTCAGGGTTGATCAGCTTGGAGGCCTTGCACAAATTTCACAACAGCTCCTCACATCCAACATGTCAAATCAGGACTACCTGTTAGGTCCCGAATTATCGTAGAAGGTGGGTTGCATACGATAATCACTAAATTAAAAATTCTTTCGAATCTTTAGCGGATATATATTTAGTGCTCGGTTATTGTTTTCGTGTTCTTGAGATGAATAGTGTTTGGAATGATAAAACAAGGAACACAAGATATTCGAGGAAGTATATATTCATATATAAATCCTCGAGGGGTGTTGTTACACTCCGGTAAATAAATTAACCATCTACAATCTAAGAACAATAAAGTTCCTAGCTTCTACAAAGATTTACAAATCAAATCCTATACAATGATCTAGCTTATTTTGTCTAAGGATTTCAGGACTTAAACACAATCTGCTGAGTGCTAGTCAAATCTGTGACAGAGGTTATCATGTGGATTTCTTTGAAGAACACTGTGAAGTTATAAGTAAATCTACAGGCAAAGTTGTTCTGAAAGGATACAGGCGTGGTAAAATTTATGAAGCCAAGCTTTCAACAAGTACTGATGGTTCTGCAATCTGTCTGATGAGTAGAGCATCAATTGAAGAAAGCTGGAATTGGCACAAGAAACTCTCTCATTTAAATTTCAACAATATAAATGAACTAGTCAAGAAAGATCTTGTGAGAGGACTGCCAAAGTCAGTATTTGCTCCTGATGACCTTTGTGATTCTTGTCAGAAGGCTAAACAAAGGAAATCCTCATTCAAGAGCAAGACTGAATCATCAATTCTTGAGCCTTATCACCTACTACATGTTGATCTATTTGGTCCAGTAAATGTCATGTCTATTGCAAAGAAGAAATATGCTATGGTCATAGTGAATGAGTTCACCAGATACACATGGGTGTATTTCTTGCACACAAAAAGTGAAACTGCATCTCTCTTGATTGATCATGTCAAGCAACAGGATAAATTGGTCAAAGATTCAGTGAAGATAATAAGAAGTGATAATGGTACTGAGTTCAAGAATTTGATAATGGAAGAGTTCTGCAAAGACCATGGAATCAAGCAGGAATTTCCTGCTCCTAGAACTCCACAACAAAATGGAGTTGTTGAAGAAAGAATAGAACTCTCATTGAAGTTGCACGTACAATGCTTGATGAAGCAAAGCTTCCAACCTATTTCTGGGCTGAAGCTGTGCAGACTGCTTGTTTTACTCAGAATGCAACACTCATTAACAAGCAAGGAAAGACACCATAT
The DNA here is from genome assembly GCF_009905375.1 of Apium graveolens. Taxonomy (NCBI): domain Eukaryota; kingdom Viridiplantae; phylum Streptophyta; class Magnoliopsida; order Apiales; family Apiaceae; genus Apium; species Apium graveolens. The sequence goes on from NC_133647.1 coordinate 16,352,053, forward strand.
GAGATGGTGAAGAAAAAGAAGCCAAATCTGAAGTATTTTTATGTATTTGGATGCAAATGTTTTGTTCTTAAGACTCACCCTGAACAGCTATCCAAATTTGATCTAAAAGCTGATGAAGGAATCTTTGTTGGATATCCACTTTCCACAAAAGCCTTCAGAGTCTATAACTTGAGAACAAGAGTGGTCATGGAATCTATCAATGTCTCTTTTGATGATAAGAAGATTACTGGACTTGAAGATTTCAATGATCATGATCAGCTGAGATTTGAAAATGAAGACTTAAATTCTGATACTGAAAATCCTGACAGTCTAAATCCTGATACTGCAAACTCTGATGGATTAAACTCTGATGTTATTGAAACTGTGTTGACTACGCCAAAGGAAGATGCACCTATGCAGGGGGAGCATACTCAAGATACAACCACATCTCAAGAAGTATCAGAACATACATCTGGCTCTTCAAGTTCTGATTCGTCAAGTTCTGATAAGCCAAGTTCTGATAATTCTGAAAACTTAAATTCTGAAGAATCCAACTCAGAGAGCATAGTTTCAGGGGGAGCATCAGAAAATGTTGATGAAGATAGCATAGATCATGGGGGAGCATCCAGTTCTAGAGAAAACCTTCCATCTGCAAGGAAGTGGACTAAATCACATACACCTGACTTAATAATTGGAAATCCTGATGCAGGTGTCAGAACTAGAACAGCTACTTCAAGTGAATGTCTTTACAATTCTTTTCTTTCTCAGACTGAACCAAAGAAAGTGGAAGAAGCTCTTCAAGATGCTGATTGGGTGCAAGCAATGCAGGAAGAGTTAAATGAATTTGAAAGAAACAAAGTCTGGACCCTAGTGCCAAGACCAAAGAACAAATCTATTGTTGGTACAAAGTGGGTGTTCAGAAACAAAACTGATAGTGATGGCATAATTACAAGGAATAAGGCAAGATTGGTTGCAAAAGGATATTCTCAACAGGAGGGAATCGATTATGATGAAACATTTGCACCAATTGCTAGATTGAAAGCCATAAGGATATTTTTGGCTTATGCTGCTCACAAAAAGTTTACTGTCTTTCAAATGGATGTAAAAAGTGCTTTTCTCAATGGAGAATTGGAGGAGGAAGTTTATGTTGAACAACCTCCAGGCTTTTTAGATTCCAAATATCCAGATCATGTCTACAGGCTTGATAAAGCACTTTATGGCCTTAAGCAAGCTCCAAGAGCATGGTATGAGACTTTAGCTCAGTTTCTTCTGGAAAGTGGATTCAACAGAGGAACTATAGACAAAACACTGTTCTACCTCAACCATGGAAAGGACTTACTTTTGGTTCAAATTTATGTTGATGATATCATCTTTGGTTCTACAAATGACAGACTTTGCAAAAGGTTTGCCAAACTGATGTAGTCAAGATATCAAATGAGTATGATGGGAGAACTTAGCTATTTTCTGGGCCTTCAAGTCAAGCAGAATGAAGAAGGCACTTTTATTTGTCAAACCAAGTACACCAGAAACTTGCTGAAGGAATTTGGAATGCAAGATTGTTCAAGTGCATCCACTCCCATGGCTACTGCAACAAAACTGGATAAGGACACTAGTAAATCAGTAGATATTACTGATTACAGAGGTATGATTGGCTCCTTACTCTATCTAACTGCTAGTAGACCTGATATCATGTATGCTACCTGTCTTTGTGCAAGATTTGAAGCAGATCCAAGAGAACCTCACTTAACAGCTGTGAAAAGAATTTTCAAGTATCTTAAAGGAACAGCTGATTTGGGATTGTGGTATCCTAGATGTTAGGTCCCAATTTATTTGTAGAAGGGGGGGGGGTTGAATACAAACAGTACCAAATAATCGAATAAATGCGGAATAAAAAATGTGAAACAAAATTCAAGTTAAATAAAAATATTATTAAACTTGAAAGGTGTTACAACAACTGTATCGATTACAAGGTATTAATCTCAAATCAATTATCACAAATCTAGAATAAATTCGACATGAACTTTTTCTATTTTTGCAATAATTAGAATCAAATGCTAAACGCGATTTGAGATTAAGTTCTAGGGATTTTGATCCGCTAGATTGTTACACAAGAACAAGATAAAGATTTCTAGTTGATTGGATTTAACTTTGCAATCTAGAAATTGATCTTTGAATTTCAGCAGAGAACAATGAAATATTTCTTAGGCGGCTGCTGTGTTCTTGTATTTTTCAGTGAGTGAATGTCTTCTGCTTCTTTTTCTTTTTGTATGCAATCCAACAAAATTACTTGAACTGCAATGACAATCGGTAGGACAATCTCTTTGGCTCAGCAAGACTTTCAGTAGGACTTTCAATTGTACTAGCAAGACAATCTGATTGAACTACAATGACTATCGGTATGACAATCAGTTGAACTAGCAAGACAATCTCCTTCCTAGTGTAACTTTCGGTATGATAATTGAAATGACTTGGCATGACAATCGGTATGACAATCCAGATTGTCATGCTAGTTCATTTTCAATTGTCTTGCTGATTTAAGACTGTTTTTAAACCAATTAAACTTCTGAAAATTCCTAAAATTAATTCAGAATTAATTAATCAATTAATTCAATTAATAAATAAATTATTCTTCGCAGATATAATTTATTTTCTTAATTAAATTAGATGACTTAATTAATTAATAGAGAATTAATTCTAGTCTTGAGCAGCAACCATTCTTCTGCAAATCTTCTGAAAATCACTGAAAATTATGAATCAATTCCACCACTTCAACGTTGACACTCGATGTACTGTCTGGTTCATGAGTGACTAACTTCCGTGACGTTTCTTCATGTGTTGACTTTGACACTTTGATTTTCTTCAGATTAAATCCTTGTAATTAATGATACCCTGACGAGATCTCTGTCACTTGATTAAATCCACGATCTTGATTTATATCACTGAGGCATGATCAACTTCTTGAACTTCTTCCAGTGAATTAACTCCTCAAGTCTGTAGATGAACCTTGTTTCTGAATCCTTTGACATATATTACTTTGCGAGATCTCTCTGACGGTAGATCCACTATTTACTTATTACATTCTTATTTGAGTTGAGTTGAATCCTCGAATATACAAATAGGCTATGACATATGACTTACAATCTCCCCCTATTTGTTTGTTAGACAATAACACACAAATACCTAGAGGATAACTCAACTAACAAATAAGAAAAAGATATAAACATACATGCAAAGTAAATAGCAGAAAAGTTCTGGATGAGATTTAACATTTTCCAGATTCCAAGTAGATGTTCCTCTAGACTGAACATATCTTCAAGTAGTTCCATCTTCATTTGTACAACCACATTTCCTGTTGAGAAGCCCATATCTCTTGCTTCTCCCCCTATGAGAATCAACTGATTAAAGAAGATCACCTTCGTTTTACCACCTCTCCCGTACAATAGGATCCACAGATAAAAACCAATGGTACTCCCCTAACAGCTTCTTCCCTTACTAGAAAATCACCTTGTGTTTACCACCTCTCCCGTACAATAGGATCCGTAGTTACAAACAACAATGGTGTGGTGTAGTGTACATGTAGGATCTTTTTCTTCCTCCCTGCTATTTCTCCCCCTTAGTTGAGGAATCCTCCAAACTATTACTTAAGCTTTTATCTCCCCCTTAAAGAAGGAATGTATGCCGTCGTCTGAAGGAGTTCTCATATTTACTTGGTTGGAAAAGAAATAACAAGTAGTTTCTCTTTCTTCCTCACTGTGAGTGTGTGATTCTCTTTAGTGTACCTCACATGAGTTTCACTCTTCTCTCCACTCGTGTTTACACTCTTTCTCACAAGTGTATCACTCCTCTCATAGCTCCAAAAATCAGCTATACCTGCAAGGAAAATCACCTTAGTCATCCTTAAGGAGGTCACAGGTGGTGCAATGGGAGTTCACAAATCCCCATCCTTGTTAAACTCGTCAGATGAATCTGAGTCATAATTTACAAGTTGCTAGTTTCCCTTTTAGGGTTCCAGATTTGAATTCTGGGAAGGTAAACAATGATCCAAAGAATTTAGCATAAAGATCAAAGTTCCCTTCTAATGTCTGTGAAGACATTTCCTTGTGACTCATCAGGTTATATCTGAATCATTGTCAACAAGTTGCCGATCTGCACCTATGTCAGATCCACTATCCGCAGATGCATCCAGGGGATTTAAGCCTGGGGAGGTAGACACTGACCACTGACATATGGCTTTTGGATCAGTATCCTCTCCTAACACCTGTAAAGGCAATTGGTCCATTAACGAACCTTAAACAATCGAATCTGACCTTAAAATGGTCGAAACTCTTGTTTCCGTCAACTCATCCTTTGTGTGTGTAACATTTCCTTGTGCATCAAGAATTGTTTATGTTTGAAATGGTGACACTACATCGGATACCTTGGCCGAGAGGCAAATTTCAATAGACGCACCCTGTTGAGAGAATGAATCTAGTAACTGTTTTTGTGCCTTTTCAGCCATTACATCTTTTTGAGAAGATGTATGGGGGCTAGCAGTTGTCTCGGTTTAAATACTACTCATCTATGTAGGAGACAGAGCTACTGGGTTGACTACAGAACCTTCCTTATGTGGTGCACTAAGGCACTATCTCCCTCACGCTCATTCATACTACATTTAGTGGTAAGAGAGTGTTGGTTGGTTCTGTTTTTGTGTTTGTCTTTACAGTCTGGGATAGATGTTGTGGGTTTTCAACCTCATGACTGTCAATGAAAGAAAGTCATTGGAGACTGAACCTGTAACACAGAACATATGTGAATATAGAGAAAATGATTTACACTAGTGATTTCAAAAGATTTTACATGAAATAAGAAACCACTAATGTAGAAAGAAGTTTGATTTTGTATTTCAATATGAATGAGTTTTTGATAAAACATTGATCACTTAGGGTAAAGTCTAAGTAATTCTCATTCATGTCAAAAGCTTCCAAATATCTGTAACATAATGTTAACAACATATCATTGACTGATACTTGTCAAGTACTTTAGATACTAATTGTTATGTTGCATAAACAATATATCACTGCACATATAAAACAATATGATTGTGCCTAGTGATAAGATAGTTATAAATATGACGACTCTACTAGTTCATATACAACTGTAACTGCAGTTAGAGTGCCATACCATGTCCTTGACGATTGCTTGAGCAGTATACTAGTTCATACCAACCTGAAGTGAAATTGTGAAGAAGAGATTGCATAGTCCAATAGATCTGCAGCTGCAAAGTCCATGAACTGTGGTGCACTGACTTCCTCTTTTAACTCACCAATCAGGAGTACACTTGTACACATCTTACTAGAGTACAATTCCAAGTGTAATGTGCAGCAGGTGCCTGATATGTCGTAATATTCTCAAGTCTCGTCACTGGTGCTATATGTTGGATACTGCTTCCTGATAATAACCTAGCACAATATACAAAATTACAATGATAACATTCCCAGCTTGCAAACAGCCATATCCCTCAGATAAACCTTTGCTGTTATCTCCAAAGGTAACTATGGGGCCAGCTTTCTCAACCACATTTGATAGCAGGGCTCTATCTCCGGTCATATGTCTTGATGATCCACTGTCAAGAATCCACACTACCGGTTATACTTGTTTAATGCCCTGCACTACAAATGGATTAGACCTTCTTCAGAACCCAAACTTGGTTGGGCCCGGCATACTTGTAGAACTGTCCTTTGTCAGGCAAAACAACATTTTTAATTTTAATTGTCTCAACTTTCTCAATGACTGAACATTTGACCTTATAAACAGCCTTAACAAATTTCTGTTTAAGCTTAGGCACAAATGTCTCCTTTCTAGCCTTAGAAGGACTGGCAGTCTTAGACTTATCATGCTTCTTATTATTCACATGCTGACGAGGAGTAGTCTTATCATTAGACACATGCTTACCATTAAAATAAGCATACATCATATTAAAAGCACAAGACATATAATTAGAAACACCACATGCTTTATGAGAGTGATTAACAGCAGGCAATTTATGCATGGTAGACATGGCATTTTTGTTATCCAACTCATGTGTGTCTGAGTTAGTCTCAGTTGCTTTCACAACTTTGACTGGAACTTTCGACACACTTGACTTGGAAACAACCTTCTCATTAGCAAGATCTTCAGCACGTATTTCTTCTTGAATAACAGAAGAGGTCGCATCAAATGGTTCAGCAATTGATGCTTTATAGAGGGGTTCATCAACACCCTTAAGCACATGTGGTACTTCCCTCCCTTTAGCACAGACATGAGGAGGGGAGTTTATGCCTAATTCTCCAATAGCAGCATTGTAATCATAACCTATTCCAGATGTTTGATTAACATCTTGCTTACTGTAGAACTCTTTAGCCTTCGAACAAGAATTGAAGTAGGCTCTAACCTTAGTCTTAAGACCGGTGATCTTGTCTTTGAGAATAGTTTCGAGTTTTCTATAACAGTCAACTCTATTCTCTAGAAAAGATACCTGTTCTTTTAATTTTTCTTGATTAATATGCACAAGTCTTAATTCATTGACCTCTTTCTCAAGGTCTGTGATCTTTAAACTTAACAGTTCATTATCACGACGTGCACAATCTAAGTTACCTCTTAGATGATAAACCATTTCAGCATCAGAAAGTTTTACCTCTATTCTTGACGATGAAGCTTTTCCATCAATAGCCATAAGAGCAAGATTTCCTTCTTCTTCATCTTCACTGTCAGTATCATCCCAGCTTCTTCCCTTTGCCAGATAAGCCCTTTCAGAGTTCTTTCTTACTTGCTTTGGCTTCCTACATTCTGTGGCAAAGTGTCCCAACTCATTGCAGTTATAACATCTAATGGTGCTTCGATCAACCATCCCTGTTTTGTACCCACCACTGCTGGTGTTAGAGGATGAAGATCCACCTTTCTGGAATTTGTTGTAGTTGGACTTGTACTTAAGCTTGGGATTCCTCCTGAATCTGACATTAGAGAATCTCTTGACAATTTGGGCCATTGATTCATCTTCCAATTGCTCCAGCTCTTCCAAGGAATAAAAATCATCACTTGATTGATTTGTAGTAGGAGGATCATATTCTGCTACTAACTCATTTTCCTCACCCTTGGAAAACTGTACCATTCTTTCTAACTGTTGAGATTGTTGTTGTTGTTGACCTTCAGCTACAAGTGCAGTAGATGTACTGACCATTCTATCCTTCCCGTAGACTTCCTTCTGTTGAATCTGCTCCAACTCATAGGTTTTTAACACTCCATAGAGCCTGTCCAAAGAAATCTCACTCAGATCTCTAGCTTCTCTAATGGCAGTGATTCTATGTTCAAGATGAGCTGGCAGTGTTAAAAGGAACTTTTTGTTGACCTCCCTGATTGAATAATACTTTCCATTGATGTTCAGGTTGTTGATCAACGCATTGTACCTCTCAAACACTTCAGTAATTCCTTCTCCTGGATTTGATTTGAAATGTTCATATTCAGAGGTTAGGATTTCCAACTTGTTCTCCCTAACTTCCTCTGTGCCTTCATAAATTACCTCAATAGTTTCCCACATGTGTTTAGAATTTTTATAGTTCATCACATGTCTGTTCATCAAAGGATCAAGGGAATCAATTAATATTAATTGAAGGCTGGCATCCAAGGAGGCTTCTTCCTTCTCAGCAGGAGTAAAATCTTCGGGCTCTTTTGGATAGGTTCTAGCTTTAGTAGTCACCACACCATCTATTATTACCTCCGGTTCAATAACCATCGGAGTTTTTATACCCTTCTTTAACAAGTTTGAATATTTGGGATTTGCAACTTGTAAAAATAATAGCATCTTCTTCTTCCACATGATATAATTCTCTTTATCAAATTGTGGAATTTTAACGGTTCCAACTTTATGTGAAGTCATTATGAATTTTTGAATAAATAAAAATTCAAGGAGTTGAAAAATCACAAAAGTCTAGGATCTTGATTTGTTCGTTAATCAGAAGGCTCTGATACCAATTGTTAGGTCCCAATTTGTTTGTAGAAGGGGGGGTTGAATACAAACAGTACCAAATAATCGAATAAATGCGGAATAAAAAATGTGAAACAAAATTCAAGTTAAATAAAAATATTATTAAACTTGAAAGGTGTTACAACAACTGTATCGATTACAAGGTATTAATCTCAAATCAATTATCACAAATCTAGAATAAATTCGACATGAACTTTTTCTATTTTTGCAATAATTAGAATCAAATGCTAAACGCGATTTGAGATTAAGTTCTAGGGATTTTGATCCGCTAGATTGTTACACAAGAACAAGATAAAGATTTCTAGTTGATTGGATTTAACTTTGCAATCTAGAAATTGATCTTTGAATTTCAGCAGAGAACAATGAAATATTTCTTAGGCGGCTGCTGTGTTCTTGTATTTTTCAGTGAGTGAATGTCTTCTGCTTCTTTTTCTTTTTGTATGCAATCCAACAAAATTACTTGAACTGCAATGACAATCGGTAGGACAATCTCTTTGGCTCAGCAAGACTTTCAGTAGGACTTTCAATTGTACTAGCAAGACAATCTGATTGAACTACAATGACTATCGGTATGACAATCAGTTGAACTAGCAAGACAATCTCCTTCCTAGTGTAACTTTCGGTATGACAATTGAAATGACTTGGCATGACAATCGGTATGACAATCCAGATTGTCATGCTAGTTCATTTTCAATTGTCTTGCTGATTTAAGACTGTTTTTAAACCAATTAAACTTCTGAAAATTCCTAAAATTAATTTAGAATTAATTAATCAATTAATTCAATTAATAAATAAATTATTCTTCGCAGATATAATTTATTTTCTTAATTAAATTAGACGACTTAATTAATTAATAGAGAATTAATTCTAGTCTTGAGCAGCAACCATTCTTCTGCAAATCTTCTGAAAATCACTGAAAATTATGAATCAATTCCACCACTTCAACGTTGACACTCGATGTACTGTCTGGTTCATGAGTGACTAACTTCCGTGACGTTTCTTCATGTGTTGACTTTGACACTTTGATTTTCTTCAGATTAAATCCTTGTAATTAATGATACCCTGACGAGATCTCTGTCACTTGATTAAATCCACGATCTTGATTTATATCACTGAGGCATGATCAACTTCTTGAACTTCTTCCAGTGAATTAACTCCTCAAGTCTGTAGATGAACCTTGTTTCTGAATCCTTTGACAGATATTACTTTGCGAGATCTCTCTGACGGTAGATCCACTATTTACTTATTACATTCTTATTTGAGTTGAGTTGAATCCTCGAATATACAAATAGGCTATGACATATGACTTACACTAGAGAATCAGATTTTAAACTAATAGGTTACTCAGATACAGATTTTGCAGGTTGCAAAATTGACAGGATAAGCACAAGTGGAAGCTGCCAATTTCTTGGAGGCAGATTGGTTTCTTGGTTTAGCAAGAAACAAAAGTCAATTTCCACATCAACTGCAGAAGCAGAATACATTGCTGCAGGAAGCTGTTGTGCACAGATTCTTTGGATGAAGAATCAGTTACTGGATTATGGGTTACCATATTTTAAAATTCCTATTTACTGTGATAATCAAAGTGCTATTGTTATGACAGGTAATCCAGTTCAACACTCAATGACAAAGCACATCAGCATTAGGTACCACTTCATAAGGGAACATGTGGATGAAGGTACAGTGGAATTGCATTTTGTTCCAACAGATCAACAACTAGCAGATATCTTCACAAAACCACTGTGTGAAGCTACTTTTACAAGATTGGTAAATGAACTTGGAATGGTTTCAGGTTCTTTCTCTAAACCTGCTTAGCTTTTGTTCTGATGCATCAGACTTTATGATCAGTATTTACAGAAATTACTGTCTTTGTGTATTCTGTACTTAATTGAAAATTGCTTAAGTACTGATTGTTGTTTGATGTGAATTTCTAAACTCTGATAGTGAACTAACTGTTTCTGTGACTATTCAATCCTATAAGGATAACTGTGCTAGATACTGACCTAGTAGTCTTTGAAAGGAATATGTCCTAAGTCCAATCATGTATTAGGATTTAGGAATAACTTTTATGTAATCTGTTTTGATTTCATTGATATTAATAAAGACTTGTTTTGTTTTTATTACGGGCTTTATCTATTTAAGTGTTTAAATAAGATATACCATAGTTTAGAGTAAAGCTTTTTATGGATTATGATGAGATCATAATAGTGAGACCTAAAAAGATGATAACTCTAAACTTAAATAGTTCCTGGTCATAGGATTACTAACTGGTAATTAATAATCCGCAAAGATCGGTACATACTATGCTTGCTTCATTATGAAGGATGTCTGTTCTCATAGACATTTGTGTGGTGACACTATAGCTAGTATGTAGGTGCTTATTATGGAATAAGTTCACTAAACATGACTCGCACAGCTGAACAACTGATGGAGTTCACTCACGTGTCAGCAGTTGTTCACATAGTGATAGTTGTACAAGTATCCTTAGACTTGAGGTCATCATAGTCATCTTGTGTACACTGAACTATGATTTGGTTTAGTTCTTAATCTCCAGGGACAATTATTAGGGCTCTTCTGGATATAGGAATTTGTACACGAAGATAGTGTATGATCAATAAAGGATCTACCCCTTCCAGTGAAGGAAGCGAATGTTCAAGGCTGATCCACTTATGCTAGTTCAGGAATCTCTGGCCAGAGTGAATGAAATTAGAAAGGAGTTTCTAATTTGCATAGAACTACGCATAGTAAATGGTAAGCAAGTGATTGAATTAGATAGGCTTGACACGAGATCTATGCCTTGTATTTAATCGGGACATTGTAGGGTAGAAGGAGTTTATTGTACGGTAACTATTCACTGACAGGTTCTTGGTATTCTAAGCAGTGAATTCATATTATCCGGATAGTCGTGATATGTTGAGAAGCATCACTCACGATGTAGAATAAATGTGATTAATTAATTAATCATATTTAATAAATTAGAGAATTTATATAAATAATGATAAAATAGTTTTATTATTATTTATTTCTACTACCGGCTTAATATTGAACCTACAGGGTCACACCATAAAAAGAGAATGATTTATTGGTGGAGGAATTAATTAATAATTGCTAATAATTATTTATTTATGAAATAAATAATTAATTGGCAAATTTAATAATTGATTAAATAAGATTTAATTGATTATAAATTAATTAAGAAAAGTTCTTAATATTATTAATTAAAGGATTTAATTTTTGGAAATTAAATCAAGAGAGAGAATTATTTCTAAAGTGTTTAGAAAAAGAATTAATGATTAAAAGGTGTTTTAATTATTAATGAGAATAATAAATGGGATAATAATAATAATATTTATGGGAAAATTTCAGCTGAAAATTTTGCCTATAAATACACTATTATAGACCCTAATTTTATTCGAACCCACATCAAACCCAAAAACCCAAAAAGTTTGGAAAACCCAATTCTCTCCACCTCCTTCCTCCTCCTTAACATCGTTTTCTTGGTGGATATCGGTGGAGTGCTTCACACTTGAGGAGCAACTGCTAAGGATCTCTGATCGTTGTCTCCGAATTATTTTTAAAGGTTAGATTCGATCCCTCGAATTTTTATTCACGATTTATATGCTTTTATTTGGATTTTGTATGTGTAAAAGTATTTTGCCATGACCCCGCTGCGTTAAAAATCCAACAGTCTTTAACATACTAGAGATCCCATGTTAGAAGTAATTATTTATGTGGAAATCTATTGACACAAGCAAATTCTGATATTGAGCTTAGTCACGTTTACTTTGTCTATCTTATTACTAAGTCAAACACTAGAATAATGCTTCTCATCTGTTAAATTCTGATGTTAGTAAATCTGCTGAATGTACTAAGTGCTGATAACCCTCACCTATCAAAAGAAAAAGGAAAAGAAAAGGGAATAAAAATCAGGTACTCCTTTGAGATCTAGAGTAAAAATTGTGGAAGGGACGACCCAAGTGCATTGCTGTTATTAAGTAATATGCATCAGAAAAGCAAAAAATAAATATTTTTCTTGGTGACTTTTCACACTATATGATTACTGGAGAAATACTCTGATAATAACATAAATTCTGATAAGCAGTCATGACTCACTTACACTGAGAAGCCACTGTAAAATGGAATTTCAAAAGATGCATAAAATAAGTACAAAACAGTTGAGGTGGACTCATGCATAAACTCATTCAATAGTAGGCTTCAGAATAATGACAGATTTTAAGTAAAGTTCTTAGTTATGCCTTATTTCTAAGATGTACTGAAGTAAATCAGACTTTACTCTTTGTCTTATATTTAGCTTAAATACACACTTTCACTCCATATGAATGATGAAAATTAATGTGGTGATCAATGTTGTTCTAGATGAGCAGTTTATGTGTCAGATTGCATAAATTCTGAGGACAGGTTCTGATGATTAAGTTCTGAAGAATCGACATCATATTTTGTGTGAAGAATTATAGAGATAGGCATTCACTTTTCGAGTTAAGAAATCATGTTCTGATGACTGTTAAGTTCTGATATAAGTCAAAGTGCTGATATTAAATTCTGATTCTTTACTTGACTTATTTGTGGTTAAAATCTGAAACAGTCTTATTTTAAATCAGAATATGTTTGGGTGGAATATTAACAGTCAATATAGTTAGGGTTAGTGGTACACGTCCATGCACAGTAATATTTACTTGTTTCTTGTGCGCATTAAACCCTGTTTTACACTTCCAATGTTTTTCTTCTTCCCAGTCTAGGGAGACGAGGTAGAATTATTTCAACCTGTCAGCATTAAATTTCCTTGCGTCTCCTGGCATTCTATTGCCTATATAAACCAACACCTCAAATCAGCCTACACACCATTCATTTTCTCACATACCCACTCTCTTTTCTTTCATACCAACACAATCATGGTCAACTACAATATGTTTTTAAACTATGAGACCTTCAACATGGAGTTGAGCTGTGAGGACTGGCAACAGATGGCACATAACTGTCATTCCTGATGAGATTTGGGACTCGGTTCCCCAGGAGGTTCTCACACACCTCCTGTTCTTTTACATGGACTACCATCGCCATCTGGAGCGATTGGAAGAAGAAAGGCTGGAAGCTCTCCGCCAACAAGAGCGAATCATTCAACTCGCTATTCTTTTTGTAGAGAGTCAGAAGAAGAAATAATTTGTTTTCTTCTTCCGGTTTTTCTTCATCGTCAGCATTGTCCGGCTTCTTAGCCAAGGACAAAAGCTGTTGATGTTGGAGTTTGTAGCTTAGGACAGTCTTGTAATGTTCTGATGTAAATTTCAATTTCATGAATGTATTCTCTTAATATATTAATGGAATTTTATATTTTTGCAAGATTTGTCTCTGAGATGTTTTAAATTCTGCTGCATTTTTAAATCCTGATATATCCATATTCTGATGACCATTTTAATTACTGATATAAATTAAGTTCTGATTTTAAAATATCAGTACTTGTTTACTTGATTTTTTTGGTCATTCTCATACTTGAATATTTTTACAGAATATTGGTTTTGCAGTGAAAATGATTAAATAAGTGGGAACAGTTTAAATTTTGAATTAAAACTGACTTACCTCAATTAATGGGATTACTTGGTAAGTGGAACGGTTTTTCCTTGAAAAACTGCATGTGATACGTAATGATTACTGTTTTCCCGTGCCCATTAACTATTTATTATTGCTGCATGTCTGACAGGTGTCCAACGGTTATTTTTTTCAACCATGTATAAGTAAGAGAGAGAAGATTATACAATCTTTTATTTACTTTTATACTTTATCTCTCTTTCTTTACTTTTACTCTCTCTCATCTCCTGACGTTGGTTTTCATACAGACATTTTATCAAATACCTTACAGGCAACCTTAATTCTCAATTTTTTTTCTCACGGCACCTAAGGATTTGATTATAGATGGAGCCAAGTTCGTTCCCAACAACTATGTTGTAATCCTAAATTATGATGAAGCTCCATCTGAGTTGCACTTTGTGCAAGATCTTCTGGCACACAGTGAAATTGGGTATGCATTGACCCAGCCTCAAGTCATTTCCAGCCAACAAGTTCTGACGTTTTGGCGGACTGGGCATTTTAATAATGGTGGTGCTACTGGTACTCCCAGCATTGTTTTTGAAGTCAATAATGTTGAACATGTGGTAACTCCTGGAACAGTTCGTAAAGCTCTACATTTACCAGAAGGCTGCATTTTCTCAACATCGGAGGAACCAGTTCTACAGCAGCTCATGGCCAATTTGGGGTCTGAGAAGAGTTTGACTAAGCTTGGACAGTTGAAACGAGCACATATCAGAAAGGAATTGAGCTTTTTCTTCGACTGCATCACTAAAGCCTTCGGGAATAAGTGTTCCAACTTTGATGCCATTCCAATAATGAGTCAGCACATCGGGTATGCTATTATTAACCAAACTCATTTTGATTTTGCAAGTGCTGTGCTAGGATTTATTGGGGATAGGATGACAGAGGATAGAAATGTAGTTTACTTTGCTAGATTCTGTCAGCTTATATATACCTTTTGCTGTGTTGTTGACCTTCAACTAGCCAGTTCTTTATTTCCACCTTTTAAACTTGCAAAACGGGCTTTTAATGACTTGGTAAATGCTGACCTTAAGAAAACGGTGGTTAGACCTTTACAGATTCCTCAGTCTGTAAAACAGATCCTGATAAATGCTGATCCTCAAACCTATAGATCTATTTATCCAGATGTACAACCTACCACCACATCCCAAACACCACAACAACCATCAGAACATACCACTCATACATCTATACCTCAATCCTCTATCATAACACATCTCAAACCTTCACAGATAGCTCAACCTTCATCATCAACACATACTGTGAAGCCTTCATCTTCCAAGTGCAAGAGGACAAAGACTGTCCCTCAGACACCACAGAAGAGAAGGAGGATTATTCTGAGAGATGAGTCTGATAGTGAGGAACAGGTTTCTGCATCAGAACCTGTTGTTAAAGAAGCTGAGAAGGTCCCTTCTTAGAAGGATTCTAGAATTGGGGGATCTAAGCTTCTCAAAAGGCTTAGAAGAATGACTTATGCTGAACCTCCCCAGGAATCCCCACCTTCAAAGAGATATAAGAAACAGAGAGCTAAAAGGCCAGCTTCAGATGATGAGGAAGCAGAAGCTAAGGAAGGAGATCAGGAATCTCTGATCTCAAAAGAACCAGAATTTGCTAAAGCTACTGCATCTCCCTCTTCATTGTCCCCAACTCAGGAAGCTGCTACAGACAAGGCAAACACACCATCTGTGTCTCCTGTACATGAAACTGTATCTCCTGTAGACCGAGGCACAAGTGCTGAAATTGATATTCATAACCTGGCTGTGCCTGAGGTTCTCTACTTAGAAGATCCAACATCAATTAATCCATCAACAACACCTTTTACTGATGCTACTCAAACTCCAGAATTGTCTACAACACCTTCTCTGCATCTAGATGTTGATGATCAGAATATAGTTGAGCATCAGGATATGGTTGTTGATCAGAACTTGGAAACAAATCAGCACTTAGAGGATGATGTTGAAGCCTCAATTGCTTCTCATACTGTTGTTTTATCAGAAGATGCTGATTCTGTCAGTTCTGATGCTGCAAATGCTGATGATACTGGTGTTGTTGCTATAAATGCTGATGCTGATGAAGCTGGTCCTTCAGGACATGCACCTCAACAAACTGTTCATAAATATGAACTAGTTAAGAAGTTTGTTACAAGAGAAGCACCAGTACCTTGGAGTGAAAATCCTAGAGGACAGGAGTGGAATAAGGAATGGAACTCAGTTACCTTTGTACCATCTGAAAAGATTCTTGCTGAGCACTTGGTAAAAGCTGATGAAATGTTAATTAATGATGATTTCAAGACACAGCTTCGAGTCACTGCATTGAGTACTAGACATCTTCAAGGTCTCCATTCAACAACTCATGCAGAGTTACATAAAATTCAGGAAGAATTGCTCAAGCAAGAAACGACTCAGAAAATTGATAAGAAAAAATTCTTCCAACCTACCATTGACAGAGTTGCTTACATTGTGAAGACCCAAGAGAAGCAACAGTCTCAGATTGATGATATTTTAAAAAATCAAGCTTCTCAACAATCTCAACTCGATGAAATCCAATCCTCAGTGGAATTGCTTATCTCTCTTCTCTTACCTGCTGATGCCAAAAAGGGGGAGAAGGTAATTAAGTCCAAATGCAAAACTGTTAAGACACTGAAGGGGAAGGATGATGAAAAAGATGACCAGGGAAACTCTGGAATGGGTGGAGGTCATGATCAAGGTAGAAGTTTCTCATCAAGAAGAGATGAAATTGATAAGAAATTACAAGTCACAGGACAAGTTCTGATGCTGGAAAAAGAATTACTTCTGCTACTGGTAAAAGGATAAGTTCTGATGAACTTTTGGATCTTGATGAAGAAATATCAAGACAGCTATTTCTGAAAGAAAATCCAGAAATGGACTTTGAGAGTCTGATGGAAGAAGAAGCTAGACTTAAGTCAGAAAAAGTCAAATCTAAATCTGAAGCTTCTGTTGGTAAAAAGAAACTTCAAAGGCCAAAGGCATTGTGATAAAAGAAAGAACAAATCCTGAAGCAACCAAGGCTAAATCACAATTACAGATAGATCCAAGGTCCAAGGGAAAAGAGAAAGTTGGTGAACCTATCAAGGTTTATGTGCTTCCTGTGGATGAAGAAATTACTGTTGAAGATGCTGATCTTCCTCTGACTTCAAGAAAAATTTCTAAGACAATCTCTGACATGGCTCAAGTTGTTCAGAGTAGATATAGTTAGTTCTGATATCTCAAAGAAGCAAGTAACCTCTGACATAGCTCAAGTTGACTTGATATAAGAAGATAAATCAAAGGAAACCTCTGACATTGCTCATGTTAAACCCTCAAAATTACTCCTACCAGGATTCACCAAAGCCAAACAGACTCAACCTTTGAAGACTGCATCAAGTGGTTTTGAAGCAAGAGTGGTTACTGGAAAGGAAGCAAGAGATAAATCTGGATTGGGTAGTGCTGATGAAAGAAGAATACAGAACACAACCAATGATCCAACTTCCTTAAGTGAACCAGGTATTGGAGCAACTCCTGAAAGATTGAATCAACTAGAATCTGTACAGATGGTTTACCATACCTACTTAAGAGAACACATCTTGTTGTACTTCATGACAGATGGTAGGGTTTATCATATAAGGGAAAATGCCATTCCACTGAAGTATTTCGAAGAATTGGAACATGTATTATTCTTACTTCAAGTGAATGACAAAATAACAGAAAGTGCTGCAAACTATTTGAAGAGTCAAATTCAGAAATAGAAAAGGCTTTATTCTGTTAAGTCTGACAGCATATATCTTCCAAAGTACAGCGATCACAAGGGTGATATTGTTGAGATGAAGCCTAACTCTGCTAAGATTATAACTACCTTTCTGGGTTACAAGGCTGTGGAATTCAATCTTGAGTCTGACAAGGCATATTTGATCAGACTGGATCAGGACATAAGGAAAGCTAAAATAATGATCTCAGGGCTGCAATCTTTCAAACTGGTGAAGATTCTGCAAAACTTAAAGATGCTAAAAGGAGGATGATTGATGAACTCAGATATGCTGAGAGATGTTTGTTAAAGAACTATCTCAGAACAACTCCTGACATCAGAGAGATCAGAAAGTGAAGCCAAGTCAAGATCTACAACTGCTCAAATTCTGATATGAATACAGACTGGAGTTGCTATCGGTAGTTAAAATTGGTAAAGCTTTAAGGACTATAAGTTGTAGTTATCTAGTCAAATTCTCATACATTTGTACTTAATGTTTTTGACATCATCAAATATCTGTAAAACTTGTATATTATGCTAATTTACAAGTTGGGGGAGATTATTAGATATATTTGATAATGTCATGACTAATATGATTTATGTTTAGTTTTCAGATCTTACTTAAACAGGACAAATCAGTACTTAACTGAAATCAACACTTATACTGAAGTCAGAACTTAAGTCATCAGTATTTAAGGTTCAGGAGATATTTATCAGAAGATAATATCAGGACTTAAAGGAAATATTCAGATAAGGAAGGCAGCTGATTAAAGGAAGAGAAGATCTAGATAAACGTAAGAAGAGATATGCATGAAGAAGGAATTCCGTGAAGAATGGAATACTTGGAAGAAAAGATATCTGATTGATATATTTTAGGAAGCAGAATTATATTCCATATCAATTAGCGATTATCTTGTAACTGTGTAGTATATAAACACAGACATATGGTTTACACTATAAGTGTTATCATTATCGAGAAGATTATTTATTATAACCCTAGCAGCTCTCGTGATATTTGTTCATCACTGAGAGAGGACAATTCTATACTGTAACAGAGTTTATTGCTTTCAATAAAGTTTGTTTTCTGTTACTTGTGTTATTAGAATTCGATTTGATTGTGCTATACACTGTATTCACCCCCCTCTACAGTGTGTGTGACCTAACATAGAAAATCCTAATTTTGAGTAGCTCTTTTAAAAAAAATTGAGGTATTTTTATCGATTTTCATCGATCAAAATTTTCAATACTTTCTTTTTATTGATTAATCTTTTGTTTTTCATCAATAATTTTTCAATTTATTTGTGTTTTGTTTAGTCTCACCTAAATTGTGAGAGTTTGATATATTTTGATGTGTTTTGGAATATTCATTTTCAAAATTATAAATATGAGGGTTTTTATGGTTTTGATTCGGTGACAAAAGATTTCATGGAGTCGCATCTACAATCGATTGCTCAAAAATAATATTTGGTAAGTACGACTTTGTTTTCTATTAGTTAATGTTAGGAAATGAATTACACACAGGGGGGTGAATGTGTTTTACTGTTTTTAGGCTTTTTTGAATCTTTTATGGTTGAACAAAGTAAATTAAATCTTGTAGTAAAAGTGTGTTCATGCAGAAATTAAACTTACAAGAATAAAGAGCACAGATCTTCAAAACTCACTTAATTTTATATTAAAATTAAGAATGTTTTGCTACAAAATTTCTAGGCTCTTTGTTGATAATGAGCTTAGCTTCTTCTTGAGAGTGTTACAAGATTTTATATCTAAATTGTTACAACTGACTAAAGGACCAGTGTTAATTTATAATTCAGTTAACTACTGGTTTACACAGTGTACGATAAGACATGCTATTAGCTTTAGTAAAGAGTCACTTGTCATTTCCATTTATAGAAAAGTATATCTTATATTTCTGGCTTAGCATATCTTTAGCATCCGGTGATTATCTTGATCTTCCTTTTTCAGTTAATCTTCACCATTGATCTTGCACATCCTTCAAGCTGCCTTTTGTAGACTTGTCAATCCAGCTATTTGGATTGTTTGTTGATTGTTAATCTTGGATATTGAACTGATCTGCAATTTTGTACTTTGAGATTTTACCTCGAGATCTCCATTTGGTTTATAGAGAACTTGACATCTCGATAAGTATATTGGCTTATCGAGATCTCTAATACTCTATAGTAAATTTAACTTGTAGAGGTCTCTGAGTTCTCTATAAGAGAATTTAGCTTGTAGAGATCTCTAGTCTTCATATCTTCACTTTGACTTATCGATATCTCTGAGTTCTCTAATGGCTTATTGACTTATCGATAACTCAAATTTCTCTAGTCAAATTTGACTTGTCGACAACTAAGAGTTCTCTTGTGAATTTTGGCTTATCGATATCTCTGAGTTCTCTAGTGGAATTTGACTTATCGATAACTCAGAGTTCTCTATTGAATGTTGACGTTTCGATAACTCTGAGTTCTCTAGTGAAGAAATGACTTGTTGATATCTCCAATCTCCATGTCTTCAATTTGGCTTGTCGATATCTCTATGAGTTCTCTAGTCCCTTTCCTGACTTCTCGATAAGTCATTTTGAGTTCTCGAATGACTTCTCTATAACACTAAATATGTGACTTGTAGAGATCTTGACTTAGAATATTTTTCCTAAAACAGATTTATTCAACTGCAAGCTTCTTCATAATTCTTCTGAGGCATGATCTTCTTGATCTTCTTCCAGATAGAATTCTTAGGCTTGACACTGTTTATAGAAAAAGACTCCAGTTTGCTCCTTTGACATTTTTACAGACTTTAAATGTCACAAGTATAAAATAAAAATTAAGATAACAATACAACTTACTTAGGGTTGACAAACTGTCTTAGTCTTGTTAAAGTACATGCATGTCTTGCACAACAATCTCCCCCAATTTGTGAGAAGATTGCTTAACATAAATTCATGCCTGTTAAAAAGACTAACCCCAAGTTTAAAATGATGGAAAGTAAAATTAATACACAAAGCTTGATAGAATTACAACGTTTGCATAACATAAGATTTATAAGGTTCAATGGTTACAAGTATCAGGTAAAGACAGTTTTTGTATCTGCTTCTTCCCTAAGAATATCCTTTAAGTGATCAAGAATTTCCAATTCTTCTATAATAGGTGTTCAACTTAGAGCTTCTACAAGTTTTTGTCTTGCTGCCTTGGGATGACCACTATCTAGAAAATCTATTATAAATCTTGAGAATCCACTAGCTTTGATGTTTAGAAACTTCCCATCTTTAGAAATTCTGCTCATTCCTTTTT
The DNA here is from genome assembly GCF_009905375.1 of Apium graveolens. NCBI lineage: Eukaryota > Viridiplantae > Streptophyta > Magnoliopsida > Apiales > Apiaceae > Apium > Apium graveolens. The sequence continues at coordinate 16,372,657 of NC_133647.1, forward strand.
CCTTAACCTATTCTGATCTTTTTATGTACATCTTTATTTCTTCATCATACTTCCTCCTTCTTTTTTCAGCTTCAGCCTCATTTCTTTTCTTTGTTTCCTCCCTTTCAATCAACCATTCAGCTAGAACTGATCTCCATGCCCTTGTGGTAGTATCCTTGTCCTTTAGCAAACTTATCACTCTCTTAATTTCTGTGGGAGACAGAGAATCCATTAAGTCATTGCCAAGAAAAGTGAAGGACCCATCTTCAAAATAAATTTTAACTTCTCTCAGGGATACAACCCAAACTTTAACTATTTCTTCAGCTAAATATTGAAAATAATCTTCATCTGATGTGCACCAATTTAAAGGTAGAAAGTCAGACTCCTTAAAATAGTTCCAGATGGCCCTTTCAGTGACTTCTCCTTTCTTTGTAGGCTTGAATTTCTTAGGCTTTCTCCCAACAGATTTGTGCTTGATTTTCAGTGCGGGTTTGGCTAAAGGTAGGGTTGTTATTTTCTTGAGATTTGTCTGGCTTGTGGTGATTGGAATTTTTAGGAAAGAGTTGGCTATTTGTTTGTACATAAATTTTGGCTTTGAGGTTTGAGGTGGTTTAATGTTTGAGATAGTTGATATTTTAGGTTGAGCTGAGGTTTGAGTTGGTTGTGTTTGGATTTTTAGGGTTTTCTGTGATTCTGAACCATTATGCCTTCTCTTACTCCTCCTTTCACTAGCTCTCTTTTTCTCATCATTCTTCTTGGCATCCTCCTTCTTCTTCTCTCCACCCTTGCTGCCAGATGGCTAACTGGATTGACTTGGATTTGGCCATAAGGATTTTGATTATCTTCCTTCTACTCATCATCATCCAAATCATCCTTATTAATTTAAGTTTTGGGCAAGTTGGCTTCTGCATCACTCAAGTATCTTCTCAACAGCTTTATCATTTCCTCATCTTCAACAGTTCTGTTCCTTTTTGCTTTCAGCTCAGTTTTAAGAGTCGTGATAAGCTTCTTGTTGGCCATGACACACTGCATAGGGACTTGGAAGTGTTTGAAATGTTTGGTAGTAGGACCGATGTATGTCACTCCCTTGCTAGGCTGTAGATAAGCTTTTGGGAAAGCAGCCACTTGTGCATTCTTCAATTCTGTTAGCAAGAGAGTGTCTTCATGAATCACTACTCTGACTTTGTTTATCAGAATATCTAACTCAGATGCCCTCCTAGAGATAAGACAGTTAAGGGACACCTGTATACATCTGTCTACCCCTGAGTCATTGATGTTGTCCACTATCCTTCTTTCCTTGAAGTTATCTCTTGTCACCAAGATCACCCTTATTAAGTTTATTGTCCTGTCCAAGGCTTTCTTGTAGGTGAATAAATTGTCATTGAGAGAAGCCCTGTGTGCCTTAAGCAATTCATCAAATTCCCTGCTTAGACTGAGTGCCTTAGACTGAGTAGATGATCTTGATTGTGCTAGCCTAGTATATATCTCCCCCTTAGTCTTGTTGGCAGGAATGAGGAGGGGAGTAGGTATTTCAGGCCTCACAACTTCAAGTAGTGCAAACAATGGAATATTGAGCTTACCCATGATGGCCCCCAAATCAACTGAATTCTGTATTTGTAGGTGTTTGTGGGAGTCCACCAAGGATTGGATGTCTGCATGTTGACTCTGCACCAGTATGGTGAGAGTATGCACTTGAGCTGTGAGATGATCATTTGAAGTTTGCATTGTGGATACTTGTTGTTGAAGTGTTTGAAGTTGAAGATTTGTTGAAGTAGATGCAGGTTGATGAGAGCTTGATGTGGAGATAGCAGTAGAGGATCCAAATGTAGCTTGCACAAATTTTTGAATCTCATCCATGACCAAAGGAGAAGGAGTGTATCTTGCAGTGTGCATATGATCCAACTTCAAACTTGTGTCATTAGATATAGTGATATGATTTTGAACTTGATTGTGCAAGGCTACAAAAGAGTCCTTAAGTTGAGTTACACTCTTATCAACCCCACTAAGATTATATCTAGACATTTGTTCTGAGAAGATTTTGAATTGATTTTTTATCTCTGTTTGAGAGGGAATGATTTCATCCATCTTTTCCCTTACCATCTTCCTGATTCTGTCTTCATGACCAATCAATCTTAGTTCTAGTTCTTTTCCAAAGAGATGGAAAGCTTTGAGTTGAGCTTTTGAAACTTAATTGGTTGTATCATAGACTTCACTAGGTTTCAGTGTCTTAGAGTTGCTGCCCAGAATTGTCAAGTAGTCTTCCCTGAACTTAGCTAACACATCCTCCATTTCCAGACTATAGTCCTTATTCAGCCAAGCATCACAGTTTCCATCCTGTTCAGCTTCATTAACAATTCTGTCTTGTTGTTCTTAGACATCTGATTGATAGGAGAGCATGATTGCTTGGTAGTCCTGGTTAGATATGTCAGAGGTTAGTAATTGTTGAGAAATTTATGCTAGGCCTGCAAGCTGGTCTACCCTGAATTCTTTAAGATTTGATAGTGGTGCAGCTTCTTGGAGCCAGTTTGAGACAAGGTGTGGTTGAGAAGTTGATGGTTGTGAGGCTGAAGGTTCAGAAACACTTGTGACTGATGTCACAGTTTTACTCACAAATTGCTCTGTGGTTATGGCTAGTTGTTGTTTCACACTAGTTGTGGGAACCTCCAATTGAATTGGAGGGGATTTGACTTGGTTACTGCCATGTGCACCAGTCTCAAACCCTTGTGTGTCTTGCAACACACTGGCATTTGAATGTGCTATACTTTCCTCCCTTATGACAGGATCATTGGCAATTGTACTCCTAGCATCAACTGTCAAGGCAATTTCTGCTAGGGTTTTGAGGGGAGTTGTGCCTACATGAGGAACCTCCAATTGAATTGGAGAGGATTTAGCTAGCTCCCCCACAGGAGTACTACCCTCAAACCTTACAGTATGTGAGGACTGATTGGCACATGAAGGTGTATTTTGAGTTTTCATGGGGTCTTTAGTGAAAACTGATGAATCCCATATGTTTGTGATGGTGTCATCAAGGTCTACCCCAGCTAGTAGCCTCTCACCATCTAAATGAGATGTCTGGGTGGTGAGTAAGACTTCTTGAGCCAAGTCACTTGAGTGAATTTGCACTTGAAAATTGAGTTCAAGTGCAGTTGGTGAGGAAGAAATTTGATATTTGAGAGAGTGTTGCTCAGATAAGAGTGTTGGTATCTCCCCCTGAATAGATGAGGGAGCTTCAAAAGATGTGCTCTCACAGCGTGTGCCATCCTTATTTCTCGCAATTCAAGTGCGGGCTGTGCAGACTCAATACTGGGTGCTTTTACAACTGCATCATGTTGGGAGGATGCAGAGGTGGCTTGAGTGGTCAGCTCAGTTTTCTTACTCCTTTTAGATCTCTTGACCAAGGGTGACTCTTTTTCAGCTTGATCCTCACCACTCTCAGTTACAACAGTTAAGGTTGCCCCATTTCTCTTCTTTTTACTCACCTCATCATTTTGAGAAGATGAGTTGGTTGGTTTCCTAGCTTCCAAAGGTTTTGAAAGAATAGTTGCAGCTTAGGAAGATCCCTGTTGGTGTTCCTGTGCTTGTACTTCCACAGGTTCAGGGATCATAATTGTGCTAGATTGTATGTTAGATCTCATGTCAGGCATAGGATAAAGGTAAGCCCTAAACCTCTCCAACATAAATGGAGTGATTTTCATACTTACATTTACCTTATTCTTTGTAGCAAGTGAGCCAAATATTATTTTGGACACTTGCTTACAATTGTCTATTTTTGTTCTATCTATACCATTCAATAGGTGTATGTCTGCTACTTTATAATTTAAAATGGACATAATAAATCTTGGAAAGAAAATTTCCTTACCTCTAGCTGTCAGGGGCATTGTCAGCCTGGTTGCAAGTTTATCCAAGATCAACAGACCAACATTCAAGTGTCTGCTGTAGGCAATTGAATACACCAGCTTTTGTACAACACTTGAAATATTGTCATACCCTGTTATCCTGCAAGTGAAGTCCCTTACCACATAATCAAAGATGAAATACCACTGCTTCCTTAGATTGGTCATGTTTAAGCTTGACAGATTGATTCTTCCACCATAATTGATAAAGTCCATAAACTCAGTCAGCTCATCAGGAGTTGGCACCTCCACCATATTCTCAGTTGGCAGCCCCAAAGCTCTATTCATATCTTGGTCATTGAATTCTATCAGTTGGCCTCGAATTATGCATGTCACCACCATAAAAAGAGAGTTGTCATTCATATCAGTTCTCACTACTGTTGTAGTCCAGAATTTATGCAGCACATCTAGGTACAGGACTGGATTTGCACTCAAAGCTTCTGCAAGATAAGACTCAGCCAAAATTTTACAAACCCCTTAAAGCTGTCAGGAGCTTAGTTAGCATCAATAAAAGCGAGAGAGTTAGTTCCTTTATCTGGAATAGAGGCTCTTGCAATATTTTGGGCCATTGTTGATTGATGAGAATGAATTGGTAAGAATTTTTTTGAGAAAGGAGTAAAACTGAGAGAGAAATTAGTTTTTGCTTGAAAGGCTAGGTCACTAGAGATATCGAAAATTTTAAGTATGTCTTATGGATTAACAACTAGGGTATATTAATTTTTGTACTTACTACTAGGGTTCGTGAGCTTCGAGGCTCGATTTGACTGCTCTTGTGTCTCGTGACTCGATCTGCCTTAACAAGATGCCTACGTACCTTGCTGATTGCCAAGGATCAAGTCAAAAATGTAGTTCTGATTGGTGGGGGTGAGACCCCTTATATAGGTGTTGGGAGTCCTTGAATTGGACTAGAGTTGGGAGACTTGGTGGACAAGTCTCTGAATTAGAACGGACTTTGGAGTCCTAGAAAGTAGGAAACTGATTCCTTATCCTATTAGGTCCCTTGGAGGCTAATCTACAAGGATTTATATCCTCACCAGGACTCATCTTAATAGTTGATTTCTCCCTTATTTAATTAATTATGAAATTAATTAATATTCAAGGTTTTGGGCCCTTTATAATGGGCTTAGTCGTCAGCCCAATAAATGCGATATTAATTACGCAATCAGGGTTTATTTTATTCCCTATCATTTGCCCCCCAACTTCTGGGAAACCTTAAAAGATTTCGCAGAAGTCAAGTTCATTCGTTCCCTTACAAGGTATCATTTTTTTGTAAAATGTGGAGCGACCTACACATTTACAACGATTTGCCTCATACACAGCTTCATGGATATTTTGGAATCTCCCTATCACTTTTCTTTACCTTTATTCCTATTATTTACGAATTATCTGGTATTTTCCCCTAAAAATCTGGATTTTACAGGAATTTTTCTTTAATTTTCAAAATACATCCATAATTTTTAGGAATGTCTCCTTAATTCTGGGATTTTTTTTCCTTAATTTTCAGGAATTTTCCCTTAATTATGGGATTTTTCCTTATTTTTCAGGAATTTTCCCTTAATTCTGGGATTTTTCCTTATTTTCAGGAATTTACCCTTAATTCTGGGATTTTTCCTTATTTTCCAGGAATTTTCCATTAATTCCCGGATTTTTCCTTATTTTATAGGAATTTTCAAGTAATTTACAGGATTTTCCAGAAAATATTCATAATTTCTGGAATTTTCCAAGGTATTTCTATTTTTCCAGAAACTGTTTTTTATTTTCCAGAAAATATTCATAATTTTCCCCCTCTTTTTTTATAACTTCGACCAGGAATCCCTTTCGACCAGGATCCTGGTCGAATAACATGCCAGTATTCCCTGGTCGACAACAACTTCAGGCAGAAACCATGGATCAAGATCCTGGCCGAAATTCGGTCATGATCTTTTCTCTTTTGACCGAATAGAGCTCTTGTTATTCCTGATCGTGTGTACGTTCGACGAGGGGCCTTCGACCATAATCCTGACCGAAATTCGATCAGGATTATTTTTGTAAAATAGGATTCTTGACCGAATTAAAGGCCAATTAGCCCTGGTCGTGGGGATTTTCGACCATACAGTTTCGACCAGAAATCTAGTATAAACCCTGATCAAATTCGCTCAGGGTTTTTATGATAACGTATATATATTATTTATTTTGGATCACGGGCCTTCTATTTGGGCTCTCAATCTTTGGGCCTGTTGTTGGGACTTTATTCTTTTAGGCCCATTGGCTGGGCTTTCATTCTTTTGGACACTTTGCTGGGCTTTCATTCTTTTGGGCCCCTTACTGGGCTTTTCAGGCTTTATTTTTTCATAACTTTGAGCTCACACACACACACACACACATATATATATATATATATATATATATATATATATTTGTTCTAGATTTTTCGAAAAATCTGGGCCCATAACTCTGGAATTCTGAAGCATCTTCCATATTTATCAATTTTGTTTCCAGATTTTTCTGGATTTTTCCAGAATTCCCTCAAATACATATAAAAAAATTATTTTCCAAAAATCCTCTAGACTCTTCTAGATCCTTCTGATTTTTGGGCCCAAATGGGCTTTTTTAGGCCCAATAGTTGGTTGGGGAGTCTATATAAGAGTAGAGGGGGAGTGTGATTTCACTCACACTTCTTATTTCTCATTTTTACTCACCTCTCAAACACTCCTCTCTTCTCCTCTAGAAGTTTTATGGTGATCTTCCTAGCCTTTTCCGGCCTTCTTCTTCTCCTTCCAGAGTTTCAAGTTCTTCTCCTCCATCAATGGCAGATAAGAGTTCTGAGAGAGCGGCTAAGATCGCTTCTGCTTCAAAACGAGGTAACACTATCAAAATCCGCTCTTATTATATGTCATTACTAGACATGATTAACACTAGGGGGGATGAATACCCGTCCAATGCTCATCTAGATTCATTCGATTATTGTAACACATGGCACAACATAGATTTTGATAAAATGAACGCACTTTATAATATTTGTCTCCCTCTTAGGCTAGTTCCCGATGATGGTGGTGATCGTACTTGCCACTGGAAGCCCGACACTCTATTTATTTATACAGATGCCTTTAATGCTGGGCTTAGGTTTCCTTTCCATGATTTCATTCCTGTCCTACTAGAAGACTTACAAATTAATCCCTTTCAGCTTCTTCCTAATGCTTGCAGAAACATTCTATGTTTCATGGTCTCGTGTCTTAGGGGAGGTTTCCTTTTGTCATTAACAGTCTTTAGGAAAATCTTTCAGTGTTATAATAGTTCTCAAAACACTTGTGGCTGGGTCTATATTAGACAAAGGCCCAAATGTAAACATATATTTAACAGTGCTTCCATCCCCGACAATAACCAACATTGGAGGAGTAATTTTTTCGGGCTAAGGTGGGAGAATGGGGACTATGGCACCCTCTTCAGAGCTTCCTTTGGGAAGGTCAGCGATGGTAGCCTCAAATCTATTCACCTAACCCCTGAGGAGACTATCATCTATAACGAGCTCATTCGGGATGATGGTGCCACTCCCAGCTGGACTCTATTAGAGGAGTTTTCCCTTGTCCAAGTGGGGCTCTCCTCAGTTTCTGTACAGGGTATTTTTCTTCCCTTCTTGTTTTTACTTTCTTTCACGCATTATTGACACCACTTATTTTTTGTTTCTCTTTTATCTTTACAGCTGCTAAGGAAATCAACGAGGATAATGTGCATATCGTTGAAGAAACTGCGAGGATGAAGAAGGCTCGGCTCGTAGGATTGGACACCCGGGGAAAGGCTTTGGAGCCTAGCTTCTTAAGGAAGCACAAGGAGCCTATGGTGGAGGCTTCTTCTGGGGGAACTGAAGCCCCAAATGTCCTTGTTTTTGCTGCTGCTCGCACTTCTGTTGCCACTGGTGCCTTCCAGCCTCTTTGGGGGTTCCGTCGTGGGGATACTGTGGTTGGATCCATGAAATATGCACGGGATTGGTCCTACCACGGTGTAACCCCCAAGGACTTTACTGACATCGTGGCTGGCCCAGACTTGGAAAGGATAAAGCTTATGGGTGCTCAGTCCTTGGCCTCGGTGTGATCCTTTCTTAAAATCCTACTTCTTTTTATATACTCGTAGCATCCGCTTTCCTTACATCTTTGTTTATTGTTTCATTTCAGTCTAATGCTTACTTCCAAGCTGCTGTGAGGCAAGCTGAATCGTGGAAAAAGGCCTCAGATAACGCTGATAATGCTCTTAGGAGGCAGCAGAGGTAGTACCCTTCTTTGGAGAGGAAGTTGAAGCATAAGGAGGAGGAGCTTGAAGAATCAAATGCTGAGCTAGTCGTGCTGAGGTCTGAGAAGGATGGGGTGATCGATAATTATTTAGACTCGGAGGAGTTCACTCAGTCTATGAGGGTGAGGATGACTCGGTGTTCCCTGGGTTTTTAGGACTGGCTAGGACATGGCCCTTGGAACCGTGAACGAGGTTTGTCCCGATATCAACCCAGCAGACTATGTGTGCCCTGGCGATGAGGCTTTACTACAGAGGTTTCGCACCCGAGTGGTTGTTTCGGATCGTACTCCTCAGGACTCACTTCTTCCTCCTCCCGAGTCATCTTCTCGGCCTTTAGCAGATGATCATAGCTCTTCTTCCTCCGAGACCACTGAGACATCCAGCGAGAGTGGCGGAGATGAAAATATGGATGCCGAGGGAACCTCAGCTCCTTAGAGTTTTATTAGCCCTGCATGGCTTATTTATCTTATTTTTTTCTTGACAATCTTATTTATCAAACTTTGTACTGCTTATTCGAATCTGGCTTATTTATCAAACTTTATGCTTTTATCTCATGCACTTAGTTTACTTGTCATGCCATAGGGATTTTAGCACATTTTAGAAACTTTATAAATTTCATAAAACTTTTGGGACTCATCCCTTACACAAGTCTTAATAAACTCCAAACTAGAAAGAGCGGCCTTATAAAACTCAACCATTTTACACATAGTAAATCTTCAGGTTCTGCGCGTGCCAGGTTCTTGGGACTTCAAAACCATCAATAGTCTCCAATGTCTGATTGTACCCACTGAATCCAACCATGAAGCTCAGCATCTCATGACCAGCAGTAGCATCTATGAATATATCTATCCTCGGCAATGGGAAACAGTCCTTGGGACATACGTCATTCAAATCGGACACATCCTCCATTTTCCATTAGCCTTCTTTACCATCACAGGGTTCGCTAACCATCTGGAAACTGTATTTCCCCAATAAAACCAGCCTCTAAGAGCTTCTCTACTTCTTGTTTAATAGCTTTTTGCCTCTCTGGAGCAAAGCTTCTTTTCTTTTACTTCACAGTCTTTCAATTTGGATCCACATTCAGCTTGTGAGTGATTAGCTCCGGGTCTAAGCCTGGCATGTCAGCCGCCGACCATGCAAACACATCACTATTCTCTTGTAAAAACTTCACCAACTTCCCTCTAAGGGGCTCCTCTAGTGATGCTCCAATGAAAGTTATTTTATCAGGATCCTCGGGAGCCAAAGGAATCGGAATAAAATCTTCTACTGGCTTCCCTCTTTTCTCATCGTTCTCACGGATATCTAGATCTTTAATAGGCAGAACCTTCCCCATAACTCCATCTGCCCTAAGAGAGGCCACATAACGACTCCTTGCCATCTTTTGATCTCCTCTCTCTTCTCCAATCCCATTCCGGGTGGGAAACTTCATCACTGAATGGTTGGAAGAATGGTTTGCCTTGAAGGCATGTATTCCTGTTCTTCCTATGATTGCGTTGTAAGTTGAACTAGCCTTTACCATCACAAAGTCTAACATCTATGTTGCTTGTCTTGGTTCTTGACCTATGATCGTTGGAAACTTAATTATCCCTTCCACGGGGCACTCCACTCCTGTGAATCCATATATCAGCATATCGGTCGGAGTTAATTAAGAATCATTGTAACCCATCCTTAAATAGGTATCATGGAACAAGATGTCCACCGAGGCACCGTTATCTACAAGGATCCTCTTCACCGGGTTGTTCCCTATTATCGGTGTTATGACCAGCGGGTCATCATGAGGAAATTTCACACCCTCCAAGTCAGAATCATCAAATGTCATTGTCACTCTTATCTTAGCCCTCTTCGGGGCTTCCCCAATAATATGCATAACTTCTCTAGTATATGCTTCAATGGAGTTCTTGGATAATCCAGCAGCAGTTGGTCCTCCAAATAGTGTATTTATCACAGGCCCTCGGGGTCGTGGTCCTCCAAAGATTGCATTTATCACCGGTCCCCTAGGCTGGGGATTTCGCCCCTGATCGTCTTGGTCCCTCCTACGATCATCAAAGTTCTTTCTCCTATTGTTATTACTATCTCCTCCATCTCCGGTGTACTTGCTCAACCTTCCTTTTCGAATGAAGAACTCTATTTCATCTTTCAATTGTCTACACTCATCAGTGTCATGACCAGCATCCTTGTGAAATCTGCAATATTTACTCTTATCTAGCTTGGTAGGATCAGCCTTCAGGGATTTAGGCCAACGAATATCTCTATCTTTCTCAATTTCCATCGAGATCTGGCTTCTAGGAGCATTCAACTTAGTATATTCAGTGAACTTTTGCCCAGGTCTTCCCTTCTTTGGGGTCGAATCAGTGTTTTGCTCAGTTCTGGGATACTTGTCCTTATCAATATATTCCAGATCAGTCTTTCGCTTCTTGCCACCAGCGGGCTCGTTATTCACTACTGTCTTCCTCATGCTCTCCTCCACTTTGATGTATTTTTCGGCCCTATCTTGGAGCTGTAACATAATTTCAGGGGGCGCTTGGCCAATGACATCTTGAAGAACTCGTCCCTAGTTCCCTGTTTCAGTGCTATCATAGCTACCTTGTCATCAAGGTCAGGAACTTTTAAAGCTTCCTTGGTGAATCGATTCAGATAGTCCCTCAAGGACTCTTTTGCTCCCTGCCACAATGCTCATGAAGGATGCTGAACTTTTCTCATGCACTCTCCCACTAATGAATTGCTTAATAAAAGCCTGACTTAGTTCTCTGAAGGACCCAATAGAATTCGAAGGCAAACGGCTATACCATCTTTGAGCCATTCCCGACAGGGTTTGAGGAAAGGCCCGACACTTAATAGTGTTGTTCATGGGTTGTAGCAACAGTGCATTAGAGAATGTCTTGACATGATTACGGGATCTCCAGTGCCATCATAAGCTTTGATGGTGGGCATCTTAAACTTCCTTGAGATATGGGCGTTCATTATCTCTTCAGTGAATGGTGGAGTAGGATCATCAGGATCTCCCAGGGGAAGAAGATTACTTGGATCAGCCCTTGGGATAACATCCCTTCTCTGTAGCTGACCATCCAGGTCTATGATTGGAGGAGGATTTCTCCTCCTTGGAGGTAACGGGGGTCTGGAGGTTTGGTGTGCCTCCAACTCGCGCTTCAACCTTTGAATCTCAGCCTCGTGAGCCCTGATTCTCTCTTGCACTTCTTGGGGATTCGTCCCTCGGGTGCTCCTAAGATGCTGGTTACCATTAGGCATCGGCTCTTTACCAGCACGCCTCCTTCTTGGGGCCACATCATCATCCCAGGATTCAGAGTCTCTCTCAGTGTAAGGACCAAAAAATTCTTGATCTTCTGGGATAGGAGCCAAACCACATATATATTGGGGCTTCTGCCCTTGTGCTTCACTCCAATTAGCATGTCCACTCCCTCCAACCTCGGGGTAAAGGGGCATCCCATAAGGGGGGTTAGTGGTCACAACAGTTGAATACTTATACCCAACGGGTCGAGAATTCACAGGTGTAAGTAGCTGTTGAAGTTGGGAATTCGTCCCTTGAGGAGCCAGGGGAATCATCCCTTGTGGCTGAGGTTCAGTTGCCCCTAACTGGGCTTCTCCTTGGGGGGCGGCATAGGTCGAATGCGGAGGTATCTCCACCATTGACAAAATCGTTTGGGTCGTTCCAGCTGGTGTACCTCCAGGGGCGCTGTTTCCACTCCGTGTTCTCGCCATGGTTGTTGTTAAGTTTCCCACAAATGGCGACAAATGTTATGGATTAACAACTAGGGTATATTAATTGATGTACTTACTACTAGGGTTCATGAGCTTCGAGGATTGATTTGACTGCTCTTGTGTCTCATGACTCGATCTACCTTAACAAGATGCCTACGTACCTTACTGATTGCCAAGGATCAAGTCAAAAACGTAGTTCTAATTGGTGGGGGTGAGACCCTTTATATAGGTGTTGGGAGTCCTTGAATTGGACTAGAGTTGGGAGACTTGGTGGACAAGTCTCTGAATTAGAATGGACTTTGGAGTCATAGGAAGTAGGAAACTGATTCCTTATCCTATTAGGTCCCTTGAAGGCTAATCTACAAGGATTTATATCCTCACTAGGACTCATCTTAACAGCTGATTTCTCCCTTATTTAATTAATTACAAAATTAATTAATATTCTTTTGGGCCCTTTCTAATGGTCTTAGTCGTCAGCCCAATAAATGCGATATTAATTATGCAATCAGGGTTTAATTTATTCCCTATCAGTATGTATATGTATCGAGAAGTCTGGGTATTTATAGTAAAAGCAAATGACTTGTCGAGAACTCAAAAATAGACGTTTGGAATTTTTCTATCGAGAAGTCATTTTAAGAAATGAAGAACATATCGAAAAGTCATTTTAAATTACTCTTATAGAGAACTAAAAGTTGACTTATCGAGAAGTCAAATAAATACCCAGTTTGTCCAAAAATGGACTGAATTAATTCCAACTTTATTTGAATAAATTTAAAAATAAAACTAGAATAAATTTTCCAAAAGTATTTTACCAAAATAATTTATTAAATTAAATTATTTCAGTTCTGAGTTATTGATAAGTCAAAAATTATACTTGTAGAGAACTCTGTGAATTAACACTACTAGAGAACTCTACAAGGACTTATTGATAAGTCATAATTAAGCTTATCGAGAAGTCACTCGAGAAGTCTTAAAATGACTTGTCAATAAGTCGGTTAGACTTATCGAGAACTCAGTTCTCTATATACTTTTGACCACTATAATTCTGCCTTGTGTTAATTTTACATATTAAGGATGTAAATTAACAACTGTGCAGTTTACTTAGAATTTGAAAAATTCCAAGTTGAATTTAGAATTTTGAAAAATAAATATGCAGAGATATCTGAAATATTTATAATTCATATTTCAGTTAATTTCCAATTTAAATTAAATAAAGATTGATTTATTAGAAATTAATCTGCTGCAAAACATTAGCTGAGTTCTTGCCTTTGGATGAAGAATTAAGCATTCCAATTTCACTTACAAGTCTAGTGAAAGTTGCTTCATCCAAAGGTTTAGTAAAAATGTCAGCTAATTATTTTTCTGTTGGAAAAAAATGAGCTTAATGGTACCATTTGTAGCATGTTCTCTAATAAAATGGTACCTTACATCAATGTGATTTGTTCTAGAATGATTAACTAGATTAGCCATTATAGATATAGCACTAGTATTGTCACACATGATAGGAATTTTGTGTAACACTAGGCCATAATCCATTAGCTGATTTCTAATCCAAAGCACTTGAGCACAACAACTTCCGACAGCTATGTATTCAGCCTCAGCTGTAGAAGTTGATACAGATTGTTGTTTCTTGCTATACCAGGATACAAGTCTTTGTCAAAGAAATTGATAGCTTCCACTAGTACTTTTCCTGTCAACCCTGCATCCAACAAAATCTGCATCTATGTTACCAACAGCTTCAAAACCAGTTCCCTTAGGATACCATAATCCCAAGTTTGGAGTTCCCTTCAAATATCTAAAAATCCTCTTTACAACCATCAAATTTGATTCTTTTGGATTGGCTAGAAATCTTGCACACAGACATATAGCAAACATGATGTCTGGTCTACTAGCAGTTAAGTAAAGCAATGAACCAATCATCCCTCTATAGCTTGAGATATCTACATACTTGCCCTTTTTATCTTCATCCAACTTTGTTGCAATAGACATAGGTGTAGATAGGGTTGTCAAACGGATAATTCAGATACGGATATGCCTATATCTGTATCCGCATCCGCAATCATCGGATTCGAATACGAATAATATCCGCTTTATTTCGGATACGGATAATATCCGCTTTTTCTCGAATTCGAATGCAGATATTTCAGACGAATATTAGATTTTTTGAATTTTTTATTGCCCCTACCGTTTTGACGATGATAATAGAACATTTTCTATGATTAAATACAAATAATATATTTATATATGTATAAAGTATGTGTACATTATATAAAATTTGTATAAACATATTATTTAATACATTTACACACACTATAAACTAAAAAAATAAATTTTAAATTATACATAATTATATATTTATATAATTTAAATATCATATATCTATTTAGTTTCGGATTCGAATATGCCGAACTCGGATACGGATAATATCCGCTTTTTCTCGGATACGGATAATATCCGTTTTTTTCTCGGATACAGATGCGGATTTTTCCGAATATCGGATTTTTCAATTTTTTTTGACAGCCCTAGGTGTAAATACAGGTGAACAATCAACCGTACCAAAGTTTTTCAATAAATCCTTGACATACTTAGTTTGGCTGATAAAGATACAATCACTTCTTTGACTGACTTGAAATCCAATAAAGTAACTCAGTTCCCCCATCATACTCATTTCATATTCAATTTGCATAAGCTTGGAGAATCTTTGGCAAAACTTCTCATTTGTAGAACCAAAGATGATATCATCCACATAGATCTGAACTAGGATCATAACATCACCATATTTCTTGTAGAATAGAGTCTTGTCTATGGTACCTCTGGTAAAACCATGCTTTAGTAGGAATTCTAACAGTGTGTCATACCAAGCTCTAGGTGCCTGTTTTAGTCCATATAGAGCCTTGAGTAACTTGTACACAAAATTTAGAAATTCTGGATCTTCAAAGCCAGGTGGCTGTTGCACATAAACTTCTTCTAGCTCACCATTCAGGAAGGCACTCTTGACATCCATTTGATACACTTTAAAATTTGAATGTGTAGCAAATGCTAGAAAAATCCTTATTACTTCAAGTCTTGTAACTGGAGCAAAAGTTTCATCATAATCAATTCCTTCTTCTTGTGAGTAGCCTTTTACAACCAACATTGCTTTGTTTCTGGTAACTATACCATTTTCATCCATCTTGTTCCTGAACACCCATTTTGTTGCAATTATGCTTCTATTTTTTGGTGCAGGAACCAATTCCCAAACTTTGTTTCTTTCAAACTGATTCAGCCCTTCCTGTATGAAGATATCCAATAAGGATCCAGTAGAGCTTCATCAATTTTCTTAGGCTCTACTTGAGACAGAAAACATGCATGTAGGCACTCATTAGCAATTGCACTTCTAGTTCTCACACCAGCAATAGGATCATCAATAATTGCTTCTCTAGTGTGATTTCTATCCCACTTCCTTGTATGAGTTTGTTGACTTATGCTTTCATCATTTTCTTCATTATTGGTATGATTGCTAGATCCTTCTTCTCTTTCTCCCCCTGAGTTTGTGTTATCAAATTCAGGTGTTTGAGATGAGCTTCCACTTCCATGATTTTCCTGTTAAGTAGTCTCTTCATTTATCATCTGTTGTGCATCAACTTCATCTTCCCCATCAGAATCACTATCAATGTTGAGGTTTTCAAATGCAAGGGCTTCAGCTTCATTATCATCAAGGCATTCCAAGACTGGACACTTATCATCATCAAAAGTCACATCTGTGCTTTCCATAATCTTCTTTTGATCAATCACATAAACTTTGTAGGCTGTTCTTTCCAATGAATATCCTGGACAAATTGCTTCAAAGACCTTTGAGTCAAATTTTCCCACATATTCAGAGTTGTCTTTCAAAATGTAACATTTGCTTCCAAACACATGAAGATGCGTTACAGTATGCTTTCTTTTAGACATGATTGAGTAAGGAGATTTTTCATGTTGTTAATGAGATATCTGTTCAGAGTGTAACATGCAGTGTTAACAGCTTCTTCGCAAAAACTTGTTGGAAACTTGGCATCTTGCAACATTGTTCTAGCAGCTTCAACTAATGTTCTGTTCTTTCTTTCAAACACTCCATTTTGTTGAGGTGTTCTAGCAGCTAAGAATTCTTGAACAATGCCTTTGCCTTTGCAAAATTCACTCAATGTTGCATTTCTGAATTATGTTTCATTATCACTTCTCAATCTTTTTAGACAATTGTAATCTTCAGCCTGTTTTTCTATCTTCTTGATGAGCGCAATTATGATGTGTGAAGTTTCATCTTTAGAGTGCATGAACTCTACCCAAGTATATCTTGAGAAATCATCCACCATCACAAGTGCATATTTGTTTCTTGAAATTGGTAAGACATTTACTGGCCCAAACAAGTCCATGTGAATAAGTTGCAATGGTGCACTTATAGAATTCACAGTTTCTGACTTTTGACTTGATCTCTTCATTTTTCCTTTCTAACAAGCTTCACAAACTTCAACTTGAGCAAATTCCAGTTTAGGCATGTCTCTTACTAACTCCTTTTTGACCAAGGTGTTAATTGCCTTGAAATTCAAGTGAGACGGCTTCTTATGCCATAGCTTGCTTTGTTCTTCTGATGCCTTGGTGTAGAAGCAACAAATTCCATCCTTATTTGTTGAGTCTAAGTCTGCAACAAACAAGCTTCCTTTCCTTGCTCCTTTCAGAGCAACTTCACCAGTTTTCTTGCTGATAAAAGTGCATTCTTCTTTGTTGAATAAAACTTCAAAGCCTTTGTCTGCAAATTGGCTAACACTGAGAAGATTCACCTCAAGACCAGCTATCAGTGCTACATCATCAAAGACAACATTTAATATTGCCATATCCCATTGTGAATCCTTTGTCGTTATCTCCAAAGGTCCCCAAAGGGCCAGCTTTCACCTCAAACTGTGATAGCAGGGCTTTATCACATGTCATATGCCTGGAACATCCACTGTCTATGATCCATATGACTTTCTTCACTTTGCCTTGCACACAATGAGTTTTAAGTGTGTTTAGAAACCCAAGCAGTGTTGGATACTTTCTTCTTGTTAGCTGATTTAACAGAAGTAGAATGAGTAATTTCAGATAAAATAGAGTTCATTGACTGTTGAGCATTTTCCCTTTCTGTTGTAGACCCAATTTTTGTTTCTTTGAGGTCTACTCTTAGTTTGTGGCAACTTTTCATCACTTTTAAGTTGCAAGGAATGCAGTCAAACTTGTCACAGAAGGAGTAGGGATCATTTGCATTTACTTCATTGTATTTACAGACTCCTTCAGTTGGCTTGTTAAATGCCTTTTTACAAAGGTGAGTTAGGTGATTCACAGAGCCATATTTTTCACATTTCTTTCTTGGAGCATCTACAACATAAGCAAAATTCTTGCTTTTGTTTATCCCTAATTTCCCATTTCTATTTTTCTTTTTCTTTCTTGCATCTTCAATTTTGGTTTCTTTAACAGGTGTCTTGGGACTTTGTTTATCCATGAGCTTCTCTTCAGTATTGCAGGACTGAGTTGATTCTGCAGTTTTCTTCTCTTTGTCCTCGTCAACAATTTCTTGCTTGATAATCAATTCTTCTTCACTGAAGTTGACTTCACATGCCTTAAACATAGGTGATACAACCTTTTTCAGCATAGCTGGAACATTTTCATTAGCTGTTGCTTTTCCTTTGTCACATATCTCTTTCTTCTTGATGTTCAAGGCATCATAGTCAAGACCAATAGCAATATTTGCACATGGTTTTTTTTCTCATGGTATTGTCCAACTAGCTCAGATGCATTTCTGAAAGACTTCAACTTCACCTCATTCTTTTCTAGCTTCTCCCTTAGCACTGCTTCAATTTTATTTACACACTTGAGCTTGTTTTTGAGATAAGCATTCTCTTGCTTTACAGCTTGAAGCTCTACTTAATCTGCTAACTTCTTCATTAGCAGCAACCATGCTTGTGTGAATGTGAAACATTTATGTGTTCATCTTCTCTACAGTTTCCTTATATTGACTCACATTTAAATCAATGGTGGTAAGAGTTGGTACCTCTGATTTAGATGAGGATAATTCTCCTTGCTCCAAGGCCATGAGTGCATAATTTTCAAATTCTTCATCTTCATCATTTTCAGAGTCATCCAAACTTTTACCCTCTGCAATATAAGCTTTTCTTTGTTATTTCTTCAGAAGAGCTTCATACTTTGCTTCCAATTCAAGATAAGCTTTATCTTTCTTTGCTTTCTTGGGTTTCCTGCATTCTGTAGAAAAATGGCCCAACTCATCACATTTGTAGCACCTTATCTTAGATCTGTCAACAGATCCAGTTTTGTAACCATTCTTACTATCAGAAGTATACTTCCCTTTTCCTTTCCAGCTGTTGTCTTTGTTAAAAGACTGTCCTTTACCCATGAAAAATCTTGGCTTATTTACTCTAATGATAGAGAATTTTATGGCCAAATAAGCCATTGACTGATCTAGCTCATCCAGTTCATCAAGAGTGTAGAACTCATCTTCTTCTAATTCCAAAATGATTTGTTCATGTGAATCATTTGTTCTTTACTCACTTGTTGAGGCAACTGGAGTTTGAGACCATGGATCATCAATAGATGTTTGGCTTTCATTGATAATTAAAGCACTTAAGCCATCTACAACATGTCCATGTTCAGATCTCAATGATTTCCTTTGAATCATTTCTAGTTCATATATTTTGAGAATTCCATATAGAACTTTCAGTGTTATTCTGCTCAGATCTCTCCCTTCCCCGATTGCTGAGATTTTCTGTATTAAATGATCAGGGAGAGTAAGCAAGAACTTCAAGTTCACTTCTTCAGCTTCATAGTATTTTTCATGGAGCTGCAAGTCATTTATCGGCTTGTTGAACCTTTCAAACACATCTGTTATACTTTTCTTTGGCTTAGCCATGAAACCCTCATACTTTTAAATCAGTATACTTCTCTGATTTGATCTAACTTCCTCAGTTCCCTCATAGAGTATCTCAATATTTTTCCCATATTTGCTTGGCAGTGTCACAGTTGACAATGTTGTTATACATCACATTGTCAAGTGACTCAATCAATATCAATTGCAAGCCACAATCCAGGGAAACTTTCTCTTTTTCAGGCTCAGTATACTCAGAAGGGTCTTTTAGAGCATAATGAGCTGAAATGACCATATCACCATTTGTTGATTCTTCAACTCTAACCATAGGAGTGAAGGGCCCATTTTTGAGTATCTGAATATAGAGTGGATTGGCCATCCTGATAAACAGCAATATTTTCTTTTTCCAAAGAGTGTAGTTAGCTTTGTCAAAGGTAGGAGTTTTGATGCTACTGATTTTCTATATATTCATTCTTCCAAGATCTTGAATCTGTTTACTTTCAGATTTTGCTCTGATACCACTTGTAAGGAAATGAATAACACACAGAGAGGGGGTGAATGTGTTTTACTGTTTTTAGGCTTTTCTTGAATCTTTTATGGCTGAACAAAGTAAATTAAATCTTGTAGTGAAAGTGTGTTCATGCAGAAATTAAACTTGCAAGAATAAAGAACACAGATCTTCAAAACTCACTTAATTTTATATTAAAATTAAGAATGTTTTGCTACAAAATTTCTAGGCTCTTTGCTGATAAAGTGCTTAGCTTCTTCTTGAGAGTGTTACAAGATTTTCTATCTGAATTGTTACGACTGACTAAAGGACCAGTGTTGTAATAACCTCAATTTTTGGAAATTTTTGAAACCCTGAGGAATGGTAACTTTTGCTGATATTGCTGATTAATAAAAAATGTCAGACCACCCTATGAAGGGGTTCTTTAATGGATACTCTGAGATCATATTAGCACTCCATAATGTATATGAGGGTATGTAAAGATCTTTAGAATTTGAATTTGGACACTTTGATTTTTGCCGAAAATCCACCAGATACCGACAGGAATTAAGTATAAGGTAACATGATGAAAAATATTTCAATTCAAGGATTATAAGAGAGGATCATTTAAGGAATATAAAATATTAAGAAAGGTTTAGGGAAGCCCAAGTAATAAGATCCCGGATATGATCCCTCAAGCGATTAACGAAAACGAGAGTTAAGTGAACCGTAAAACAAATAAACGACCAAGGGGCAAGCACATGCAAGTAGCATGGGGAGGAAGCTTCCAAGAGAAGCTAAAATATGTGGTTATAAGTAAAGACACCCTCACACCATGAGATTGTGACATGTGGCAAATGAATGATGCAAGCAATGACATAAGCAAGTGATGTCATCACTTTATCAAGATATTTTAGCAAAATTGAACAACCAAGTAAAATCATTCACAAACACCAAACCACTTCATCTTATTCTCTCCCCATTGTTTAGGCTCGACTTTTTCATAAAAATACAAGGATTTTATTTTCAAAGTCCAAGCTCCACGCCTTCAAAAATTAAGAGGTTTGTTTCCATGGATTCTATATTTCTAAACTTAGTTATGGTATGATTTTGAGCTCAAGATTCCATGTTTAACATAGCTAATCAATTCATCAAAGTTCTTGATGAATAGTATCTTCAAGAAACTAACTTTGTGTTTTCTTGATTGTTTGTGAGATCCAAGCTTGTTTAAGGTTAAATCAAGGCTCCCTAAGTCTTCCTAGCAACTTATCACCCACCAAGGAAGGTATAAACTTCAAATCCTAGACTTTACTTTATTTGTTAGTAAGTTTAATGGTTGGTTTTGTAAATGAGAAGCATGAATTATGATTATTAGTAGTTTGATTTGATTTGGAAGTGATTTGGTAATTGAATCTTGGTTTTTGGCTAAGATATAGTTAGTAGTTCATGTTTGTGGTTGAATAAGTTGGAAAACCTTGAGGTTATGGACTGATGTGGTATGGTTTAGGTGAAGTTTTGTTGTATTGATGGTTATGAGTTGGTTGGTGGTTAATTGGAGTGGTATAAACATTGGTAATCGCATAAACATAGCCGTCGTAATGCCCGTTTTCATTCAACTGCTTGTACTTAGTATTCGGGACAGAAATCTGTTAGAAAATTAGGATTTTAGAGCTTAATTTAATTATGTTCTTGATGTTAATCCTAAAATCTAATGATTGGAAATTGTTCAATGATATTTGAACTTAAATTTTCATGTATGGTTTTAAGAATTTTCTTAATGAAATCCATATGAAATGAGAGTTGAAAATAGCTTGGAAAAGCTTGGAAAATTTGAGAATGTTTGTCCCACATTGAAATAAATAAAGGGGGTTGTGTGCTTTATATGGTATTACCCACATGAGTAGTATACAACTACTAAGGTGTGTGATGGTCCATTGTGTTGTTGTGTGCTTCACACGCACACACACACACACGCGCCCGCCCCGCCACGCACCGGACCGGGTCGGGTCGAAGGGCGATTTGGGCGAATGTCTCGGCGTCTCGCGTACGCGAGGCGACCTGGGCGAGGATTTTATTTATTTGAGAATTATTTTAATTCGAATTTATTTATCGGTGATTGGATTATTGGGATGGGTTCTGAAATAGGCTAAGTAGTCTAAATATATTGAACCTGCAAATAATCTGATCTGTAATAAGTTCTGATATTAGAATCAGAACTTAAGAACTGATGAATAAAATCAGAACTTAACAAGTTCTGATATCAGAATCAGAACTTAAGTACTGATGAGTCGAATCAGAACTTAAGTACTGATGAGTTAAATCAGAACTTAACTTAAGTTCTGATAATAATGTGGGTGTTAATGTGAAAAGCTGTTACAAATAATTTAAATTCAAAAGCTGATCAGTTTTGATTTTTTCATTAATGAATTCAAAATCTGATCAGTTTTTATTTTTTATTAATGAAGCAGTTTAATTCAGACATTAAGTGTGTTGACAGTTTCATTTTTTCTCTCCTATAAATAGAGGCTAAACTGAATGAATAAATAATACAACACACTACATTCTCATCTCTTCTCTTCAACCTCTCTGCATTTCTCTCCCACAAGAACTGAAGTGCTGATATTTTCCGGCGACTGAGGTGCTGGTCGAAGTGGAGGTTTTGTTGCTGCTGTTAACATAAACTCCGAGTTGTTTTATCCTGGTGGAGATATTGCGCACATCCCAAACGCAGCAGGTAGGGGGCAATAATCTCTTCAAGAGCAGCCAGGACTTCAAGCAAGGCCTGGTGACTCAGCTGTAATCATTTTCTTGGCGTTTTGTATCTGTAAACCTTTATTTCAGTCACTGTTGAAAGCTATGGTTTCGGGTACATCTTTCTTTCTCTCTACGTTATTTCAGTTACTGATTTTGTTTACCTGCATGTTTTGTTTTGTTAACTGTGGTCTTGGCCTAAACTTGTTAAATTCTTTATACACTTGCCTCTATGTTGCTATACTTGTTAGTGAGATTCTCAACATTCTTGAAGAGATTATTAGTTATTTAGAATTTAGCATAATGGTTAACGAAAGTGAGGTTATCGTTGGTGGTGGTAGCAGTTCGGGTGTAACTGCTGGGGCCATTGATTGGACCACCTATAGTTTCCCACAGGCTGTTGAACTAACCGGTTTACCGAAGAAATTCAACGGTGGCATTGGCTTTTCTCGCTGGCAGAAAAGGATGAAGCTGTGGTTGACTATAAAGGGTCTGTGGCCGGTTGTGGAATATGAGAAACCAGTAGTGGATCAAGAGAAGGCTGACACAGTTAAGGCTTTTGCGAAGTGGGCTGAGAAGGATGGAGTGGCTAGAGCGGCCATTCTTGCGGCACTAACAAACACTTTGTTTGATGTCTATTCTTCTGATGCCTACTCTGCAAAACTCTTATGGGAGAAGCTGGACCAGACACATAATACTGACTCACAAGGTCTAGAAAAGTATTCTGTGGCAAGGTTCCTCGAGTTCAAGCTGGTGGACAATAAGTCCATGACTGAGCAGCTGCATGAGTTCGAGATGATAGTGCATGCTTTGAAGGAGTCTGGAATGAATCTCCCGGAGAAGTTCAAGGTGATGAGTGTGATTGAAAAACTCCCGAAGTCTTGGGAAGAGTTCTCTCTCTCCCTGAAAAGACAGAAAGGAGAGATCACCTGGACCAACCTTATGCTGGACATCTCGGTACAAGAACAACACAAGTCCAAACAGGGACATGTGATGCCAACTGAACACGGTACCTCGAAGGTAAACATAGCAACTATAGGACAAAAGAGGAAGGCTTTTGCTAAGAAAGCTAATAGTAATAAACCTAAGAGTGACAAGGACAAGGCCAAGAAACCCAAGGCAAACAAACCATGCTGGTCTTGTGGGCAGGTTGGGCACTGGAGTAAGGACTGCCCTACGAAGAAAGCGAAGAAAACCGAGGTAGCACAAGCAAATGTTGTGCTTGGAACCGCAAGTGGGCCTGTAGTGAACATGGTTGTTGGTGAGGCTACGGCTTCTGAAACCAACGTTGACCGGTATGTATCCTACAACCCTGTGATATTTTCTACCTATCTGTCAAATGAATGGTTGATAGATACTGGAGCTAATGTACATATTTGTGCTGATATTAGTTTATTTGTATCTTATCAACAGAGTCATAGCCTGACTATGAAGATGGGGAATGCTAGTGCTGCTCAAGTATATGGAGTTGGAAACGTGGATCTGAAGTTCCCTTCAGGACGTATTCTATCTCTGACGAGAGTGCATCATGTTCCCGACATGCGTAGAAATATAATAAGTGGAAGCTGTTTAGTTTCTAGTGGTTTTGAAATTTCGTTCAAGTGTAATAAAGTAGTTCTTATTCACACTGGTACATTCTTTGGCAAGGGTTACTTGTCAAATGGTTTATTTGTTATTAATGCGGATCCCGTTTTGGGAAGTTTGAATAATAATGTTATTCCTACTGTTAATTGTATTGAATCCTCAAATATATGGCATGCTAGACTAGGTCATTTGAACTTTGGTGCTCTTAAGAACATGATGAACTTAGAGTTGATTCCAAAATATACCATAGAAAAGAATTCTAAATGTCAAGTATGTGTGTCTGCTAAACAGATAAGGAAACCTTTTCATAACGTTGTTAGGGATTCAGACTTGTTAGATTTAGTACACACTGATATTTGTGAATTTGGTGGTGTGTTGACCAAGGACCAGTTTAGATACTTCATTACTTTTATAGATGATAGTAGTAGATATTGTTATGTTTATTTACTTAGACATAAGGATGAAGCACTTAGTAAATTCATTATATATAAAACTGAAGTAGAAAAACAAACTAGTAAGTTACTTAAAAGATTGAGATCTGATAGAGGTGGTGAGTATACGAGTAATGCTTTTAATGAATTTTGTGCAAACAATGGTATAGTTCATGAAGTTACTCCACCATACACACCTGAGTCTAATGGGGTTGCTGAGCGAAAGAACAGAACATTTAAAGATATGATTAATAGTATGCTTATTAACTCTGGGTTGCCTGAATACATGTGGGGAGAGGCTCTAAATATGGCTTGCCATATTTTGAATAGAGTCCCTCTGAAACACATGGATAAAACACCCTTAGAGTTATGGAAAGGCAGGATGACTAGTCTTAAGTATCTTCGTGTGTGGGGGTGCCTTGCTAAGGTGCTTGTTCCTGAACACAAGAGAAAGAAACTAGGTCCAAAGACTGTTGACTGTATCTTTCTGGGCTATCTTGAAACCACTACAGCTATGAGATTTTTAGTGTTAAAATCTGACATAGATGGTATAGTGGCAAACACGATAGTTGAATTTCGAGATGCGACATTCTTTGAGGATGTCTACCCTATGAAGACTGGAATACCTGAAACGACTTCTGAGGAAGATCCTACTCACACATCAAGTTCTATTCCTGATCATGTGGAAAAGATGACAAATGTGGGGGCGGAACCTAGTAGTAGCTCTATTCCTAAGGAATTAGAGGAACCAAGGAGAAGTAAGCGTGCAAAAATAGTCAAGGATTTTGGAGGTGATTTCATCACTTACAATATCGAGGACGAACCTTTAACTTTCCGGCAAGCTATGGATTCTTCTGAGTCAAGGCACTGGAAGGGCGCTGTCAAGAGTGAAATTGACTCTATTGTTTCCAATGGAACATGGGAGTTGGTTGATCTCCCTCCTGGGTGTTCTACTATTGGGTGCAAATGGGTCTTTAAAAGGAAGTTGAACCCTGACGGCTCAATAGATAAGTACAAAGCTAGACTGGTAGCTAAGGGTTTTAAGCAAAAGGAAGGAATTGATTATTTTGATACATACTCTCCGGTTGCAAGAATGGTAACAATCCGAATGCTTATAGCATTGGCTTCAGTCCATGGTCTTATCATTCATCAGATGGATGTAAAGACGGCTTTTCTTCATGGTGAACTTGAGGAAGAGATTTATATGGATCAGCCTGATGGATTTGTTGCATCAGGCAATGAAAGGAAAGTATGTAAGTTGATCAAGTCCATCTATGGCTTGAAACAAGCTCCCAGAGATTGGCATAAAAAGTTTGATGAAACTATATTGCCTTTCAGTTATAAGATTAATGAAAGTGATAAGTGTGTCTACACTAAAGTTAAAGGTAATGAGTGTGTTATCTTGTGCCTATATGTGGATGATATTTTAT
The DNA here is from genome assembly GCF_009905375.1 of Apium graveolens. Taxonomy (NCBI): domain Eukaryota; kingdom Viridiplantae; phylum Streptophyta; class Magnoliopsida; order Apiales; family Apiaceae; genus Apium; species Apium graveolens. The sequence goes on from NC_133647.1 coordinate 16,398,060, forward strand.
TGTTTGGAACCAATATTGAGATTATTAACGAGACTAAAGAATTCTTGAAAAGGCATTTTGAAATGAAGGATATGGGTGAGGCAAGTGTGATTCTTGGAATCAAATTGATTCAGTCCACTGAAGGAATAACCTTGACTCAATCTCATTATATAGAGAAATCTATACTTGAGAAATATGGTTATTCACAGTGTAGAATCGCTAGTACACCTTATGATTCGAAAGTTGCCCTTGTCAAAAATACTTCAGGAGTGCCTGTGTCTCAGTTAAGGTATTCTCAGATTATTGGGAGCTTGCAGTATCTTGCTAACTGTACTAGACCAGATATTTCATATTCTGTGTCTAAATTGGCGAGATATACAAGCTGTCCAAACAGAACTCATTGGGATGCTCTTGATAGAGTACTTAGATATCTAAAAGGCACAATGTACCTTAGTTTACACTACAGGAGATTTCCTGGTGTGCTTGAAGGGTACAGTGATGCAAGTTGGATAGCTAAGAAGTCTGGTTCCAATGGAGTGACTGGATACATGTTCACCTTGGCTGGTGGAGCAATATCCTGGAAGTCAAGCAGACAGACTATTGTTACTCGGTCTACTTTTGAGGCTGAGTTGTGTGCACTTGATGCCACAGGGATGGAGGCTGAATGGTTACACGGACTTATGTCTGCAATACCTGTAGTAAGCAGACCGCTCCCTGCTATTGCTATTCACTGTGATAGTCGAACAACTATCGACAAGATTAGCAGTAAAAAGCATAATGCTAAAACTAAGAGACACATCCAAGTTAGACTCAAGTCTATAAGGGGTTTAGTGACTGATAGGATCATAGCTATAGAGTTCATAGGAACTCAGAATAATATAGCTGATCCTCTTACTAAAGGACTGGAACCTGCAGTGGTCCTTAAGTCAAGGTTGGGGATGGGATTGTCAACCCATCATAATTCATCAACAGTGGGAACCCAATACACATGAGAGGAGATCCCTCGAAGTGTATTCAATGGGTAATAACAATCTGTAAGCATGAGTTGGTAGTACCTTTGCTATATAGATGATACTATAGTATCTGAGTCTATCCCCTGTAAACCTAGAAGGTACTGACACTGCCAGAAAAGCAAGAGTGTTAAAACTCTGAATGGGATCAAGTCATTTGACGAGATAGAGGCAGTATATCTCTGGAGATGCCCAGCTAAGTGAATGTAATTGTGTGGTCGCAATTAGAGGATAGGGTTAATCCTTGAAGCATTCGACGAACAGGATCGAGACATGACCATTAATGTCTCAAAGCCGTAGATTGGCACCATAACCTTTGACTTGTCGTCGTCTATAGAATATGGTTATACTAAACGGATTAAGATTCAAGGTGAAACATTCCATCTGAGTCCGATAGCCATTGAAGTGGAGGAATTAGGAGGGTTCAAACCCGGAAGGGTACCGACTCTGAAAAAACAAGTCATGATGGGAAATTGATCACATTTCTGTATGGATTTGTGGGGGATTGTTAGAAAATTAGGATTTTAGAGCTTAATTTAATTATGTTCTTGATGTTAATCCTAAAATCTAATGATTGGAAATTGTTCAATGATATTTGAACTTAAATTTTCATGTATGGTTTTAAGAATTTTCTTAATGAAATCCATATGAAATGAGAGTTGAAAGTAGCTTGGAAAAGCTTGGAAAATTTGAGAATGTTTGTCCCACATTGAAATAAATAAAGGGGGTTGTGTGCTTTATATGGTATTACCCACATGAGTAGTATACAACTACTAAGGTGTGTGATGGTCCATTGTGTTGTTGTGTGCTTCACGCGCACACACACACACGCGCGCGCGCCCGCCCCGCCACGCACCGTACCGCACCGGGTCGGGTCGGGTCGAAGGGCGATTTGGGCGAATGTCTCGGCGTCTCGCGTACGCGAGGCGACCTGGGCGAGGATTTTATTTATTTGAGAATTATTTTAATTCGAATTTATTTATCGGTGATTGGATTATTGGGCTGGGTTCTGAAATAGGCTAAGTAGTCTAAATATATTGAACCTGCAAATAATCTGATCTGTAATAAGTTCTGATATTAGAATCAGAACTTAAGAACTGATGAATAAAATCAGAACTTAACAAGTTCTGATATCAGAATCATAACTTAAGTACTGATGAGTCGAATCAGAACTTAAGTACTGATGAGTTAAATCAGAACTTAACTTAAGTTCTGATAATAATGTGGGTGTTAATGTGAAAAGCTGTTACAAATAATTTAAATTCAAAAGCTGATCAGTTTTGATTTTTTCATTAATGAATTCAAAATCTGATTAGTTTTTATTTTTTATTAATGAAGCAGTTTAATTCAGACATTAAGTGTGTTGACAGTTTCATTTTTCCTCTCCTATAAATAGAGGCTAAACTGAATGAATAAATAATACAACACACTACATTCTCATCTCTTCTCTTCAACCTCTCTGCATTTCTCTCCCACAAGAACTGAAGTGCTGATATTTTCCGGCGACTGAGGTGCTGGTCGAAGTGGAGGTTTTGTTGCTGCTGTTAACATAAACTCCGAGCTGTTTTATCCTGGTGGAGATATTGCGCACATCCCAAATGCAGCAGGTAGGGGGCAATAATCTCTTCAAGAGCAGCCAGGACTTCAAGCAAGGCCTGGTGACTCAGCTGTAATCATTTTCTTGGCGTTTTGTATCTGTAAACCTTTATTTCAGTCACTGTTGAAATCTATGGTTTCGGGTACATCTTTCTTTCTCTCTACGTTATTTCAGTTACTGATTTTGTTTACCTGCATGTTTTGTTTTGTTAACTGTGGTCTTGGCCTAAACTTGTTAAATTCTTTATACACTTGCCTCTAAGTTGCTATACTTGTTAGTGAGATTCTCAACAAAATCTTACTGACCAATATGTAACTTTTCCATGTTTAGATCGTAAGGTTTATTTTGGTATATGGTTCGCTTAGATCCGATGTACGGTTTAGGAGAAACGGTCGTTTTAAGTAACGGCGTTTCACGAGCGAACCATTACCCCTCGCTTTATTTTGAAACCTTGTTTAAGGCCCTTAAAAGACTAACTGGATTACGAAACAATTATGTAAGGTGGATTAGGAAGTTGGTAAAGTACTCGGGAAAGAGTTGGCTTAAAATTTGTAATATCCGGGATATATCGTGTAATTATTTTTGCTATTAAATAATTATTATGTGTGTTCAGTATCTATTCTATGAGATAATTGTTAAGTGTTATATGTACTTGGATATTCAAAAATAATATTAATTGAGTATTTTAATTTTTATATGTCCAAAATAAAATATAGATAATTGTCATATCTTCCTAATGATTTTGATGTTGATTTATGGATTTATAAGAATCATATGAAATTTCTAAAATCTTTTTCCGGGTAATTAAAATCTATTTTATAAAAATGGGAACCAATCGACGTCACCCGTTGTTACATTTTTGGAACCCGAAACTCTTCCAAGAACTCCTTCCTAACCTAATTGTAATATTCCGAGCATATTCCATGTTTCGACTTTTTCGATCCGGCGTACGGTTTGTTCTGCGCGGGTCCCGGCGCAACATTTTCGATACAATATTCATTTCGGTAAATCAATAAAACCCGTATTTTCGATAAACAGGAGCTTTTTATTAAACTATCCCAATTATCACTTCGTAATACGTATAACCAGGCGCTGAGACCAAGACCGCAGTACAAATTGTACTGGTTTGGATAATTATCCCGAAAACCGATACCGTTTGGATCAGTTTTTATAAATAAACGTACCGTTTTGATCCAACGGGATACTAATTTTCTATAAATATAAATAGCCTTCTACCGTATTTTATTTCGTATCAAAATTATTTGCAGACAGATAAATATATAATTTTACAGAGAAAAATCATATATTCATAAACTGTTCCAAGAATCAAATCAACTTTTGAAGGTGTTATTGATCTTTGTTTGAAAAGCTCGAGTACTGGATTTGAAGGTCTTGAAAAGTTCTATCAGAATCTGTAATCCATATACCTGCAGAATCAAAGGTTTATTTTCTGGAAATTTATTTATTTTCGAATTTATTTTATTAAAAATATGAATTTTTGTTCGGATGATTGTTTGTATGATTTGATGATTGCATGTTGTAGAGCTTGTTTTCCTGATGATTTCCATATGTCATACGTCTGATTTGGAGTTCAATAACATGCTCAAAAGTGGGTTTAATTTTCGAATTTCAAAATTAGGGTTTATAACCCGTATGAATGTTTTCAATTGAAATTTGGGGGTTTTGATTCAGGGGTTATTAACTGTTGATTTATAGTGGGTTGTGTTCCTTATGAAATTTGCAATCGATTGATATATAGCTCGTTAACAGAGGATGCTTGAATCGTAGGGAGTTGTGTTTTTAAAATTCCCAATGTTCGCCGGAAACCAGCGATGTTCTTGGCTAATTTCCGGCCAGAACAGGGATGATTAGAATGATTTGTTTGCATGGATATATTCCTGGTAATCTGTAGTTTAATTCTGGAGGTGATGGTGGTGGGAGGATGCCGGAGGTGAGTTATCCGGCCACCCCCGACTTTTCCGGCGACTGGAACTGCGACATTGCAGATTGGTCCTTGTACTTTTGAAAACGATGAAGTTTGGTCCCCCAGGTTTCCAGACTTTGCAAAAATTGGATTTCTGTTTTAAAAATGTTTAAAAATCATATTTTCTATTTATTTTTATTATATAAATTCATTTTTAATTTCTGAAAATTCTAAAAAATTAGTATTTTAATTCCAAAAATTATTTTTAATTCAGAATTAAATCCGAATTAATTAGTTAATTAATTTCAGTTAATTTTTAATTGATGAATTGGTCAATTAAATTGGAAATTAATTGATTAATTGATTTAATTAATTATTAATCGATTTTAATTAATTATTTAATTAGATTTAATTACTTAAAAATAATTTAAAAATTCCGAAAAATAGTTTCGAGCTTTAAAATATTATTCTAAATTATTTCCAAGGCTCGATAATTATTATAAAATTGTTTCGGAGCCAGAACTGACCAACCGAACATTGTTTATTATTCCGAAATTGATCCAACGACCCGTTTTAATTACGAAAAATATTTTAAAAATCATTTTACAAACCCGAAAGCCTATTTATGACCCGAGACTTCTTTATAAATGACATATCATTGATTACGTGATGTATTATGTGCTATACGTGACTTGTTGATTGATTATCAGTCTATATATTCGGTGTTTACTTGATTATTGCATAACTTTCAATTCGTTAATCGGATTTGGGTAAAACGAAGGGTAGATAGAAATATGTGTTGAATAGAACTCTATGAGTCGATTATTGATAGATGCTTATGATATGTGAGCAGAAGAGGCAAGGCATAGGAAAGGGAAACAGGTAGTTGAGGAGTAAAACGGTTGTGATTGGAAGCGAGTGCAGTGTAGTAAGCTAATACCAGGCAAGTGTTCTGAACTTTCTCGAGATATTGTAGTACTTGATAGTCTTGTTGATATTGCAAGTGCTTTGAAGCACTGTACCCTAAACCTTAATTCCAATTATTGATCTTGAGCCATAACCTGATTCTTTCTAGACCATTAATTGTTGTATACCCGAATAAGAACTTCAAGTACACGATACTACTCCACAAATACATGCAAACAAAATCCCAAACACTGAACTGAATTACTTATATACTCAAACATTGTATCCTATGCTTTGAAAGCCCAAATCTTGAAACCCTAAAATGTTGATTCCTTTGTTATCCAATTCTTTCATTACCCAGCATCCAAGCTTTGAAATTATCTTATTGATCTTTGCAAGGATTGAAACCCTTTCATTGTTAAACACTTATTATTGTTAATGATTCTGGTTATTGTTTATTATTTCTTATTCTGTTATTATGTTAGAATTAGATTGTTTTTATAAAATTGTGGACCAGATTCGTGGTCAGACCATATAATGGTCAAGTTAGGCCAATGTATGCCTTGGATCCAGTAGTTAGAGCAATGTTGTGTGCCTTGCTCAGGGTTAGTGCGTGACTGATCAGCAGCCTAACCTTGGTTTTTAAATTAAAAGTATAATATCCAATTCTAAATCATAATCCATTGTTCACTTGATATCATAATCATGTTCACCTGATGATCATTATTCTCATTTTTATCATTGTGACTTGCTGAGCTAGTTAGCTCATTTGTGCGATATTGTTTCTGTTTTTTTCCAGTTAAGAAGGAACCAGTTGGTACCGCGGATCCCCAGTCCAGTGCGAGAGCTAGGGGTTCAGGTTGATTGAGCGGAGTTAGTAGGCTTCTTTTGGGATAGTTTAAGTTTGTAAAAGTTGTAATAAAGTTTAATACTCAGTTTGAGTTTGAATGATTGGGATTTGAATGGTTTGTAATATATTAGTGTGTTTGGCTTGTGTACATACTTTAACCTGTTGCGGTCCGTGGTGATTGGTAAGTAGGGTCACTGCATATATTATTATTATCTTTATTATTGTTATAAGCAGGTTATAAAGAAGGTGTGTGTGTGGACCCCAAACTTCTGACCCGGGTTTGGAGGGCGCCACAGGTTTGGTATCAGAGCTACAGGTTATAAGTCACTGACACAGGCCTAGGTTGACGGGAATGGGTAGAGGGTTAGGATTAGAAGTAAGGAATAGAATGATAGAAAGTCGAGAGGTTGAGTGTTATGGTATAACCAGTAGTAGTATAATTCACCTCGTGGTTCGAGATTCTTATATTGCAATATAATTTCAGATAGCAGCGATGGCCGACTCTTTTATTCCCGTATCAGCTGATCACTCAGAGCCTTCAGTTGGAGTGTCGTCTTCGGATCCACGTCCTGTTGTTCCATCAGTGTTAGCTATATTACTTCCACCTGTGTTGCAACCCGTACCACTGCAGGCTATTCCACCTCCAGGCATGAGGCCACCTATCAGAGGACCCCCACCTGCTGATTCAGGCTTTACTAGTCATTCAGTCATAGGAGTACCTTTCCAGTTCTCTTCATATCCTGTCCCATGTCATCAGTTTGAGGCTTGCCTTATGGAGCAGCGATTCCTATAGGGTCAGATCCAGGAGTTATTGCATATCATGCGTACCAGAGAGATGGGGAGTGGTGAGAGGCGACTTAGGGAGAGGCTCCAGGCGTTTCGTAGAGCAGCTACTGTGAGGATTGCTGAGGCTACACATGAGGACATCACCCCTGATTTCCTAGTGGAGTGGGCTAAGTGGGTTCTAGAGGAGCTTGAGGAGATAGGAGGTCCAGATTTGCCATGAGCCAGAGATTCAGAGATGGAGATTCTGAGCAGTATTGTTATGGTTATGTAGTATGTACAGTAGTGTGTAGTGTGTATTAGTAGACTTTTGAGTTGTATTTATAGACTAGCTATGCTGACTAGTGAGTAGGTTGTTGTACCCTTTTTGTTTTACTTTCGAAGCGTCTTTACGCTTGTACTACCTAAAACCTTTGATCTATATATATCAACACTTTTTTCCTTCCCATTACTGTCATTTACTTTATTGCACCAGTTATACCCTGTGATACCATGTATCCTATTTTCTATAACTATTTATATTCTGTAAAGAAACATGCAATTTACTTAGTTACAACTGTTTTTAAAAAAAGATATTTCTGTTTTGCAAAACTATTCTTTTATGCAAAAGATTGATTCAAAAGCTAAATAAGTTGATTGATTCTTTACAGAAAATGCCTCCCAGAAGAAATACCCGCACCAACACCCAGAATGAAGAAACCAACAATAACAACAACCAAGATGATACAAACCCGAATGTGAACCCAGGACCCATGGACCCAGCAATAGCCCAGATTCTTCAAATCTTGGCCCAACAAACAGTTCACTTGGCACAACAACAACAAAGACAGACCAACCCCCAGGTAACTTTTAAAACTTTTCAAGCAGTAAACCCACCAGAATTTAAGGGTTCCTTAGAGCCAATTGAAGCAAATGTTTGGTTAAAGGAAATAGAGAAGGCATTTGCCTTAGTGAAAGTAAAGGAAGAACAGAAGGTTGAGTTTGCAAGTTACTATCTGAAGAATGAGGCCACCTATTGGTGGGAGATGGTGAAGACATTGGAAAGTACATATATTATTACTTGGGAAAGGTTTAAGGAATTATTTTTAGAAAAATATTTTCCTCAGTTTGTTCAAGATCAAATGGAGCTGAAGTTTTTAGAATTAAAGCAAAGGAACATGTTGGTAACAGATTATGAGGGTAAGTTTGAAGAATTGTCAAGGTATGTGCCGTCGTATGTTGATACTGACAGGAAGAAGGCTAAAAGTTTCCAACAAGGTTTGAAACCATGGATCAGAGGGAAGGTAGCCATTTTTGAATTAGATACCTATGCAGGAGTGGTACAAAAGGCTATGATCGCAGAGACAGAGAGTGAGATGTTCCAGAAGGAGAAAGAAAGCAAGAAAAGGAAAGTTGAGGGAAGTGAGGGTCAGTCACAACCAGGGAAGTTTCCAAATTTTAAGAAGGGCAAGTTTCAGCCAGGGAGAAATTTTAATTTCAGGAAACAGAATGCAGGAGACGGAGGCCAGGGCAACCGTCCAGTTAATGCGAATCAGCATAATCAATTGAGATTAACTTTTCCAGATTGTCAAGTATGTGGAAAGAAGCATGGAGGAGTTTGTAACAAGTTGAATGTGGTATGTTTCAAATGCAATCAGAAAGGACACTATTCGAGGGAGTGCCGAAATCAGCCAGCAAGAGAACCAGCAAGTAAGGATCAGCCTATCCGGAATCCAGCAGTAAAGGTTCCAGCCATTGGATTTATGTGCTTTAAATGTGGAAAGCCAAGACATATGGCCAGGGATTGCAAGACATCAGCCCCAGTCAGTAATGCATTAAGGATTATGGGATCTACCCCAATAGTGAATGAGACTTCAAGGGCTAGAGTTTTTGACATGTCTGTGAAGGATGTGATCCAGGATACGGATGTCATGGCAGGTACGCTTAATGTGAATTCTTTATGTGCCAAAGTGTTAATAGATTCGGGAGCAACTCGATCATTTGTTTCATAAGATATTGTTAGTAAGTTAAATTGTCCAGTTGAATGTTTAAATGAAATAATGACTGTGGAATTAGCAAATCAAGAACGTGTATCTGTGAATCAAGTTTGAGGGAATTGTGAGGTTGAGATTTCTGGTAGTAAGTTTTGTGTAGATTTGATACCATTTAAGTTAGGAGAATTTGACGTTATATTAGGGATGGATTGGTTATCTAGGCACGATGCCCAGATAGATTGTCGAAATAAGAAGGTAATGGTGAAAACACCAGACGAAAGGATAGTAACGTTCAAGGGTAAAAAATAAGTAAAGAAGTTCCTAACGATGATTCAAGCCAAGAAGTTACTACGACAAGGATGTGAGCATTTCATGGCATATGTGATTGACAGAAGTCAAGAACCAACAAAACTTGAAGATATTCCAGTTATGAATGAATTTCCAGACGTATTTCCCAACAAATTACCAGGACTTCCTCCAGATAGAGAAATTGAATTTACGATCGACTTAGCACCTGGAACAGAACCAGTATCCAAGGCCCCGTATAGAATGGCGCCCGTCGAGATGAAAGAGCTAGCAAAGCAATTGTAGGAGTTGTTAGAGAAAGGAGTAATCAGACCCAGTGTATCCCCGTGGGGAGCCCCGGTATTATTTGTCAAGAAGAAAGATGGAAGCATGAGACTGTGTATCGACTATAGGGAGCTCAACAAGCTTACGATCAAGAACAAGTATCCGTTACCCAGAATTGACGATCTGTTCGATCAGTTGAAGGGAGCCAAGTATTTCTCCAAAATTGATTTAAGATCAGGATATCATCAACTAAAGATCAAGCCAGAAGATATACCAAAGACAGCTTTCAGAACAAGGTATGGACATTACGAGTTTTTAGTGATGTCTTTTGGGTTGACCAATGCCCCGGCAGCGTTTATGGACCTGATGAATAGAATTTTTAAGGAGTATCTGGATAAGTTTGTTATTGTGTTTATAGACGATATTTTAATCTATTCAAAGATGGAAGATGATCATGCGGAACATGTGAGAACGGCTTTGGAGATTTTAAGGAAAAAGAAATTATACGCTAAATTCTCGAAGTGTGAGTTTTGGCTACAGGAAGTTCAGTTCTTAGGACACATAGTCTGTAACGAAGGGATCAAAGTGGATCCGGCAAAGATCGAGGCAATTACGAATTGGGAGAGACCGAGAACACCCACTGAGGTAAGAAGTTTCTTGGGATTGGCGGGATATTATCGACGATTCATTCAGAATTTCTCAAGGATTGTAACACCATTGACAAAGCTTACACGCAAGAATGAAAAGTTTATATGGAACGACAAGTGCGAAAAAAGTTTTCAGAAGTTGAAGCGGAGATTAATCACAGCACCTGTTTTATCACTTCCAGACGATCAAGGGAATTTCGTAATTTATAGAGATGCTTCTCACAAAGGACTAGGATGTGTTTTAATGCAGCACGAAAAGGTGATTGCGTATGCGTCAAGGCAATTAAAACCACACAAACAAAAGTATCCTACTCATGATTTGGAGCTAGCAGCCATAGTTTTCGCTTTGAAGATTTGGAGACATTATTTGTATGGAGAAAAGTGTGAGATTTTCACGGATCACAAAAGCTTAAAGTACATATTCACACAGAAGGAACTTAATATGAGGCAAAGGAGATGGTTAGAGTTGATCAAAGACTATGATTGCTCGATTAATTATCATCCTGGTAAGGCTAACGTTGTGGCAGACGCATTGAGTCGGAAGGAAAGGCTGAATATATTATCAGTACCCGAAGATATATATAAGGAATTTCAGAAATTGGAATTGGAAATTAGAGTTTGCAAGCCTGAGGAAGCGAAAGTATACAGTATGACTTTCCAGCCGGAGTTATTGGAGAAAATAAAGAAGTGTCAGGAAAATGTAATGGATCAAGATATAAATCGTTTGGTAGGTGAGGAATTATGCACGCAGAAGGATGATAAAGGTATTCTTAGGTTTTCTTCAAGAATTTGGATTTCACCAGTGACGGAGCTGAAGAATGAAATTTTACAAGAGGCACATAGTTAAATATTCTATCCATCCAGGGAGTACCAAAATGTACAGAGATTTAAAGAAGAATTATTGGTGGCCAGTCATGAAGAAGGAAATTACGGAATAGGTTAGCAAAGTTATACTTGTCAGAGAGTTAAAGCAGAGCATCAGAGACCAAGTGGATTGTTACAGCCATTGGAGATTCCAGAGTGGAAGTGGGAACATATTACCATGGATTTCATAGTTGGATTACCAAGGACAAGGGCTAATCATGATGCCATTTGGGTTATAGTGGATAGACTTACCAAGTCAGCTCATTTTCTGCCTATAAATGAAAGATTTTCGCTCGACAAGCTGGTCCATATGTACTTGAAGGAAATTATAGTTCGTCATGGAGTTCCTGTGTCTATTGTATCTGATCGAGATCCAAGGTTTAATTCAAGATTTTGGAAGAGTTTTCAAGAATGTTTGGGAACAAAACTAAATATGAGTACGACCTATCACCCCCAGACGGATGGCCAAAGTGAAAGAATGATCCAGACAATCGAGGACATGTTGCGTGTTTGTGCTATTGATTTTAAAGGAAGTTGGGACGAACATTTACCTTTGGTAGAGTTTGCTTACAATAATAGTTATCATGCCAGCATTGGGATGCCACCCTTTGAAGCCCTTTATGGACGTAAATATAGATCTCCAATATATTGGGAGGAAGTAGGAGAACGCAAAATACTTGGACCTGAACTTGTACAGCAGACAAAGGGAATTGTTGAAATTATCCAGAAGAGATTGATAGCCGCGCAAGATCGTCAGAGGAAATATGCAGATCAGTCAAGAAAAGACATGGAATTTGAAGAAGGAAGCTTGATATTACTGAAAGTATCACCATGGAAAGGACTAACGAGGTTTGGAAAGAAAGGAAAGCTGAGTCCAAGATATGTCAGACTTTTTGAGATCCTAAAGCGCGTTGGCAAAGTAGCTTACGAGTTGGCGTTACCACCGCACATGGAGCATATTCACAATGTTTTTCACGTATCGATACTCAAGAAATATAATCCAGACTCCAGGCATAAAATAGAATATGAGCCAATAGAGCTTCAGGCAGATTTATCAAATATAGAGAGAGTCCGATAGAGATTCTAGAGGAGAGAGAGAAAGTATTGAGAAATAAAGTGGTAAACTTAGTAAGAGTATTATGGAGAAACCCAAAGGTTGAAGAGTCAACCTGGGAGTTAGAAAGTGATATGAGAGAAAAGTACCCTGATTTGTTTTCTTAGGAGATTCTGAGGACAGAATCCTTTTAAGGGGGGAAGGATGTAATATCCGGGATATATTGTGTAATTATTTTTGCTATTAAATAATTATTATGTGTGTTCAGTATCTATTCTGTGAGATAATTGTTAAGTGTTATCTGTACTTGGATATTCAAAAATAATATTAATTGAGTATTTTAATTTTTATATGTCCAAAATAAAATATAGATAATTGTCATATCTTCCTAATGATTTTGATGTTGATTTATGGATTTATAAGAATCATATGAAATTTTTAAAATCTTTTTCCGGGTAATTAAAATCTATTTTATAAAAACGGGAACCAACCGACGTCACCCGTTGTTACGTTTTTGGAACCCGAAACTCTTCCGAGAAATCCTTCCTAACCTTATTGTAATATTCCGAGCATATTCCATGTTTCGAATTTTTCGATCCGGCGTACGGTTTGTTCTGCGCGGGTCCCGGCGCAACATTTTCGATACAATATTCGTTTCGGTAAATCAATAAAACCCGTATTTTCGATAAACATGAGCTTTTTATTAAACTATCCCAATTATCACTTCGTAATACGTGTAACCAGGCGCTGAGACCAAGACCGCAGTACAAATTGTATTGGTTTGGATAATTATCCCGAAAACCGATACCGTTTGGATCAGTTTTTATAAATAAACGTACCGTTTTGATCCAACGGGATACTAATTTTCTATAAATATAAATAGCCTTCTACCGTATTTTATTTCGTATCAAAATCATTTGCAGACAGATAAATATATAATTTTACAGAGAAAAATCATATATTCATAAACTGTTCCAAGAATCAAATCAACTTTTGAAGGTGTTATTGATCTTTGTTTGAAAAGCTCGAGTACTGGATTTGAAGGTCTTGAAAAGTTCTATCAGAATCTGTAATCCATATACCTGCAGAATCAAAGGTTTATTTTCTGGAAATTTATTTATTTTCGAATTTATTTTATTAAAAATATGAATTTTTGTTCGGATGATTGTTTGTATGATTTGATGATTGCATGTTGTAGAGCTTGTTTTCCTGATGATTTTCATATGTCATATGTCTGATTTGGAGTTCAATAACATGCTCAAAAGTGGGTTTAATTTTTGAATTTCAAAATTAGGGTTTATAACCCGTATGAATGTTTTCAATTGAAATTTGGGGGTTTTTGATTCAGGCGTTATTAACTGTTGATTTATAGTGGGTTGTGTTCCTTATGAAATTTGCAATCGATTGATATATAGCTCGTTAACAGAGGATGCTTGAATCGTAGGGAGTTGTGTTTTTAAATTTCCCGATGTTCGCCGGAAACCGGCGATGTTCTTGGCCAATTTCCGGCCAGAACAGGGATGATTCGAATGATTTGTTTGCATGGATATGTTCCTGGTAATCTGTAGTTTAATTCTGGAGGTGATGGTGGTGGGAGGATGCCGAAGGTGAGTTCTCCGGCCACCCCCGACTTTTCCGGCGACTGGAACTGCGAAATTGCAGATTGGTCCTTGTACTTTTGAAAACGATGAAGTTTGGTCCCCCAGGTTTCCAGACTTTACAAAAATTGGATTCCTGTTTTAAAAATGTTTAAAAATCATATTTCCTATTTATTTTTATTATAAAAATTCATTTTTAATTTCTGAAAATTCTAAAAAATTAGTCTTTTAATTCCAAAAATTATTTTTAATTCAGAATTAAATCGGAATAAATTATATAATTAATTTTAGTTAATTTTTAATTGATTAATTGGTCAATTAAATTGGAAATAAATTGATTAATTGATTTAATTAATTATTAATTGATTTTAATTAATTATTTAATTAGATTTAATTACTTAAAAATGATTTAAAAATTCCGAAAAATAGTTTCGAGCTTTAAAATATTATTCTAAATTATTTCCAAGGCTCGATAATTATTATAAAATTGTTTCGGAGCCAGAACTGACCAACCGAACATTGTTTATTATTCCGAAATTGATCCAACGACCCGTTTTAATTACGAAAAATGTTTTAAAAATCATTTTAAATACCTGAAAGCCTATTTATGACCCGAGACTTCTTTATAAACGACAAATCATTGATTACGTGATGTATTATGTGCTATACGTGACTTGTTGATTGACTATCGGTCTATATATTCGGTGTTTACTTGATTATTGCATAACTTTCAATCCGTTAATCGGATTTGGGTAAAACTAAGGGTAGATAGAAGTATGTGTTGAATAGAACTCTATGAGTCGATTATTGATAAATGCTTATGATATGTGAGCAGAAGAGGCAAGGCGTAGGTAAGGGAAACAGGTAGTTGAGGAGTAAAACGGTTGTGATTGGAAGCGAGTGCAGTGTAGTAAGCTAATACCAGGCAAGTGTTCTGAACTTTCTCGAGATATTGTAGTACTTGATAGTCTTGTTGATATTGCAAGTGCTTTGAAGCACTGTACCCTAAACCTTAATTCCAGTTATTGATCTTGAGCTGTAACCTGATTCTTTCTAGACCATTGATTGTTGTATACCCGAACACGAACTTCAAGTACACGATACTACTCCACAAATACATGCAAACAAAATCCCAAACACTGAACTGAATTACTTATATACTCAAAACATTGTATCCTATACTTTGAAAGCCCAAATCTTGAAACCCTGAAATGTTGATTCCTTTGTTATCCAATTCTTTCATTACCCAGCATCCAAGCTTTGAAATTATCTTATTGATCTTTACAAGGATTGAAACCCTTTCATTGTTAAACACTTATTGTTGTTAATGATTCTGTTATTGTTTATTATTTCTTATTCTGTTATTATGTTAGAATTGGATTGTTTTTTTATAATTGTGGACCAGATTCGTGGTCAGACCATATAATGGTCAAGTTAGGCCAATGTGTGCCTTGGATCCAGTAGTTAGAGCAATGATATGTGCCTTGCTCAGGGTTAGTGCGTGACTGATCAGCAGTCTAACCTTGGTTTTTAAATTAAAAGTGTAATATCCAATTCTAAATCATAATCCATTGTTCACTTGATATCATAATCATGTTCACCTGATGATCATTATTCTCAGTTTTGTCATTGTGACTTGCTGAGCTAGTTAGCTTATTTGTGCGATATTGTTTCTCTTCTTTTCCAGTTAAGAAGGAACCAGTTGGTACCGCGGATCCCCAGTCCAGTGCGAGAGCTAGGGGTTCAGGTTGATTGAGCGGAGTTAGTAGGCTTCTTTTGGGATAGTTTAAGTTTTTAAAAGTTGTAATAAAGTTTAATACTCAGTTTGAGTTTGAATGATTGGGATTTGAACGGTTTGTAATATATTAGTGTGTTTGGCTTGTGTGCATACTTTAACCTGTTGCGGTCCATGGTGATTGGTAAGTAGGGTCACTGCATATATTATTATTATCTTTATTATTGTTATAAGAAGGTTATAAAGAAGGTGTGTGTGTGGACCCCAAACTTCTGACCCGGGTTTGGAGGGCGCCACAAAATTTGTAACGGTTAATTTATTAAAATTGGTGGAGCCGAGGGTACGCAAGCGATTAACGCAAATCGTTAAGCGTATAAGCGACCATAAACGACGGTTTTGGTATATGTGAGTTTTGACTAGTTTCTTAAGCGACCGTTGTCTAATTTCGGCTTATGTTGTTGTTCATAGGTTACCGAACCCACTCTAAGCTTAAGTCTACCCTGGAACACTCAGGCAAGTTTTCTACCCGTTATACTGTTGTTGTGATGTAAATGTATATATGCATTATCTTGTGATAAGTGCATGATTGTTATTAGAAAATCTTGCAATATATTGGAGCATATCAATATGATATATATATATATATATGCATGCATGTTTCGTAATCTTGATATCTCATTGTTGATTCAATTGATTATAAACTGTATAATATCTATGCTATAGATAAGCAGTACTTGTGTATACCCTTAAAATAGGGGACCCAGAGTTGAACATTTTTCTAAACCGGGAGGCGATGTTTCCGTGTATAATATATATATATATATATATATATATAGTTTTCAAAACTATTAATCGAATAATGTTTATTCGATAGTTTTATATTATAAGTGAATATTTTTTTTTAATATTCATTTAAGATTCCTATTACGATCAAAGACTAGTTTAATTATTTGAATAGAGTTTCTACTTATGAAACTTATTTCATTTTTATTAATAAATAAATATTAGTCTGAATATTCATTCGAGGACTTATGACTCCGCTTATTTTATTTAATGACTATTAGTCTGAATATTCATTCAAGGACTTATGACTCCGCTTATTTTATTAAATAATATTCTTTATTTTCTTAAAGAATAATGTTTCAATATTCGCCAAGTATTCGGAAAATGATTGATACTATCAAATCACTCTTACTTTAAATATTTCCAGAGATTATTTTCAAACTTTATCAAAACTATTTTTGAAAGTTAGAGCGGATCCCAAAACTTGTTTTCAAATTTAAAATCTTCCTTTCGAAGGGGATTTAAATACTCGCTCAAAAATATGAGGGATCCAGCTGTAATAACCCCAATTTTTGGAAATTTTTGAAACTCTGATGAATAGTAACTTTTGTTGATGATGCTGATTAAGGAAAATTATCAGACCACGCTATATAGGAGTCCTTTTATCGAAATTCTGAGTTCGTATTAGTATTCTATAATGAGAATGAGTGTATGTAAAAGTCGTCAGAATTCGAAACTGGACACTTTCATTTTTCTCGAGAATCCACCAGACACTGAAAGAATTATATGGAAGGGATAAGAATTAAGGATTTAAACCCAAGGATTATAAAAGGTGATTAAATAAGGAATAAAGGATATTAAGAAGGATTTATAGAGCCCCTGACAATGAAACCCCGGATACGTTTCCTCGAACGATTAACGAGAACGAACGATAAACGAATCGTAAAATAATTAAATGACTAAGTAATGCAAGTGGCAAGAAGAAGAGTCAATCGGTGCAATATTAAGACACTTAATTAACATCTTAATTCAAGGATTAAGCTTAAAAGATGCTTCCACCATAAGCTCTTGACAAGTGGCAAGGAGGATGAGCTCATTGGTGACCAAACAAGCTTATGTCACCTTCCACTCACATTAATCAACCAATAACCAAACAAATATCTTCTCATCACTTCCTTATCACCACAAACCAAGTCAAACACTTTCTCTCCCCCATTTTTATCAAAAAATCCGAGAGGAAAGAGAGATGAAAATGGAGGAAGATGAAATGCTTGTATCTTGAATTTCCCTTGGCCGTTTTCCGCGTTCTACCTATCAAATCGAAGCCCTCGATAAGCTATACACATTTAAGGTAACCACTCTCCTCACCTCCTTGATTCTCAATTCCGTTTTTAATGTTTTATAGTTCAGATGAATAGTTAACTCAAGAACTAATGTTGTGTTCTTGATTTTGTTTTGAGGTTTTTGATCATTATAAGGCTAGTTAAGGATTATCTAAGGTTTGTTAAGCATTACCCACTCTCCAAGGAAGGTATAAACTCTAAAATCTTGATCTTAACTTTGAGTTTTGTTTAAGATTTGTGGTTAAAAGTGATGAGTAGTTTGATTATGTATGTATAGTTAGTTAATGGTTGGTTTTTAGTGGTTATTGTTGTTGGTTGAAAACATTGGAGGAGTGGTTTGAAATGGTTTGGTTATGAAAGAGTTTTGACTTGGTTAAGTATTATAGTACAAGTTCTTGATTGGTTGATGCTTGGTTGTTGTTTTGGTATAGTCTAGAAGTGGAAAAGCATGTAAACGTAGCCGTCGTAATGCCCGATTTCTTTTAAATCAAACTTGCACTAGACAGTAGGCATGCAAGCCTCACTGTCCAGACCCGACCCACACCATGACTAGATAGAGTATGTTGTAAACTTCGTTTTTATATGTGGTTTGCCTAAAACGGACTTACGGTTTAGGAGAAACGACCGTTTTAGTAAACGGCATTTCGCGGCAATACTTTTACTAAACGCCGAACTTGTAAAATGTTTTCAAAAATCGTAAAAGGATTCATTGGTCCCGAAACTTTTTGATAACCTGTACGGGACAGTAAATAAGAGTCTCGAGTTGGTGTCGCCTTAAAAAATTTATTTCTCAATATAATAAAAATAGTGGAGCCGAGGGTGCGTAAGCGACACCGTTAGTAAACAACCTAGTAGTCGAGTGTTAGCGCTCCTAAGTGTCAATAATTGAGTAGTCGCATGGTGACCGAAGGTTAACCTTGTACATTGATGACATTGTAGGTTACAAGAGCGATTTCAGACCCCCGACTACCCCCGAACTCTCAGACAAGTTTTCTACCCGTTATACTGTTGTTGTGATGTAAATATGTATATGCATTATTTTATGATAAGTGCATAATTGTTATTAGCAAATCTTGTGATATATTGGAGCATGTTGATATGATATATATATATATATGCATGCCTAATTCATAATCTTGATATCCAATTGTTGATTCAAATGCTTATAAACTGCATAATACCTATGCTATACATAAGCAGTAGTTGCGTATACCCTTAGTATAAGGGACCCAAAGGTGAACATTTTTCTAAACCGGGAGTCGATGTTCCCGAGAATAATATATGTATATTTATATATATATATATAGTTTTCTATAACTATTAATAGAATAAGGTATATTCGATGGTTTTGAATAATAATCAAACTTATTTTCAATTATTCAAATAAGGATCGTACTTTCGCATAAGTATATCTTTTATTATTTATTATTCGTTTCAAGTATGAGATTTGAAACTTCTACTTCAATTATTTTATAAAGATTATCCTTTATGGGAATATTATTTAAATAATAATATTCAGATATTTTCTAATATATCCGGATTGATTTATTTTATTAAATCATCATTACTCTAAACATTCTTTAAAATGTTTTCGAGTCTTCAAAATTATTTTAAAAGTTAGAGCGGATCCCAAAACTCGTTTTCAAATTTAAGATCTTCCTTTCGAAGGGGATTTAAATACTCGCTTAAAAATATGAGGTATCCGGATCTATGGTGTATTTTATATTCGCAACGAGGTTGCGGTTTTGATAAAAGAATTTGATTACTTGCCCAACGTTCGGGAAGTAAGTCCATCTAATTGAGTCAGCATAAGCGACAGGCCGGGGTACCATCTATCAAAGTGTAAGTGGCTGGGTGGCAGTCCATCAATGCATAAGAGGCCGGGTGGCGGTCCAGCACAAGGCCCTAATGCGACCAGGGTGATGACCGGTGGGGGATTCATCCATCTACTAGTAGAAAAGGTTACTTATTGGTATATTTGCCTGATCAGCAAGATATCAGGTTTATGCCAAAATTCTCTTCTTTCCAAATTTATTGGATATGACAACTCTGTCTATACTTGTCATGACAGAGGTTTTCAGGGAATGTATGAGATATATATATATATAGGTGTATATATATACCGGGACTTAATAAAGTATCTCGTAACTTCATTTCTTTTGAATGATATTTCCAAGATTGAATTCATTCAAGTCTTATCTCGTAGTCTCATCTATGTGATGAACTTTTGAAATTGATTATACCTTGAACGGTGGTAGTTCAAGTAATATTCAGAAAAAATATAAGTATATTGGAGTATCTTGTAACTTCATCTTTTCAACTTATATCTGGTTAATAATTATCTTATGCATGACAAAGATTTTTAGAAAAACGTTGAGACAAGGTTAGATATATGAGATCACCTTGCAACAATATTTTTATACAGTTATAAACTGGAACGCTGTGTATATTATGCATGGAGGACTTCCAAGATTTTGAAAAGTATATACTGAATATTTTACGACTTGGTCGCGTTAAGATATAAAACTTGGTTCATTTCTTCTTGACCAAGACTTTCATGAGTACTATGAGAATGCTCATATATTGTTAATTATTATACATATTATTTCGGTGGGCTTGTTGCTCACCCTTGTTTTCTTCTTTCATCACACAAAAACAGATAGACAAGATGAACAGGACCAAGCTCCCAATTCGCAAGCGGATAGGAAATGTTCTGCAGTTTCTTGTAGGCGTTGATGCCACTGTAGCTGAGGTAGGATCTACCAATAGGCTAGGGTTTTAACTGTTGATGTACCAGACTTTTGTATATTTATGAATTGTAATAATGGCAAAGAATATGTAAATTTATTCAGAAACCCTTTTGAGGTGTAATGACTTATAATTGTGGAATAAAATAACTTGTGTTATTTTTGGTATTCATCTTGAGACTATAACTTGTGGTGTGTGTGTGTGTATATTGTGGGGTCACAGTACGCAGTAGTTGGTTGTTTATTAAGATTAAGTGTTATTAAGGGAAATGGAACTCGTGACAACCCGGATCCCCGACCCCGAATTTGGGGGTGTTACAGAAATGGTATCAGAGCTAAGCGTTATAAACCTCAGAGATGATGCGACGTTAAGATAAGAACTTCACTAAGATAATAAGAACTCTTGCCAAGTTCATAGTCAGACTACCTAATGTAGTACTGACAGTTAAACCCCTTATGGGAACCCTTATAAATATCATGACAGTGATGTAGTTCGTTTTCGTATATGGTAGTGAGACTCTGAATCCTAAAGTTCAAGAGCAATAATACGATGATGTTTTATTATATATTGGGGATCAGATTGTGGATCCAATGGAGCACCCTAACAAGGGACCAGATGATGTTCATATTAAGGATGTAGCAATTAAGGATGTTATCCCAAAAGGGATTGTTGCTGAGAAAGATCCCGTGGAGGATCCTGACAAGAATGAAGAAAGGACCGTTGAGGAATTGATGACCGTGGTTAGGGTGACTACCAGAGGTAGGATGGGCCGGTTATTACTGTAGGTTCATTTAAGTTTGCAAAGATATCATCCCGTTTAACGCGGCTTACTCGTAAGACTGAGAAGTTCGAATGGACAGAGAAATGCGAGAACAGTTTTCAAGAACTGAAGTAAAGATTGGTGACGGCCCCTTTGTTTGCGTTTCCAGATGGAAAAGGAGATTTTGTGATTTGTAGTGACGCTTCGTACAAGGAATTAGGGTGCATGCTTATACAGCATGGCAAGGTAATCGTGTACACGTCAATACAATTAAGAGAATCTGAAATTCGATATCCCCCATGATCTTGAGCTCACGACAATAGTTTTACCCTAAAGATTGGAGGCACTACTTGTATGGAGAGAAGTGCGAGATTTACTCAAGCCATAAGTGCTCTAGTACATTTTCACGCAGAAAGAGCTCAACATGCGCCAGAGGAGGTGGTTAGAGATAATCAAGGATTACGATTATGAGATTCTTTATCATCCAGGGAAAGCCAAAATGGTGGCTAACGCCCTTAGTAGAAAGGAGAGACTCAAGATGATAATGTTTTTGGGAGAGTTGATAAGAGATTTTGAGAAAATGGAAATAGAAGTAAAGGTAACCGGAGCCGGTACTGAAAAGCTGTTTGAGATTGTAATGCAGCCCAAATTATTGGAAAAGATCATATTGTGCCAAGAAAAAGTGATGAATGAAGGCAGAAAGCCAATGAATAGAGAAAAGATTAATACCGAGAAAGATGATAAGGGAATAATGAGGTATTCCTACAGAATTTGGGTTCCAAATGTTCAAAAGCTTAATGACGGGATCTTAGATGAAAGCCATAGTTCGAGGAATAAGATTTAGAGCAAACCCTGAATATGATAGTCAGACAGGTCTCCATTAAGAAAGAAGGATCCCATAACATAATGAAGTGGAAAATAAGGATTTTAACGTATAAGATAACCTCAATTATGGGAGAAGGATGAAACATTTCATACTAAGAAAACAGAAGTCGAGCAAGTTAGGGAGAACCAGGACGATACTCATATGGGGCAATTCATGGACCTGCCTAAACAAAACTTATACTTTTACCCCCAACCACCATCCTAAGGATGCAGTGCGGTGGGAAATTCTTTCAGGACCTTTAAGTCGCTAAGCTCTCAGAGTTCCAAGGAACAAGCTGACCCATTCGAGGCAAGAGCCTGGCTAAAGGAAACAGAGGAATCATTTGAGATTCTAAATGATTGACGAAGCGCAAAAGACTATTTTTTCCACTTACCTTCCTAAGAGAGAGGCCACCCGCTGGTGGAAGGGTAAGAAAGATAGAGAAATAGTGTAGAAGTTTTAGAGCCAGGCCAGAGGAGGAAAAGTATGATAAATCTAATTTGTAAAAGTTGGCAATATTTGTCCTGAGGACACGAATCCCAGAACGACGTGATGTTTGAAGTCAATGATTAGTGGGTTCATGAAATGATTGTAATAGAAAGGAAAATAAGAAGAAACTGAAGTGGAAAGGAATAGAAAGGCAATAGAGTTTGAGGAATGATAAGGGAGTTGGGTATGAGGAAACCCTAAAGACTCGTAGTAATAGAAATAGAAAATTTTGTGATCATCAGGATGAGGGTGATTCACCATGAGTTAAAGTTGATGGTTGAAGGCATAAATGATATATATATATAGATCGATGGATTAATAAGGGAACACGGATGGACTGAGGAGACTGGAAATCAAGAAATTAAGAAATGGGATGAGGGAAGTGACCTTCAAGAATGTTTTAGTAAAAAGAAGTTCACGTTGAACTCGACCAATATCTTCCAGAAAATCCCTGTTATCACTACCAAATCAGGAAAGAAAAGCAGATAACCATTGTTATCTGTTGGAGGCCATATGGATTGACCTCATTTTGAATAAGGATGTTATTGTGAAATTAGGCATAGACTATCGAGGTGAGAATGATTGAATAAGATACCCTTATCAGGGATATATGACTTGATTTATCTATGGAATGATGCAAGTACCTTTTAAAAGTGGAATTAAGGATAGAACCTCGATAACTTGAGATGAACCATGGGGGGAATGCATAAAGATTGGCATTCTACCCTTAATAGGGACATTATGAGTTTGGGTAGTATGGAATGAAGGATTAAGGCAACAACAACCTTTAAGGATCAGTGGAGAAATTTTTCAGAAGTACATAGACAATGGTTCTAGTATTAGTAAATGGTATTTTGATATGCCCTGTATCTAGGGAATACAGGAGGGACGATTCAAGGTTAACCTTAGAGGTTTTATAAGGAGAAAGGTAATATTCAAAGTTTTGAAGAATAGAAATTTTGATAAGGGAAATATGACGTAATTATAATAAAGCCAGGTAGGCACGTGTTGAACCATAAGAAAGTATAGATCGACCCAATGAGAGTCAATATTGGTGAAAATAAGAAGGACCCAAGATAAGAGACGTCCTAAGTATGATCGAGAGTCAGTCGTGATAATGTTCACATCTAAAGACCGAGGCAATAACTTATGGAAAAATGGTGATATTTTTTTTTCTCACCAAAGCTTAAGGAAGAGCATTTGCACACAAGCAGTGATTGGAAATGAGGTAGAAAATTTAGATGGAGATCATTCAAAAGACATTGATTATAAGGAACTATTACTATCTGGAAAGGCCAATGAGGTGGCCGACACTCTAAGTGTAAGAGAGCAAATATAGGCGCTCATGCTAGAGGAATACAGTGATGATGGTTAAAGCCGTGAAGGTTGTATTATGGTGTGAAAGATTGATATTCCTTCTGATGATTGTGCGATACTCAACCGTAATAGTAGTTTGGTAAAGATTTAATTCATAGAATTGTCGTGAGCGGGCTATCTATCTTAGAAGGTCCTATCTAGAGTATAAGCCAGGACCATGTTACGAAAGGACTTAATGAACCTTTGAGCTTCATGTTTCCTAATAAAGACATATGGTTAATAATGGTATTAACCTGATTTCGTTGCTTTCATTGAAACTCTTCTGCAATTTTATCTGCTTCATGTTATATGTACATCAAGTTCAGGAGTGTTCTTCAAGAATCATGAACGGTGATCATGTTGCCTCCTTAGAAGAATTGGATACGATAGCTATGGACTTTGTATGGTTAAATATTAAGATTTCATGAAAAACGAATGACTATAGTAGGTCCGTGGTGGACTATAGTAATGCATCAACGATTCTTTGAATAATGAGCCGATTACAACCGTGAGAGTTGTATTGTAATGGATGTTGAGATTGAGTACCACTAATCGGGTTGTGGTGATATATAAGTTATCATTGATAGACTAATTAAGTTGATTATCTACCTATTGAATATTTATTCCTTCTTATCAATAAAGAGTAGTATTACTATACGAAGACGGTTGCGATATAGCAATGGATTCTAGTAACTACGATGTCTAGAATGAAATCCGAGATTCTATTTTCGCTGTCGAGGGAGTTTCAACGGTGATTGTTTTTAAGCTTGAGCAAGAGCATGGGTCCATAGAATGATGGACAGAATAGGGAAAGATTCAGGAACATGAATTATGATGTTATAATACTTGATGTTGAGATATATACATATCTATGTTTTGTTCTCCTGTGATGAACTCTATAGTTCAGGGGTAGACTCCAAGCCAGATGTTTTGTGGCAATATTTTTTATATAATTCTCTTAAATTCTTCCTTTTCTCTTCTTTTCATTTTCGTGTAAACTGAGAAGAACAACCCTTCCAGAAGGGGAGGTATTGCCGAATGACTATCTATCTGTGTGATTGAAGCCTAGTAGGATACCACATGTTGTTAGATTGCTTGTCAAGTACTAAAGGCTGGCCACCTTCTGTACTAACTATGCAATAGAACAAGTGTTCATGATCATAGTGATATCTCAATAAATTCTTTACTTCTATATGATTGATCAAACTTTGGAAGATGGAAGCAGCTAGAGATGAAGTGGTATTAGTACGGTGGTATTCCGAATCTAACGCGTTCGTGATACTAAGGTTGACGCGGTTATTAAAAGATTATAGAATGCTAACGAGCAAAAGTGTAACCAGTATAATATTAGGTACGGAAGGTAGTATCGATTACGAACTAGAAAAGAGTAGGTATTGAGAAGTAAAAGCTATAACGCTAGAAACTATGATGAAAGTCTGTGCAATAGACAACTTGAAAGAATTTTGGAATGATCACTTACCGTGGATTGAGTTTTCTTACGACAATAGATCGTATGTCAGTATCAAGATGTCGCCTTATGAGATCCTTAAGGGAAGACAATGTCGATCTCCCTTATGTTAGGATGAAGTTGTAGAGCGCAAGATGCTCCGACCAGTCGTGGTCCAAAGGATCAAGGATATAATAGATATAATCATAGGACGGCTGGTAGTAGCCCAAGATGGACATAAGAAGTATGCTGATTTGACAACGAAAGGACAAAGAGTATGAAATACGGGACCTAGTGTTGTTAAAGGTATCTGTTAGGAATATATGTGCATTAGTTTGATGATATGTTTAACAAAACACTTAGGTAGAAGTTTAGTGTTTGCAGCCTCAACGGATAAGACCACTTTGGCTATCCGTTGATGGTGCAGCTTTACTTAGAAATAAGTCTAGTGTTGTAGCACATTTCAGTCTCTGTATTTAAGATCTAATTCTTAGAAGTTGAGAGAAAATATAAGTCATGTTGACTACCAGAAGATATGCAAATAGGAAGGCCAATTATAAATATTTCATGCCTTGTAATTTTGTATAAATGAAGTGGTATCAATGGATGTCTTAAAGACCTTCAACGGATGAGAAACGAAGCTTCAACGGATGTCTCTAAAGCTTCAACGGATAGAGCTTCAACTGCTAACACATCAACGGATAAAGCCATCAACGGATGAAGGCTTCAACGGATGTTCTGTTAAATAGCAGTTGATAAGTGGTAGTTGTAACAGCAGACAGAGGCACATGGGTTGTCAGAGATAACTGAAATGTGGAAGCCTAATTTCAGGAACATCAGAAAAAGCAGCTGTTCTACTCTAGTACAAAGAGGCAATAGTCAACAAAGTACTTGAGTAATATGGAGAAGAAACAAGTGGAGAACTTATTTTATTATTATATTTTTATCTTTATCTTCACTTGTACACTTGGTGATATATAAACCAAGTAGCAGCTAGTAATTAGAAGAGAATTTTTCCAGTGCTGTTTAGAAAAATCTTGAGAGAAAAATTATCTAGTTTGTACTAGGACGCAGCTGTGATCAACATCTTGAATCACATATTTTCTGAAATACCATCTCTGGTGAAATAACAAATCCACCAGAAAAGTTTTTAAGGTCTGTTGTGTTCTTTACATTAGTGCTTGAATATATATCTGTCTGTATTAGCTTAAAGCAATTCACACACTTGTTTATCTTGAACACAAAACCTTTAAAACTGCTCAAAACTTGAAAAAGTTTTGAGATTTATATTCAACCCCCCTTCTGTAAATCTCATTGTTAGTCCACTAGGAATAACAATTGGTATCAGAGCAAGCTCTTGACACACAAAGAGTTTAAAGATCTTGGAAACTAACAAAGATGAGTAAGAAGGATATTGGAGTAAAAATCCCAGTTCTTGATAAAGACAGTTATCACCATTGGAAGGTGAAAATGCACCTTCATCTACTCTCCCAAGATGAAGGTTATGTAAACTGCATTGAGAATGGTCCTCACATTCCCCACAAAGTAGCCACAGTTGCTACGGCCACAATTGTTGTTGGTCAATCCATTCCAAAACCTAGAGCAGAATGGACAATGGAAGACACAGAAGAAGTCCACAAGGATAAGAAGGCTATGAACATTTTGTTTAATGGTCTTGACAAGGATATGTTTGATAATGTGATAAATTGCACAACTGCCAAAGAGGTTTGGGACACAGTTCAGCTACTGTGTGAAGGTACAGAACAAGTAAAATAAAACAAAATGCAGCTTCTCATTCAACAGTATGAGTATTTTCATTTTGAAGAAAATGAATCTTTAAATGACACATTCAATAGATTCCAAAAGCTGTTGAATGGACTGAAGCTGTATGGTAGAGTATACCAGGTGAAGGATTCAAATCTTAAATTTTTAAGATCCTTGCCAAAGGAATGGAAACCCATGACTGTCTCCTTGAGAAACTCTCAAGATTATAAGGACTTCACTCTTGAAAGATTATATGGAATCTTGAAGACTTATGAACTAGAGCTGGAACAGGATGAGGTATTGGAGAAGGGAAGAAAGAAAGGAGGTTCAGTTGCCTTGGTAGCTGAAAATGAGAAAGAATGCAGACAAGAAACTGTGAGATCTACATCAAACTCCAAAGATGGCACAAGCAAATCAGAATCAAGCAAGGGTAAGGAGCAAGTTGCTGAGAATGAAGACAACTCCAGCCAAGATGACTCTGATGGTATTGATGAGCATCTTGCATTTCTGTCCAGGAGATTTGCAAAGATGAAATTTAGGAAAAACACTAGAGCCACTAAACCTCATAAGAACATGGTGGACAAATCCAAGTTCAAGTGTTTCAATTGTGGTATAAGTGGACACTTTGCAAGTGAGTGCAGAAAGCCAACTTCTGAAAAGAAGAAATTTGACCAAGTAGATTACAAAAAGAAATATTTTGATCTGCTCAAGCAAAAGGAGAGGGCTTTCATTACTCAAGAAAAAGACTGGGCAGCTGATGGAGAAGAAGAGGATGAAGATGTGGAATATGTCAACTTGGCTCTCATGGCTGATTCTGAGGAAAATGAAGTTAGTTCATCAAGCAACCAGGTAATCACTACTGATTTAACACAGCTTACTAAAGAAGAGTGCAATGATGCTTTTAATGACATGTCTACTGAATTGTATCATTTGCGTGTGTCTCTTAAATCTCTTGCTAAAGAAAATAGTAGGATTAAAGAGAACAATCTGTTTTTAAGTAATAGAAATGCTGTGTTAGAAGATAAGTTGATTGACCTAGAAAAAACTAAGCTACATTGTATATCTGTTGAAAATGAACTAGCTGAATCTGTTAAGAAAGTAGAAATACTTTCTAATCAATTAGAGAGAGAGCAAGAGGTGATTAAAGCTTGGAAGACATCTAGGGATGTTAGTGCTCAAATTTCCAAAGTCCAAGGAATTGAATCATTCTGTGAGACTGCCTGGGATAAAAACAAAAAGAAACTGGAATTAATTGATGGGCTGTCAACGGATGTGGAATTAACGGATGATGAAAGTTATCCGTTGAAGGAAGAAAAGGAGCATCCGTTGAAGGTTCCTCAATTAAAGCAGGCAGATGTTTCTAAAAGTGAATATCTAAAGAAACTCAACAAAAAGTTTGGTTCAACTTCCAAGAACTTTGTCAAAGAAGAAGCAAGCACATCCAAAGATTTCAGTAAGGTGAATATAGGACACATGACCTTAGAACATTTAAAGAATAGGCTCAAAGTGGTTGAGGATAAAAAGGAAACTAAAAGGAAATCTAATAGAAATGGGAAGATAGGGGTTAACAAACATAGCAATTACACACCTGATAAGTATGCTCCTAGAAAAAGCTGTGTGCATTGTAGTAGTGTTAATCATCTATCTGCTAATTGCAAATCTATTAAGAAAACTCCCATACCTGTGCCTTCTTCCATGCCTAATATGTCTGCATCACCTCTGCATGCTATGCCTGTTATGTCTCAACAGAATCCTTATGCACATTTTGCAAACATGCCATATTTTAACAATCCTTATCTTGCTGCATTTAGTATGCCTCAAATGCCATATAATATGCCAATGTGGAATAACATGCTTGCACAATCCATGCCTTATCAAATTCCAAATGTGCTAAATGATTCTGTGACTAACCCTACACCTCAACCAACTACATCTAAGATCAAGGTTGACTCAAAGTTACCTAAGTCTAAAGATGCAGGAGGAATGAAGTCTAGGAGAAAGGCTAACAGGAATGGACCCAAGGAAACTTGGGTACCAAAATCAACTTGATTGATTTTATGGTGTGCAGGGAAAAAGAAGAAATCTATGGTACTTGGACAGTGGCTGTTCAAGACACATGACAGGAGATTTCTCCCTGCTCACTGAGTTTAAGGAGAAAGCTGGCCCTAGCATAATCTTTGGAGATGACAGCAAAGGGTTTACTATGGGATATGGCTTGATTTCAACAAGGAATGGCATCATTGATGAAGTTGCATTAGTTGATGGTCTCAAGCACAACTTACTGAGTATCAGTCAACTATGTGATAGAGGGAATACAATTTCCTTCAATTCAGAAGCCTGTGTTGTCACCAGCAAGAAAGACAACAAAGTGGTTCTAACTGGAGTTAGAAAAGGGAATGTGTACTTAGCTGACTTCAACTCTACAGATGCAGAATCTATTACTTGTCTCTTCAGCAAAGCAAGTTCAGTTGAGAGTTGGCTATGGCACAAGAAGCTATCCCATTTGAATTTCAAGACAATGAATGATCTAGTCAAAAAGGACTTAGTTAGAGGAATTCCTCTAGTTGAATTCTCAAGGGATGGTTTGTGTGATGCTTTTCAGAAAGGCAAACAAAGGAAAGCATCATTCAAAAAAAAGCTTGAAACAACAATTGATGAACCATTACAGCTGCTGCATATGGATTTGTTTGGACCAGTCAATGTATTGTCAATTGCAAGAAAAAGATATTGCTTAGTGATTGTAGATGATTTCTCAAAGTTTTTATGGGTCTATTTTCTTGGATCAAAGGATGAAGCAAGTGAAATCATTATCAATCACATCAGGCAAGTCAATAATCATCCTGACTTGAAGGTTAGGAATATCAGGAGTGACAATGGAACTGAGTTCAAGAATTTGTCAATAAGGCTGTTCTGTGAAGAAAATGGAATCATGCATGAGTTCTCAGCTCCAAGAACACCTCAGCAAAATGGGGTAGTTAAAAGAAAGAACAGATCTTTGATTGAGGCTGCCAGAACAATGCTTGAAGAATCAAAGTTACCAATATATTTCTGGGCTGAAGCTGTTAATTGTGCCTGCTACACTCAGAATATTTCTTTGATCAATCAAGCTAAAGGCATGACTCCTTATCAGTTGTTCAAGAGAAGAAAACCAACTCTAAACTTTCTTCATGTCTTTGGATGTAAATGCTTTATACTGAGGAATCAATCTGACCATAAAGGGAAGTTTGATGCAAAGGCTGATGAAGGGATATTTGTTGGTTACACAGCTGGAAAATCTTATAGGGTCTATAATCTAAGAACCAACATTATTATGGAATCTGTGCATGTTGTGTTTGATGATAAAAAGATTGATGGACTAACAGATGAGGGACACAATGAGAGACTCAAATTTGACAACATTGAGATATATTGTGATGATAGTGAAGAGGAGATTGATGGAGATGACACTTCAAAAGGGATTCAAAATATGCCCTTGGATAATGCACAAATTACTGCACCCGTTGATAGAGGCAATGCAGTATCCGTTGAAAGACATAGTGCATCATCCGTTGAAGTACAAAATGAAGCATCCATTGATCATAGTTCATCAACGGATAATAGATTTACATCATCAGTTGATAGAACTCTAAATTCCCTGCAAAGAACCAACAACTCAGGGGGAGTTTCAACTAATCAACACTCTGTCTCACATCATGACAATACTGAGGCCACCTCATCTAGAGCACATCTTCCACCTCAAAGGAAATGGACCAAAAATCATCCCTTTGAACTGATCATTGGTGATGCATCATCTAAAGTGCAAACAAGAAAAGCTACTCAAGATGAATGTCTGTATAGTAGTTTTCTATCTCAGGAGGAACCTAAGAAAGTGGAAGAAGCTTTATTGGATCCAGATTGGATATTAGCTATGCAGGAAGAGCTGAACCAATTTGAGAGAAACAAAGTTTGGAAGCTGGTACCCAAACCAAAGAACAAGAGTCCTATTGACACAAAATGGGTATTCAGAAACAAGATGGATGAAAATGGCATTGTCATAAGGAATAAAGCCAGATTGGTTGCTAAAGGCTATTCTCAACAAGAGGGAATAGATTTTGATGAAACATATGCTCCTGTTGCAAGACTTGAAGCCATCAGAATTTTTCTAGCCTATGCAGCCCATGCCAATTTCAAAGTCTATCAAATGGATGTCAAGAGTGCATTTCTAAATGGGAAATTGGAGGAAGAAGTCTATGTAAGTCAACCTCCAGGGTTTGAAGATCCAAATTTTCCAGACTATGTGTATTATCTGTTGAAAGCACTCTATGGACTGAAGCAAGCACCTAGAGCCTGGTATGAAACCCTATCAAAATTCCTTTTGGAGAATCACTTCACTAGAGGTACTGTTAATAAAACTCTCTTCTTTAGGAATGTTAATGGCTCTAGTATATTTGTTCAAATTTATGTAGATGACATAATATTTGATTCTAAAGATAATAAACTTTGCAAAAAGTTTGCTAAGCTAATGCAAAGTAAGTATGAAATGAGCCTGATGGGAGAACTAACCTATTTTCTTGGTTTACAAGTTAAACAAGTTAGTGATGAAATTTTCATTAGTCAAACTAAATATATTCATGATCTTTTAAAGAAGTTTGACTTAATGGAATGTTCATCTGCAAAAACTCCCATGGCCACTGTCACCAAACTTGAATTAAATAAGACTGAAAGGTCTGTGGACATTACAAGTTATAGAGGCATGGTTGGTTCACTTTTATATTTAACTGCTAGCAGACCAGATATAATGTTTGCTACATGTCTGTGTGCTAGATTTCAAGATGATCCTAGGGAGTCTCACTTAATTGCTATCAAGAGGATTTTCAGATATCTCAAGGGTACACCAAATTTAGGTATTTGGTATCCTAGAGAATCTGGCTTTGATCTAATTGGTTATTCAGATGCAGACTATGCAGGTTGCAAAATAGACAGGAAAAGTACAACAGGCTCCTGCCAATTCCTGGGAAACAAGCTTGTATCATGGTTTAGCAAAAAGCAAAATTCAGTCTCTACTTCTATAGCTGAGGCTGAATACATTGCTGCTGGAAGTTGCTGCTCTCAAGTGTTATGGATGAGGAATCAACTCCTTGATTATGGACTTCATGTTGATAGAATTCCTATCTTTTGTGACAACACAAGTGCCATAGCCATAACAGAGAATCATGTGCAGCACTCAAGGACCAAGCACATTGATATCAAGTACCACTTCATCAGAGAGCATGTCATGAATGGTACAGTGGAACTACATTTTGTTCCAAGTGAACAACAAATTGCAGACATATTTACCAAGCCACTTGATGAATCAACATTCACAAGATTGGTAAGTGAGCTAGGTATGCTTAATTACTCATAAAATTTATGTCCTAATTGCAATTTGAATTGAAGCCTGAAATGTATTAGTTGCTAGAACAAATTTGACTTTTTAACACAGATTATTCCATCAACGAATATTTCCTATCCGTTGAAAGTCAAAATTGTTCTGTCAACGGATGTTCATTATCCGTTGAAAGACATATACATTTCTGGAATTTTTATCCGTCAACGGATAAAACTGAAGTACCTTTCAACGGATGACAATTTACTTTATCCGTTGAAATGTCACATCAGTCGATTCAGGTGTTTCACAGCCGTTGATTCTATTTTCTTAACCGTTGATACTCATACATACAGCTGTATGTATTTGTATTAAAGGTAGTTTTTAGAATACTTACAGTTTATTCTTAAACGGCTGAAATTCACTAACATATATTTATTGTTTAATCTTTTATTTATACCTTTTAATTTGAGAAAGTATATAAGCCCTTCTGATTTTTCATTTTTACTTTACGCTTTCTTGAAACTTCAAAGCTTTTACCATTTACTCTCTGCAAAACCTTCAAGTTATTCTCTGCAATTTCTACTTACAACAATGGCACCAGTAGTAAAAATTATGTCTCAATCTGGGTTCATCTATGAGAAGAACAATTTCATAGCTTTGGTAGCAAAGAATGAAGCCCACTCAGATTATCACAAAATGATGGACTTCATCAAAAACTGTAAACTTAGCTATGCAATGCTGGAAGCCCCAACGATTTACTGTGAAATAGTTGAGGAGATTTGGACAACTGCTGAGTTCAACTCTATAGATATGACCATCTCTTTCACTCTCAAAGGTAAAAATCACTGTGTTAACTGTGATGATTTACTAGCATGTTTTAAATTGCCTGAGAACAATGCCATGACACCACACACTGATAATGATGTATCCAGCATACATCTATTATGCTAGATTCTTTATGTTATTGGCTAACCATGTTGCTGAAGGATTGGTCATAACCAATGAGAATAATAAACTCAAGTGCTGGGCACAAGAGAAAAGAGTTCTTGCAGATTTATTGAGAATGGATCTCAACAGCAGTGTACCATTGGTATATTTACCAATCATGGATGCACCTCAGGTAAATGAGGTAATTGTTTCTACAACTCCTACTTCTTCCAACCCCTCTATTTCTTTATCTTCTAGTGTGCCAATGGAATCTGTGACAATGCCCCAACAGATTCCTACCAAGGTCACCAAAACTAAACTTTCAAAATCAAAGACAAAGAAAACCACCTCTGTTGTTTCTCAAAAGACAATAGTTGTAACACCTACCCTTAACCCTGAGGGGAGTGAACAGGGTGTGAGTGGTGAGGGGAGGGGTGAACATCAAAGAAACTCTCAGGATAAGGAAGGAGAGATAAGTGTTTCCCAAGCTAGCCAAGCCACAGTTTCTCAAAAAGCTGTGGTGGTTGAAAAGGTCTCTAGCATATCTCTAGCTGCATCCTCCCAAAAGGATGTAACTATTGAAAATAGTTCCCAACCAGGAACACAGAATAAACGAGGGAGGGACACTGAAGCCAAACACTCTCCAACAAAAGCTTTTATTAGAAGAAAGAGGGCTAGAACCCAATCTTCTACACAGGGTGCACACACTGCACAGATACATCCATCTGTATCTATGCCTTCTCAAACTCAGTTTGATGTGGCTCCAACAAATGTGGAGTCACAGCCCCATTCTCTCACAATTCACACACATCAATCACCACACACTTCATCACCATCTCTGGATGTGGATATGTTATTCCCATCAATTCCTGATTCTCCCTCTTTACAACTCAGGGAGGAGCCCCACTCAAATACAGGTGATCATCATCTTTTAGATGATTTGTTGGATCACCCGCAAATTTTTTCAGATGTAATTGAAGGATCTGTGTCACCAAAACTCAAATCAATCCACACAGATTCAACAGTTATATCACTTTCAATTTCTACTTCTTTTCCTTCTTCAACAGATATCACTCATCCGTTGACAAGTGGTTGTTCTTCAACGGATAAGCTTTACAGCAGTTATCCGTTGATACCATCAGTGTCACCTTCAACGGCTATTCCATATCCGTTGATAGTCTCTACACACACAACTGAAACAATTCCAAGTGTAGAAGACATGATTACTGTACAATCACTTTTAGGACTGAGGGAAGGGAGTGTCAATTTGAGTGAGAGGCTGGGTTGCACCCAGGCAAAAGGAGAGATTGAGAGCTCAAATATGCATGCTATTTCTTCCAGCATGGCAAAAGTAAGTGAGAGGAATACCACCTTAGTAGGTGAAGGTGAGGGTGTGAGGAGTGTTAGCCAGGGGGAGCCCCTGATGCAAGAATATAGAGAAAAAGAGAGAAAGGCAGGTACAACAGATATAAGGGTGGATACAGCCATTGCTAATGAGTCAATGATTGTGGATGATGCTGAAAAGGAAAGACAATTTCAGCAACATTACAAAGCTGTAATTGATAACATTTCCTTGGATGCTGACACTTTTACTCATCCTATGTCAGCCTATCAGTTGTTGGCTGCTCAGGGCAATGAGGAGGCAGAAAAGACACTACATCTAGCACATACAACAGAATCTCTTCAAAGGGATAAAGCTGCTATTAACAAGATGCCTTCTACAGCTGATGAGTCATCTAAGGAATTTAGAGTGAATTCTGATGATGATGACTCTGTTTCTTTTGATGGAAGCATGAACTTAGGGGGAGATGAAAGCCCTAGTTCTATTCCAAATTTACCTGAATGGGCCTTGACAAAGGAGTCTACACCAGGGCAATTCAATGTCTCCTTAGTCAAAAAAATCAGTACTATACAACAGGCCATTCAGAAAACTTCACATGCTGGTACCAAGGCAATCCTTACAGCTCACATGGACTCACTGCATCTCATGAAGTTGCAGCAAGTAAGCCAGAATCAGAGTGTGGATGAACTCAAGAAGGATATTGCTGACTTGAAATCCTACAATTCTGAAAAATTGGATTCAGTCATGCCCTATGGTACAATGAAGGACTTATTGTTGAGATTGAAAAAGGATTCAAATACTGAAAAGAGGCTGGCTAAGTTAGAAGACAGAGTCCAAGTTATTGAAAATTCTGTGGCCAGCATTCTTCACAACCAACAATCTCAAACAAGTCTACTTATGCAGCTGGCAAAGGCACAAGGCTTGACCCCTCTCCTTGATGATAACAAAAAGGGGGAGAGAAAAAGGGAAGGGGAAGGAGAGCCATCTACAAAAATCCAGATATCTAAAGTGCTAGTTCCTGCCATCACTACTTCTCCAATTATGCAAATCAAAGGAAAGCCTGATGGAATTGACCTAATCCAGCTAGCAGCAGCTGAAATTCAAGTGAAAGAGCAAAGGAGGAGAATTGATGAAAGGGTGCAACAAATGTTTGGCTCAACACAAGATAAATCAATATCTGTGAAACATAGCACAAAGGTTGAACCAATCATTATGGAGCACAAGCCAGAAAGGAGGAATAAGGTTGGAGAGACTTCTTTTAAGAATCTAAAACCTATGGTTCTCAAGCCCAACACTAGATCCAGCAAGGACTCCACAAAGAACCCCCTAGACTTTGCTCAGATGAAAGAAGTGGACTTTCCTCTTCCAAAGCCTGATGAAGACAAAGTTTTGGGTGCTAACATCATAAAGTACAAGGAGACCAAGGACATAGTTGAAAGAATGAAAATGGCCATTATCTTTAGAGAGGGAAAGAGTATCTGTGTGATGCAAGGACATCCCAAATTTACAAAGGCCAAGAGGGAAGAAACCAAAAGGTTGAAGAAAGAAGCTGAAAAACTCAAGGCTGACAAAAGAGCACAAGCTAAGCTTGAACAACAGCTAAAGTCAAGTCAAGTTGAAGGAGAGAAAGGAATTGAAGTCAGGGGTGAAAACAAGATTGCAAACCTAGATGAGGTTTTTGGGAGTATATTTGGTGATAGTATGGAGGAAAGAGAGGAATGGCAGAAGGAAAACAGAAGAAAGGCCAAGGCACATAGAAGGAGTGAATATAACACTGAAGAAACTAAATCAATATCTAAACCACTACCTTCCATACCTGAACCTTGTGTTGCTGATCCCACTATAAACATCCATGGTGAACTAATCATCCCAAAAGAGGAACCTATTGATTGGGACACCATCAAATTGCCTACCTTTTTAACCACTCTTCCACTACCAAAGAAACAGAAAAGAAAATCCAAATCTACACCTCCCCTAACCTCTAAAAAATTCACTCAAAAACAAAAACCTAAGCCCATGCCACCCATTTCTAAAGATGATTAGGTTCACATCAGTGACATAAAAGAAATTTCAGACATTGAACTCTATCTGGATGAGTTGGAGGATGTAAGGGGAATAGCTGCCTACAGACAGCTACCAGAGAGATTGGTGTTCAGATACAAAGGAGCTGGAGAAAGAACATGGCCTCTCTACAGGATTCTGAATGAAGGCTACTCTACCTTGATCAGAGTCTTTTCAGCCATACAAAAGGATTATGGCTTTACCAGGACTGCCAAGACTGAAATTCTCAACAAGATTGCCAACATAAGGAAAACTTGGAGGGAGCCCAATGCTTTGCCCAGAACTTTACTTATTCAAGAAAGGGGAATTACAATCCACAAATCACCTCATTGGTTGATGGAATTTAGAGATGATAAAGGAATCAGAAGATTTTTCAGACTTGAAGACCAACTCAAGATTGCCAGCAATGAAACTCTCAAGGAAATGCAATCTAAGTTGGATATCAGTGATGAAGATGAAGCTGAATTCTACAGACAACTCCAACTCCAAATTGAGGAAAATGACAAAGGGCTAGGAAAGAAAACAAGGGAACAAAGAAGAAAAAGATGATTTGCTCATACTAGAGGAGCACCCTTGGAAATTCTGTAAATCTTCAATTACCTCCTAGTACATACACTTTTGCAGCACTTTTAAATTTCTACTTAGTTTCAATTCATATATTTGTTAAGTGTTTTGTTATCATCAAGTTAACCCTGAATTTATGTCTACAATACTTATAAACATAAATAGGGGGAGATTGTTAGGAATATATGTGCATTAGTTTGATGATATGTTTAACAAAACACTTAAGTAGAAGTTTAGTGTTTGCAGCCTCAACGGATAAGACCACTTTGGCTATCCGTTGATGGTGCAGCTTTACTTAGAAATAAGTCTAGTGTTGTAGCACATTTCAGTCTCTGTATTTAAGATATAATTCTTAGAAGTTGAGAGAAAATATAAGTCATGTTGACTACCAGAAGATATGCAAATAGGAAGGCCAATTGTAAATATTTCATGCCTTGTAATTTTGTATAAATGAAGTGGTATCAACGGATGTCTTAAAGACCTTCAACGGATGAGAAACAAAGCTTCAACGGATGTCTCTAAAGCTTCAATGGATAGAGCTTCAACTGCTAACACATCAACGGATAAAGCCATCAACGGATGAAGGCTTCAACGGATGTTCTGTTAAATAGCAGTTGATAAGTGGTAGTTGTAACAGCAGACAGAGGCACATGGGTTGTCAGAGATAACTGAAATGTGGAAGCCTAATTTCAGGAACATCAGAAAAAGCAGCCGTTCTACTCTAGTACAAAGAGGCAATAGTCAACAAAGTACTTGAGTAATATGAAGAAGAAACAAGTGGAGAACTTATTTTATTATTGTATTTTTATCTTTGTCTTCACTTGTACACTTGGTGATATATAAACCAAGTAGCAGCTAGTAATTAGAAGAGAATTTTTCCAGTGCTGTTTAGAAAAATCTTGAGAGAAAAATTATCTAGTTTGTACTAGGACGCAGCTGTGATCAACATCTTGAATCACAGATTTTCTGAAATACCATCTCTGGTGGAACAACAAATCCACCAGAAAAGTTTTTAAGGTCTGTTGTGTTCTTTACATTAGCGCTTGAATATATATCTGTCTGTATTAGCTTAAAGCAATTCATACACTTGTTTATCTTGAACACAAAACCTTTAAAATTGCTCAAAACTTGAAAAAGTTTTGAGATTTACATTCAACCCCCCTTCTGTAAATCTCATTGTTAGTCCACTAGGAATAACAGTATCCCTATGGAAAGTCTTGAAAAGGATTGATGAGGTTTAGAAAGAAAGGAAAGCTAAGTCCACGATTTGTTGGACCTTCGGATATATTAAGACGTATTGGGAAGTTATCAAATTGTCACACCCCAACTTAAACAGCAGATTAAATATAGCTATTACAACATTTTAAAAGAAATAACATAACCAACTCCAAGATCTTACAGTTTAGGGTTTGGAACAGCCCAACACTACCATCTATTACAACTGATTTTAAATAGCGAGTCCTCACACAAACTACTTTCACTTATTCTACCTGAGCTCGAACATAAGCATCAGCATCACAGGTCTTACGGGCAGTCTGCTTGAATCTAACCATAGCTGCTAGCTGTAATATCAGGGTAAAGCAAGGAGTGAGCCAAATGCTCAACAAGTGCTAAACAATATGATACAAAACATAAATCGAGATATACATTAAAGAATGACAATGAAAAGACATAACCACTGATAATGAGGGATAAAACTTTGGGTGATGGCATCATTTTGTCTGTATCAAAACAATTTCAAAATCATACCATTTAATCAAAATCATTTTATGATGCTACGGATTACAACCGGTGATCAGCCGTGAAGTAATCCCGAACCACGCTGGGTTCTAAAATATTAATGGGAATCCCTAGGCAACTTTTAAGCCTAATATAAGTGTGGAAAGGACTCGCGTCTCAGTCCAGATCCACTATTCAAAGAAAACATTTATCCCCCTTTGGGACTGAAAACCCACATTTTATTTATTTCAAAAACTGATGCCGAATTATAACAAAATCTCTTTTTACTGTAAACATCTTTATCAAGAGATTATAGATCAACTCGAAACACGGGGAAATGGTACTAACTCTCAGAGCCATGAATCACAAAACTATACTCTATTAGGGTAACTGAATGGTTTTCATATATCAAAGTTTGGACAAGGGAATTTAGTGAGGCTATTGGATATCATGAAGGGAAATTCCAAATTGGGCTTAAAGCAATGATTTCTCATCAAGGTTCAAGTGTTGGATCATCAAGGAGGTAAGCTTCATGAATACTAAGGGTGTTAAGGTATGAAGAAATGATTTTTAGCTCAGGATATATCAGAATTGTCAAGCTTTAGGATAAGAAAGAGGGGTATCAATCAATGAGGAATCACTTTGATAAGTATCTGACTTTCAGGGTTCAAGGTAAGGTTCTATAGGGGTTCAAGTTTCAGGATGAGATATTAATATTTAGGAATCATTAGCATGTTAATCAAGAGGATCAATCAAGTATTATAACAACTCTTTATTTTATCATGGCATTCAACTATCATAAAAAGACTTTTGAACTACTTGCAATACGTACTCGAGGGTTCATGGCATCTCTATATAATTCAAAGATAAACATAAGATACGCTTGATTTAATATATCAAATGACACAGGATAGTTGTAGCAATGTATGAACTATTAGCAGTAAATACGAAGGTCAAGTTGAATCACTTGCCTTGAGAAAGGCTGGTCTGGTCTGACTGGTAGGAGCAACTGGAGCTTCACTCGACCTTTATGGCAATTTTTCCCTCGTCTCGAGATCCTACATAAATAATAATAATCTTCATTATAATATACTCCCACCAACTAAACCTATTTACAACCCGGAATTAAACACGGATGGCACTTAGGCCTATATGCACTTAATTTTATATTCACTTTTAAATTATAACTGTACACACATAGCCACATAATCACATATCATATATTAATATCAAATAACACCATATACACCATAATGCAACACTAGGCTTGGATGATCTCGACTCACAAC
Organism: Apium graveolens; assembly: GCF_009905375.1. Taxonomy (NCBI): domain Eukaryota; kingdom Viridiplantae; phylum Streptophyta; class Magnoliopsida; order Apiales; family Apiaceae; genus Apium; species Apium graveolens. Next base: position 16,438,354 of record NC_133647.1, read on the forward strand.
TTAAGTCACTTGGTCGCTAAACTAGAGAAAGTCTTCAAATTTTGGCTTCCTAACTCGATGTGCCTTTACTAAACTATCCAAAACCTATTGACCCTCACCTATGCCTTTTGCTCTACTGACCTTATACTATCTTACAACTATGGTGGTCAACCTAAATCTCACTCCTAAGTGTTCTAAAACTATGTGATAAGTGAAAGTGCTCACTGGTGCAAATTTTAGAATGACAACTATGGTTTCTTGAGTGCATTAGACACTCTTAAACTACAATTATTCCTTCAAAACTTTTACACAAGACTCTCCTGACCTAAGGGCATCTCCTAAACTTGATGTGGCTCAAGGGCCTGAATTGGGCCTTCTTGTACCTAAGCTAAAAGTCCAAGGTTCCCCTGTTTTTCTGGGCAGAAAATGCCCTGATTTGAATTAACTTGTGACACATGGTTCTAACTCATATCCTATGAACTATGGTTGGAAAAACTTCTCTGACACTCCCTCTAACTAAGGCCCAACAGGGCCTAATGAGGGCCTACCCATGACATGGTCAAATCTCCCTATTTCTAAGTTGCAACAAAACTGTCCCCTGCTGGACAGATTTTGTTAATCTACTTGTGCACCTAACCAAATGACATGCAAACCTCCAACCAACACCTAAAACCTTTTATATACTCCCAATACTAACTTCTGCTGGCTTGGGCCTCAAAGTGCACATTAATGACATGGTCAAAACTCACTCTAAACCTCAGGGTACTAAACTGATTTTCTGCAGAAATTATAACTCTCATTTCTCCAAGGTTTTGACTTGACAAACTCAACTACCAACAACCCAATACCCAAACCAAGACTTAATCATGGTGATCTACTGAACTAACTCCCTTATTCTCAAAATAACTTTGGTGGAGATCATCCTTACCTAAGGTGCAATTATGGCAAAACAAAAGAAACTACACTTCACAACTCACAAATCATCAAGTTTTTGAAACAACAAGATATACATTTTTATAAAAGATAACCACAAATTATTATCATGCATCAAGGAGCATTAATCAATATTAACACCTTAATCCTACTGAAATTAAAGCTTACTAACAAAATCTTTCCAAATGATCAAAATCTTATAACATTCTAAGAGAAATTCACATGCATGCATGTCCTCGAGTTTTGCAAGCCAAACAACATGTTTTCTAAATATGTTTTACCAAGAAATTTACATGCAAGCCTAGCATGAGCTATATCTAGATGATCACTTAGCATGCAAGGAGTTTCATCAAATTTTCACCATAAAATTCAAGCCATTATCACATAAACATGCAAAAATTGAACAAAGCAACAAGAATAGTCTTAAGGACCATTCATTCGGCTCCCATTTAATCATCAAGAGTTTCCTTCTCAAGACTTGGCACTTCTCTATTCCTTGTAGTCCTCTCAAAAACAACCCTAAACTCACAAGAATCAAGGTTGTACTTTGAGTTTCAACTAAAACCTTTACATGCAACCTTAAAACTTAAACTTTTTACTCAAAAATCTTTGAAATATGAGTGATCATGGTATGGAAAGTAACATTTACTTGTATAGAGGGTGGAAGCTTGGTTGAGGAATGAAGAAAAATGGGGAGGGGGTGGCTTCGGCTAAAAGCCGAGAGTGGGAGAGAGGAGGGAGAGAAGAATGAGTGTGGTGGTGAGTGATGTGTGAAATGATCATGTCTTTACTTGTTTTATGGTTTTTGTGTTGACAAATGTGAGTGGAAATAGGAATTGACATGATTACCCTTCCACTTGTACTTGGTTCAATTTGCGTGCAAGGGTAAAGAAGGTATTTGGCTAGAAAATAAGAGTTAGTGAGGTGGTTATTGACTCTTTAGCCCTTTTGGATTGAATAGAAAGGATTTGCATGCAAGGATAACTATGTAATTTGCTAATTATGACAATTAATACTTATAAAGATTTAATTTTATAAAATAAAACACAAGTTCAAAAATTATAAAATTTATACCATAAAATAGCTTGGATTTTTAGAAATTTTATAAAACTACTTTTGAATTTTGTGAACAAATAACTTTTTTAAAAAGATATTTATTCAAGGTTTAAGATATTCCTTATAAATCAAAAATGAAAGAAATAATTAAACTTGATTTGAAAAATCATATACCACATATCGAAAATTTAATACGCAGAAATTCTCATTCACACAAGCATACAATAGTTGAATATATTGGCATTCGGCTTTATAATTACACCAAATTTTACAATTAATATTACACGGAAATGCCGGTTTTAACATCCTCTCCCCCTTAAGGGATTCTGTCCCCAGAATCTAAGAGAACAGATGAGGATACCGGGAACGCATATCAGACTCTAACTCCCAAGTTGATTCTTCGACCTTAGGGTTTCTCCAAAGCACTTTTACTAACTTTACTGACTTATTTCTAAGGCTCTTCTCTTCCCAGTCGAGTATTTTAACCGGCTGCTCCACAAATGACAGGTCTGCCTGAATTTCTACAGGTTTATATTCTATCACATGGCTAGCGTCAGGATTATACTTCTTAAGCAACGACACATGGAACACATTATGCACATGCTAATACTGAGGTGGTAAGGCCAACTCGTAGGCCACCTTTCCCACTTGACTCAATATTTCAAAAGGACCTATATATCTAGGTGCTAACTTCCCTTTCTTGCCAAATCTCATCAACCCTTTTCTAGGTGACACCTTCAACAAAACAGCTTCGCCAATTTGGAATCGAACATCCTTACGCGCTGGATCCGCATACTTCCTCTGTCTATCTTGAGCAGCAAGCAACCTTTTCTAAATTAACTTGACCGAGTCATGCAACTGTTGTACCAATTCCGAGCTGAGAATCTTTCCTTCTCCTACTTCGTCCCAACTTGTTGGTGATCTACATTTTCGCCCGTACAAAGCTTCGTATGGTGGCATGCCGATACTGGAATGATAGCTGTTGTTGTAAGAGAATTCAATCAACGGCAAATGGTCGTCCCAACTTCCTGTAAAATCGATTGCACAACTGCGCAACATGTCTTCAATTGTTTGGATTATCCTTTTACTCTGGCCATCAGTCTGCGGGTGGTACGCCGTGCTCATATTCAACTTTGTGCCAAGACATTCCTGAAATTGCTTCCAGAATCTCGAGTTAAATCGGGGATCTCTGTCTGAAACTTTTGATATGGGTACTCCATGCCTCAGTACGATTTCGCGCACATACAGATGAACCAATTTGTCCAATGACGACTTCTCGTTTATTGGAAGGAAATGCGCCGACTTCGTAAGACGATCAACTATAACCCATATTGCGTCATGCCCGGATTTCGTTCGCGGTAGTCCTACTATAAAGTCCATAGCGATATTTTCCCATTTCCATTCTGGAATCTTCAGGGGTTGAATTAATCCGCTTGGTCGTTGATGTTCTGCCTTCACTTTCTGACAAGTATAACACTTCGCAACCCATTCTACCACGTCTCGCTTCATATTTGGCCACCAAAAGCTCTTCTTTAAGTCTCGATACATCTTGGTACTTCCCGGGTGGATTGAAAATTTCGAATTGTGGGCTTCGTGGAGGATCTCATTCTTTAATTCAGGTACATGAGGAATCCATATTCTGGAAGAAAACCTTAGTAACCCTTGCTCATCCCTTTGAGTATTAATCTCCTCTCCAGATAACTGATTCTTCTCTTTCTCCATTACTTCTTCTTGACATTTCTTTATCTTTTCCACTAGTGTTGGCTGAAAAGTCATTGCACGACAAACTTCCTCAACTTTTCCGCAAGCACAAAGTTCCAGTTCAAATCTCTCGATTTCTTCAGATAACTCTTTTGATGTTATCATCATATTCAGTCTCTCCTTCCTACTCAGAGCATTGGCCACAACATTCGCCTTTCCAGGATGGTAATTTATCGAGCAGTCATAGTCCTTGATCAATTCCAGCCATCTCCTCTGCCTCATATTGAGCTTCTTCTGAGTGAAAATGTACTTTAAACTCTTGTGATCCGTGTAGATTTCACACTTCTCTCCGTAGAGGTAATGTCTCCAAATCTTAAGTGCGAACACTATGGCGGCTAGTTCCAAGTCATGCGTCGGGTACTTTAACTCATGCGGTTTCAACTATCTTGATGCATATGCGATCACTTTACTGTGTTGCATCAACACACAACCCAAACCCTTATGTGAAGCGTCGCTGAATATTACAAAGTTCCCTTGATCATCTGGTAGCACTAACACCGGAGCGGTTACCAATATCTGTTTCAACTCTTGAAAGCTATCCTCACATTCTGCACTCCATTCGAACTTCTGATTCTTTCTGGTTAACTTGGTCAATGGCGTGGCGATTTTCGAAAAATCCTTGACGAACCTTCTATAGTATCCTGCCAACCCTAGAAAACTTTGCACTTCCGTAGGAGTCTTTGGCCTCTCCCAACTCATAACTGCCCCAATCTTTGCCGGATCCACTTTAACTCCTTCATTTCCAATGACATGTCCCAAAAATTGAACTTCCTTTAACCAAAACTCACATTTGGTAAACTTGGCATACAACTTCTCTTGACGAAGTATTTTCAATGCTATCCAGAGGTGTTGTTTATGTTCTTCTTCCGACTTAGAATAAATAAGGATGTCATCAATAAATACCACTACGAACTTGTCCAAATATTTTTTAAATACCCGATTCATCAGATCCATAAATGCTGCTGGGGCATTAGTCAATCCAAAAGGCATTACTAAGAATTCATAATGTCCGTATCTGGTCCTGAATGCTGTCTTGGGAATATCTTCTTCTTTGATCTTTAATTGATGGTATCCTGATCTCAAGTCAATCTTTAAAAAGCACTTTGCTCCTTTCAGCTGGTCAAAAAGGTCATCTATTCTTGGTAGCGGGTAGCGGTTCTTGATCGTTACCTTATTCAACTCCTGATAGTCTATGCATAATCGCATACTCCCATCTTTCTTCTTGACAAACAGAACAGGTGCTCCCCATGGCGACGTACTTGGCCGTATCACTCCCTTATCCAACAATTCTTGTAGTTGGCTCGCCAACTCTTTCATTTCTGCTGGTGCCATCCTATATGGGGCCTTTGAAACTGGTTCCGTGCCTGGAGCAAGGTTGATCTCGAACTCGATTTGTCGATCTGGTGGTAAGCCTGGTAGTTCGTCGGGAAACACATCGGGAAACTCGTTAACTATAGGAATATCTTCTATGTTAAGGCTGCCTTTTTCTGAATCCACTACATAAGCTATGAACGACTCACAAACTTTTCTAAGTAGCTTCTTAGCCTGAACGATTGTAAGAAATAGTTGCTCTTGCCTCTGCCCTTTGAATACTACCTTCTCTCCACTCTTCGTCTTTAAATACACTTTCTTGGTCTTACAATTAATCTGAGCGTTATTCTCTCCTAACCAATCCATTCCCAAAATTATATCAAACTCTCCCAACTTGAAGAGTATCAAGTCGGCTGAAAACTTATACCCCGAAATATCAATCTCACACTTTGGACAAAATTGATTCACAGGAATCTTCTCTTGGTTCACAATTACCACATTTACTACCTCACTCATAATCATTTTATCACATTGGAGCTTATCCACAAAAGTTTCTGATATGAAAGATCTTGTTGCTCCCGAATCAATCAATACTTTAGCTTTGACATTATTGAGTAAAAGTGTACCTGCTATCACCTCATAATTCTGAACAGCATCCTTCATCTTCAGATCAAATGTCCTTGTTGTTGCTTGCGGGGTTGGTGTAGGTGGTGGAGGTAATGCCAATACCTCAGCTGACATGCTTGCACTAGTACTTGCCACGTTCATCAGAGCTTTGACTGGTCCGGTTGCCTTGCACTCCCTAGCTATGTGTCCAGTTCTCCCACACTTGTAACATGTAACTCCTGGCTTCGGTATCTTGCACTCATTTGTCAAATGTCCCTTCTGATTGCACCTATAACATGGCATGCTTAACTTATTACACACTCTGGGGTGCCTTCTTCCACAGTGCTTGCATTCCGGTCTCTGGAACCTGTTTTCTCCAACTTGCTCTTGGCTTGCCTGATTGTTCCCCTTCGATTCTTGCCTTTTGCCCAAATTTCCTTTCTTTTGAAAATTTCCGCCCTTATGGAAACTAATCCTCTTTACATTCCGATCTTGTGAACTTCCTACTTCAAACTTTTCTCCATAAAATGGAACCTTCCTCTTCTTGTTATCCCTTTCCTTCCTTGACTGCGTCCCATTATTCTCAATCAGAGCAGCTTTCTATATTACTCCCGTATAAGTATCAAGCTCAAACATAGCCACTTTATCTCTGATCCAAGGCTCCAATCCTTGCTGAAATTTCTTTGCTTTTTCCTCCTCAGTGCTGGTATACTTTGTCACAAACCTTGACAACTCAGTAAACTTCTTCTCATACTCCAGTACAGTCATGTTCCCTTACTTCAGCTCCAAAAATTTAAGCTCCATCTGATTCTGCATGTACTTAGGGTAATACTTGTCCAGAAATAACTTCTTAAATCTCTCCCAAGAAACCTGCTGAGTGACTTCCATAGCTTTTACTGATTCCCACCAATAGATGACTTCACCCTTCAAGAAGTAAGTAGCATACGGCGTCTTCTGATCGTCTCCTAACTGTACCAACTCAAAAGCCCTTTCCATCTCCTTGATCCATGTGTTAGCTATCACTGGATCAGTGGTATCATGAAATGCAGGTGGATTCACATTCTGAAAAGCCTTGAAAGTGACAATTTGTCTAGGTGGTACTGGTGGTTCAGGTGGTTGGTGTGGTTCACGGTTATCTTGGTTTTTAATTCGTTGTTGAAGAGTTAGTTGTTGTTGAGCTATAGCATTGGTTTGCTGTTGCAAAGTTTCCAGTAGTCGAAGAATATTTGGGTCTGTGGTGGATGTGGTTGTCGGGTTCTTCTTTTTGGGAGGCATGATCCTGAAATAAGAGTTATGTTAAAACAGATATGAACAATTCGAGGGTATTGTATGGCATTCTTATTTACATATGGCGTCAAGTTTCCAAATTAAGCAAATATGGTGATGCATATAAAAACGTAAAATAACAGTTGAGAGAAAATGGAACAATAGAACATAATTATTGAAATTTTTAAAGGTCACAATACATAGGATTAGGACAAAGTCTGATTCTAGGAATAACAGGCTTATTTAAAGGAAACAACGGAAACAACTGGGGATTCCACAGAGTCTGATAGTACAACAACATGAAAGGTAAATGGAAAGAACTAAGGCTCCACTCCATCTGAACGGGGCTTGGTAGTCTTTTCCTCTCGAAGCGTCTTCACAATGCTCTGGAGCTCATCCGCCACCATCTGAATGACATACTGGCTGGTGCGGTCCCGGTGCGCTGCCATCTCCTCAAGCTTAGTGTTGACGTACTGAACCAAGGTCTCAAGTCTCGCAGTCATCTGCTCCTTGGGCTTCCCTTCATAGTTTCGGCTGTCCGGATACACGTTCTCCAGTCGGTCTATCAGTCGGTCGTACTTGCCCTGAAGCATGTCGAACTCGCGCCTCAATTCAGCATACACAGTGAAAGCAATAGTGTCGTCCGACCCAGAGGATGACGAGGAATGCGCCCTTTACAGACAACCAATAAGAGGAGTATTAATAATAAATTTACTTAACCTACTCTCTCGCATAATATCTATAACCTACACACATATCCTAGAACCTATTTGGGCTGTTCAGGGACTCTAAACCGTAGCTCTGATACCAAAACCTATCACACCCCAACTTAAACAGCAGATTAAATATAGCTATTACAACATTTTAAAAGAAATAACATAACCAACTCCAAGATCTTACAGTTTAGGGTTTGGAACAGCCCAACACTACCATCTATTACAACTGATTTTAAATAGCGAGTCCTCACACAAACTACTATCACTTATTCTACCTGAGCTCGAACATAAGCATCAGCATCACTGGTCTTACGGGCAGTCTGCTTGAATCTAACCATAGCTGCTAGCTGTTAGCTGTAATATCAGGGTAAAGCAAGAAGTGAGCCAAATGCTCAACAAGTGCTAAACAATATGATACAAAACATAAATCGAGATATACATTAAAGAATGACAATGGAAAGACATAACCACTGATAATGAGGGATAAAACTTTGGGTGATGGCATCATTTTGTTTGTATCAAAACAATTTCAAAATCATATCGTTTAATCAAAATCATTTTATGACGCTACGGATTACAGCTGGTGATCAGCCGCGAAGTAATCCCGAACCTCGCTGGGTTCTAAAATATTAATGGGAATCCCTAGGCAACTTTTAAGCCTAATATAAGTGTGGAAAGGACTCGCGTCTCAGTTCAGATCCACTATTCAAAGAAAACATTTATCCCCCTTTGGGACTGAAAACCCATATTTTATTTATTTCAAAAACTGATGCCGAATTATAACAAAATCTCTTTTTACAGTAAACATCTTTATCAAGGGATTATAGATCAATTCGAAACACGGGGAAATGGTACTAACTCTCAGAGCCATGAATCACAAAACTATACTCTATTAGGGTAACTGAATGGTTTTCATATATCAAAGTTTGGACAAGGGAATTTAGTGAGGCTATTGGATATCATGAAGGGAAATTCCAAATTGGGCTTAAAGCAATGATTTCTCATCAAGGTTCAAGTGTTGGATCATCAAGGAGGTAAGCTTCATGAATACTAAGGGTGTTAAGGTATGAAGAAATGATTTTTAGCTCAGGATATATCAGAATTGTCAAGCTTTAGGATAAGAAAGAGGGGTATCAATCAATGAGGAATCACTTTGATAAGTATCTGACTTTCAGGGTTCAAGGTAAGGTTCTATAGGGGTTCAAGTTTCAGGATGAGATATTAATATTTAGGAATCATTAGCATGTTAATCAAGAGGATCAATCAAGTATTATAACAACTCTTTATTTTATCATGGCATTCAACTATCATAAAAAGACTTTTGAACTACTTGCAATACGTACTCGAGGGTTCATGGCATCTCTATATAATTCAAAGATAAACATAAGATACGCTTGATTTAATATATCAAATGACACAGGATAGTTGTAGCAATGTATGAACTATTAGCAGTAAATACGAAGGTCAAGTTGAATCACTTGCCTTGAGAAAGGCTGGTCTGGTCTGACTGGTAGGAGCAACTGGAGCTTCACTCGACCTTTATGGCAATTTTTCCCTCGTCTCGAGATCCTACATAAATAATAATAATCTTCATTATAATATACTCCCACCAACTAAACCTATTTACAACCCGGAATTAAACACGGATGGCACTTAGGCCTATATGCACTTAATTTTATATTCACTTTTAAATTAAAATTGTACACACATAGCCACATAATCACATATCATATATTAATACCAAATAACACCATATACACCATAATGCAACACTAGGCTTGGATGATCTCGACTCACAACTTAAGTCACTTGGTCGCTAAACTAGACAAAGTCTTCAAATTTTGGCTTACTAACTCGATGTGCCTTTACTAAACTATCCAAAACCTATTGACCCTCACCTGTGCCTTTTGCTCTACTGACCTTATAATATCTTACAACTATGGTGGTCAACCTAAATCTCACTCCTAAGTGTTCTAAAACTATGTGATAAGTGAAAGTGCTCACTGGTGCAAATTTCAGAATGACAACTATGGTTTCTTGAGTGCATTAGACACTCTTAAACTACAAGTTTTCCTTCAAAACTTTTACACAAGACTCTCCTGACCTAAGGACATCTCCTAAACTTGATGTGGCCCAAGTAGCTCAAGGGCCTGACTTGGACCTTCTTGGGCCTAAGCTAAAAGTCCAAGGTTTCCCTGTTTTTCTGGGCAGAAAACGCCCTGACTTGAATTAACTTGTGACACATGGTTCTAACTCATATCCTATTAACTCTGGTTGTAAAAACTTCTCTGACACTCCCTCTAACTAAGGCCCAATAGGGCCTAATGAGGGCCTACCCATTACATGGTCAAATCTCCCTATTTCTAAGTTGCAATAAAACTGTCCCCTGCTGGACAGATTTTGTTAATCTACTTGTGCACCTAACCAAATGATATGCAAACCTCCAACCAACACCTAAAACCTTTTATATACTCCCAATACTAACCTCTGGTGGCTTGGGCCTCAAAGTGCACATCAATGACATGGTCAAAACTCACTCTAAACCTCAGGGTACTAAACTGAATTTCTGCAGAAATTATAACTCTCATTTCTCCAAGATTTTGACTTGACAAACTCAACTACCAACAACCCAATACCCAAACCAAGACTTAATCATGGTGATCTACTGAACTAACTCCCTTATTGTCAAAATAACTTTGGTGGAGATCATCCTTACCTAATGTGCAATTATGGCAAAACAAAAGAAACTACACTTCACAACTCACAAATCATCAAGTTTTTGAAATAACAAGATATACATTTTTATAAAAGATAACCACGACCATGCATCAAGGAGCATTAATCAATATTAACACCTTAATCCTACTGAAATTAAAGCTTACTAACAAAATCTTTCCAAATGATCAAAATCTTATAACATTCTAAGAGAAATTCACATGCATGCATGTCCTCGAGTTTTGCAAGCCAAACAACATGTTTTCTAAATATGTTTTACCAAGAAATTTACATACAATCCTAGCATGAGCTATATCTAGATGATCACTTAGCATGCAAGGAGTTTCATCAAATTTTCACCATAAAATTCAAGCCATTATCACATAAACATGCAAAAATTGAACAAAGCAATAAGAATAGTCTTAAGGACCATTCATTCGGCTCCCCTATGGTCATGGCCGAATGAAATGGAAGGGAATGGCCATTTAATCATCAAGAGTTTCCTTCTCAAGACTTGAAACTTCTCCATTCCTTGTAGTCCTCTCAAAAATAACCCTAAACTCACAAGAATCAAGGTTGTACATTGAGTTTCAACTAAAACCTTTACATGCAAACTTAAAACTTAAACTTTCTACTCAAAACTCTTTGAAATATGAGTGATCATGGTATGGGAAGTGACATTTACTTGTATAGAGGGTGGAAGCTTGGTTGAGGAATGAAGAAAAATGGGGAGGGGGTGGCTTCGGCTAAAAGCCGAGAGTGGGAGAGAGGAGGGAGAGAAGAATGAATGTGGTGGTGAGTGATGTGTGAAATGATCATGTCTTTACTTGTTTTATGGTTTTTGTGTTGACAAATGTGAGTGGAAATAGGAATTGACATGATTACCCTTCCACTTGTACTTGGTTCAATTTGCGTGCAAGGGTAAAGAAGGTATTTGGCTAGAAAATAAGAGTTAGTGAGGTGGTTATTGACTCTTTAGCCCTTTTGGATTGAATAGAAAGGATTTGCATGCAAGGATAACTATGTAATTTGCTAATTATGACAATTAATACTTATAAAGATTTAATTTTATAAAATAAAACACAAGTTCAAAAATTATAAAATTTATACCATAAAATAGCTTGGATTTTTAGAAATTTTATAAAACTACTTTTGAATTTTGTGAACAAATAACTTTTTTAAAAAGATATTTATTCAAGGTTTAAGATATTCCTTATAAATCAAAAATGAAAGAAATAATTAAACTTTTGATTTGAAAAATCATATACCACATATCGAAAATTTAAGACGCAGAAATTCTCATTCACACAAGCATACAATAGTTGAATATATTGGCATTCGGCTTTATAATTACACCAAATTTTATAATTAGTATTACACAGAAATGCCGGTTGTAACACAAATGAACTAGCCCTAGCCCCGAACTTGCAACAAGTTCGCAGTGAGTTCCAAGTATAAATGTTAAGGAAGTATGATCTATAGGCGAGACACATAGGGGAATATGAACACGTAAACCTCCGACCAGACTTAACCTATGTGGAGCAACCGGTGAGGGTTATGAATCAAAAAGGAGCAAGTGCTTAGGAAGATGGTTATCAAACTAGTCAGAGTTTGGTGGTGGAACCACCATGTGGGAAAAATTGACTTGATTTAGAAAGTGCAATGCTAGAAAAGTATCTCTATTCATTTTCTATCTGATTCCGGGATGGAATCCTTTTAAGGAGGGGAGACTGTATGTTAGTCCCTTAACAATATAGCAAGAATTACAGAAGGGGGGTTGAATGGAATTCTTGAACCTTTTTCTCGAAATAAAAATGTTCAACTCGAATATAGATATAAGTGTTTTGGTTAGCACAATGCGGAATAGAAACTTAATTGAATCAAAAAATAAGTAATTAAAAACAAGAATCTTTAAAAAACTTTCTGGTGGATTTAAACAATTCCACCAGAGATATATATTATATATCGAGAGAACTCTGTGTGCAAGAATGCTCACAACTGCTTACAAATTGAACTACTGAGAATACGGGGAAATGCTAAAGATTCTGCTTACAAAGATTTCTCTGTTTTTGTATCTCAGCTCACTTATTTTTATTTGCTACGTTCTTGGTTTATATATTACCAAGATTACAAAGTCAAAAAGACTAAATAAATATAAAAACTATCAGTCTTAAGCTTTGCTACTTTTCGTCCTCTATTACCCAGTTAATGGGCTTCCATAGTAGATTTGTATACATCTCGACGGCTGTGCTCAGCTTTCACAGTTCAAATGCTGTTTGAATTCTTTATATGATCATCCGTTGGACTTTATGAACATCCGTTGGATATATGATCATCCGTCGACTTTCTGAACATCCGTTGAAGGCTTCATTGATCATCCGTCGACTGCTATATTAAACATCCGTTGATAGTCATTTGATCATCCATCGATGGCTTTGTTAATCATCCGTCGGTAGCTATTTTGGCACTTGACTTCATTTCACTTATGCAGAATTACAAGACATCATTTATATACAATTAATCAACCTATTCTGCATATCTAGTTAAAGTCAACATGACTTATAGGCTACTACAGAATCTATACAAAGATGTATACAGAACTGTGCTACAGACTCATTATTACATAAGCTACTCACTCGATGGATAATAAGTCAACATCCGTCGGGACTATAATGAGTTATCCGTCGGGACTATAATTCTTATCCGTCGAGTGCTACATTATTTCACTAAGTAAAATCTACTTAGATATTTTGTTTATGAAATCATCAAGTACATTACTTAGGGCATTTTTGGCAAAATAGGGCCAATGATTTTGTTTGAAATACGGGCTTTTAAAACATGATTTTGAGTTGTACGGGTTTTAATATAAAATATCTAACTTACAATAAAACACTCAATAAATGTCCAAAACACATTTGGATCAAAACAGATAACACGTAACACATAGTAGTTAAGGTTTAATGACTCAACACATTTAATCACATATAAATGACATATTAATACATATATTTTATTATAAATATGATATCATACAACGTAAATTTCCCGGTCGTTACACTGCCTGTGGAATTCCAGTTCATCAAATTCTGAGAGATCTAGCTTTTCTTGCATTTCCAAGAGAGTCTCATTGCTAGAGATACTCAATTGGTCTTCTAACCTGAAGAATCTTCTCACAGCTTTGTCATCTATGAACTCCATCAGCCAGTAGGGCCTTAGATGCACTCTTCTCCCTGTGTATGGGATGATTAGAGTCTTTGGGAGTGCATCTTTAGCTCTAATACTCCTTAGTTCTTCAATCTTCTTCAATACTTGTCTTCTTGCAGTGACATTGAACCCAAAGTTCTTCTTGAAGGATGAATAAACTTTGATCAGTACAGCTTGGCTCTATTGAAGAATCCTGTGAAGTGGCCACACATTCTCCTTTCCTCCTTTGTACTTGAACACTAACCTTTCAGGTAGGTTTTTGTATACATCAATTCCCCTCACTTCATCTAGTTCATCCAGATAAAGATTTAGATCTGAAAACTCTATGATGTCACACAAGTACAAGTAGTCTCCCCTGTTGACTTTGGGTTGAGCTTTAACTACTGATTTGGATTTGAGAGGTGACATCTTCACTTTCTTGACTGCCCTTGACTTTGTCCTTTTTGGCTTGCTAAGGATTGGTAAACTAAAGTCAGGAATTGGTATGTTATCCCACTCTATTGGCTCATCCTTGGGCACAATAGGTTCACCATAAATATTCCTGTAGGGATCCACCACCCTTATATCTTCAAATACCACAGAGGGCTTTGATGCTTGAGTTGTAGCTGGTGTGGGTACCGTAGGAAATTGATCTTCCAATTCTTTGTCAATAATATCCAGTTTCCTTTTTTTTCTTCTAGCCAATTCTTTCTTCCTTGGAGATTTCTTCTGTTCTTCAATTTGCTTCTTTGATTCAGCAGCTTCAGATGGTTGAGAGGGAATTTGTTGAGATGAATTCACAGTCTGTAGCTTGGCCAAGATAGCAATCTGCTCTTTCTTTTGTTTAATCTTCTTTGCATCTAGAGCAGCTTGCTTCTTTTCCTGCTTTAATCTGGCTTTTTCTTCTCTCTTTGCTTGAGCGAATTGTGGATGTCCAGCTACCACACAAATTTCCTTTCCATTTATGAATATCTTAGCAATTCTCCTTTTTGAAGCTGAATCAGCTGGATCTTTATAGAAGATAATTGATCTTGACAGAAGCTTCTTCTCATCAGGCTTGGGTGTCTCATACACAGTGTCCAAGGGGTTCTTCAAAGATGATTTTGGATAGTTTGCCCTTGGTTTAAGAATTATTTCAGCCTTTGTAGACTTGATGCAGGAAGATTGTCCTCTTTCCATATAATTCATGCTCATCTCATTCACACTGATTTGCTTGACTTGAGAGTGATGGATGGCTAACTTAACTGGCTCCTTGACAAGTTCAAACTTTTTCTATATCTCCTCATCAATCTTCTCCCAGTTGATCAAACTCAACTTTCCTTTCTCAACAACTTTCAAGTTTGCTGCTGCTGCTTTAATTAGATCTATACCATCTGCAACTGGTGGCTTGGAGACAGTAATTGAAGGTACAATTACTTTGCTGATTTGTACTTGAAGTTTCTCCCCCTCACTTGGTCCTTTCTCCCCCTTACTTGGTTCTCTCTCCCCCTTTTTGTTATCATCAAGTTGAGGAGTTAGGCCTTGTGCTTTAGCCAGTTGCATGAGAAGATTTGTCTGAGACTGTTGATTTTGAAGAAGGAGGGCCATAGAATTCTCAATAACTTGAACTCTATCTTCCAGCTTGGCCAGCTTCTTTTCAGAATCTGATTCGCTCCTCAGTCTCAGTAATAGATCCTGCATGGTACCATATAGCATGACTGAATCCAGCTTCTCAGAATTGTAGGTCTTCAAGTCAGCTATATCCTTTCTGAGTTCATCTACACTCAGATTCTGTCTTAATTGTTGTATCTTCATGAGATGTAAATAATCTAAGTGAGCTTGAAGAATAGCCTTGGTACCAGCATTTGAGCTCTTCTGAATGGCCTTTTGGATAGACATGATTTGTTTGACCAAGGATACACCAAATTTTCCTGGTGTGGACTCCTTTGTCAAGGTCCATTCAGGTAAATCTGGAATAGAACTTGGGCCTTCATCTCCCCCTAAGTTCATGCTTCCATCAAATGAAATAGAGTCATCATCATTAGAATTTACTCCAAATTCCTCAGATGGCTCATCAGCTGTAGGAGGCATTAAATTGACAGCAGCTTTATCCCTTTTTAGAGATTCTGAAGTATGCACCAAATTTAATGTCTTTTCTGCCTCCTCATTGCCCTGAGCAGCCAACAATTGATAGGCTGACATAGGATGAGTAAAAGTGTCAGCATCCAAGGAAATGTTATCAATTACAGCCTTGTAATGTTGCTGAAATTGTCTTTCCTTTTCAGCATCATCCACAATCATTGACTCATGAGCAATGGCTGTATCCACCCTTATTACTTATGTACCTGCTTTTCTCTCATAATCTCTCTTTTGTTGTATCAGGGTCTCACCCTGGCTCCCCACCCTCACACCCTCACCTTCACCTACTAAGTTGGGACTCCTCTCACTCACTTTTGCCAATCCTGAATAAATGGATTGTTGATTTTCACTCTTTTCCTCTCCTTTTGCATGGGAGCAACCCAGCCTCTCACTCAATACACTCTCCTCTCTCAGTCCTAAGAGTGACTGTATAACCACTAAATCTTCTGCACTTGAAATAATTGAAGTTTAAAGTTATGCAGAGATACTCGACGGATAAGTGATATCCATCGAGTGAGTGGTAATGCTATCCGACGGATAACTGCTGTTAAGCTTATCCGTCGGGATACAATCACTACTCGACGGATGAGCAATATCCATCGAAAGAGTAGAAATGAATGAGGTGGGAATAGATACTATTGTTGACTCTGTGTTGATTGAAGATATTTGAGGCACAGATGTCACAATAGTATCTGAAAGAATTGGCAAGTGAGCCAACAAATCATCTAAAAGATGATGCTCACTTGCACTAGATTTTGGCTTCCCCAACAGAGTTAAAGAAGGGGAATCAGGAATTGAAGTGTTTATCATATCCACTTCCAGAGAGTTTGTTGGTGAGTATGGTGTATTAGATGCTTCTATAAATAGAGATTTTGGCTGTGACTCCATATTTATTGGAGCCACATCAAACTGAATTTGAGAAAGTGCAGGGACTGTGTCTTTAGCACTAGTTTGCACTGTGTGTGTGCCCTGTGCATCCCCAGAGGTTTTAGATTTCTTCTTTCTTGTGTAAGTTTGGGGTGAGCTTGTGTCCCTAACCCTTTTGGCCTGTGCTCTTGGCTGGGAGCTTTGTTCAATAACTGCATCCTTTTGGGAGGATGCAGCTAGAAGTGAGCTTTTATCCTTTTTAAGCACTGCAGTTTATTGGGAAACTGCAGTGTGGCTAGGCTGGGATTCACTCAACTCTCCAACCTTATTCTTGGGGTTTCTTTGATGTTCACCCCCTCCCTCACCTGACTTTCCCTCTTTCACACTCCCCTCTTTTGCTTTTGTGGATTTTTCAACTGGCATCTTTTGAGAGATGCTAGAGGGGGTTTTCTTTGATTTAGATTTGGAAATTGTAGAGGGTTTGGAGGCTTTGGTAGGCAACTGTTTGGTCATTGGCACAGTTGCCATAGCTACTCCTGAAGTCAAAGAAATAGTGGAGGTTGGAATAGTTGTAGGGATAGATGAACTCACCTCACTTACCTGAGGTGCCTGCATTACAGGAAAATAGAACATTGGCACATCCCTGTGATGGTTGGCTCTGTTCAAATCTGCAATGAGTCTTCTCTCTTGAACCCAACAAGCCAGTTTGTTGTTTGGGTTCTCAAGCACAATTTCTTGACATAGGTGGTTAGCCAATAACATGAAAAATCTAGCATAATACACATTCTTACCTCTTTTAGCTAACTCACCTAGTTTAAAACCTAACTCAAACAAGACAGGGTCACTAAAATTATAAAATTTATCTGTAACTAGCATGTATAGCATGTTAAGTATGGAAATATTCACTGAATCAAAATTACTGACTTTTCCAGAGAAAACTTTAGTAACTACATCAAACAAGAAACTCCACTCCTTCCTAAGACCCAATCTCCTAATATCACTTAATTTAGTGGTAGGAAGTGCATAATGCATGGAATTAAGCATATTGATAATATCAGTGTCATTGTGTGGTGAAGTCACATTATTATCAGGAATTTTGAAACATGCTTTTATTACATCACTATTGATATAGAACTCATTACCTTTGATGGTTAGAGTGATGGTCTTGTCAGCAGAGTTGTAGATAGCAGTGGTCCACATCTCTTCAACAACTTCACAGAAGATTGTGGGTGACTCCAGCATGGCGTAATTTAGCTTGCAATTCTTCACAAAGTCCATCATCTTGTGATAGTCCTCTGATTGCTGAATACCCTTATTGACCAAAGCAGTGAAGTTGTTCTTCTCATAAATGAACCCAGTTTGAGACATAATCTTTACTACAGGTGCCATTGTTAGAGAATGAAAGCTTGAAGAGAAAGAGAATATTTGCTTGAGAGAGAATGAAATAAAAGCTGTTGAATTTGAGAATGATAAAAGAAAACAATTGGAATGAAATAAGCTTTTATACTATCTCAAAAATAACTGATAAAAATAATAAAGTAAAGTAAATTAACCAATAGAAATTGCCTAAAATAGCCGTTTAAAAGTAAACTGCAAAAATTCCACCCATTATCCGTCGTGTAATGCTTAAAACTGTAAGTATACTCGATGGATAATGTTCACGGAATTAACGGCTGAGATTTAGACAATTCGACGGATGAGGATAAACTGATATCCGTCGAGACATAAAGTATTCCAGAAAAATAATTGACTTTTATTAGCAAGTAGTATATCGACGGATGACTAAACTCGATGGATAGGGTCATCCGTCGAGATGCAAATTTTGACTTAGCCAAAATTTCATCCAAGACTTAAAAATCGACTAAATTTCTGGCTTCATTACAACTTGCAAAATAACTCAGATAAATTTACGAGTAATTAAGCATACCAAACTCACTTACCAACCTTGAAAAGGTGGATTCATCCAGTGGCTTGGTAAAGATATCTGCAAGTTGCTTTTCACTTGGAACAAAATGTAATTCCACAGTACCATTCATCACATGTTCCCTTATGAAATGGTACTTGATGTCTATGTGCTTTGTCCTTGAATGTTGCACTGGATTTTCAGTGATGGCAATTGCACTTGTGTTATCACAGAAAATAGGAATCCTCTCAACTTGCAAACCATAGTCTAGCAATTGATTTTTCATCCATAAAATCTGTGCACAGCAACTGCCATCAGCAATATATTCAGCTTCAGCTGTAGAAGTAGAAACTGAATTTTGCTTTTTACTGAACCAGGATACAAGCTTGTTTCCTAGAAATTGACAAGTTCATGTTGTGCTCTTTCTATTAATTCTACAACCTGTATAATCTGCATCTGAATAACCAGTTAGATCAAAACCAGAATCTCTAGGGTACCAAATGCCAAGTTTTGGTGTTCCCTTGAGATATCTGAAAATTCTCTTAATAGCTATCAAGTGAGATTCTTTATGATCAGCCTAAAATCTAGCACATAAACATGTAGCAAACATTATATCTGGCCTACTAGCTGTTAAGTACAGAAGTGAGCCAACCATGCCTCTATAACTTGAAATATCCATAGACTTTTCAGTAGTGTTTAGTTCAAGCTTAGTTGCAGTGGCCATGGGAGTTTTTGCAGATGTGCAATCCATTAGATCAAACTTCTTTAAAAGATCAAAAATATATTTAGTTTGACTAATGAATATTCCATCACTAACTTGCTTAACTTGCAAACCAAGAAAGTAAGTTAGTTCTCCCATCATACTCATTTCATACTTACTTTGCATCATTTTGGCAAACTTTTTGCAAAGTTTCTCATCTGTAGAGCCAAAAATAATATCATCTACATAAATTTGAACAAGTATACTAGAGCCATTAACATTTCTGAAAAATAAATTTTATCTACAGTACCTCTTGTGAAATGATTTTCCAAGAGGAACTTTGATAATGTGTCATACCAGGCTCTAGGTGCTTGCTCCAGTCCATAAAGTGCTTTCAGAAGATAATAGACATATTCTGGAAAATTTGGATCTTCAAAACCAGGAGGTTGGCTAACATACACTTCTTCCTCCAAATCTCCATTTAGAAAGGCATTTTTGACATCCATTTGATAGACCTTGAAATTGGCATGTGCTACATAGGCTAAGAAGATTCTGATGGCTTCAAGTCTTGCAACAGGAGCAAATGTTTCATCAAAATCTATTCCTTCTTGCTGACAATAGCCCTTAGCAACCAATCTAGCTTTATTCATGATTACTATGCCATTTTCATCCATCTTGTTTCTGAATACCCACTTGGTGTCTATTGAATTCTTTCCTTTAGGCTTGGGTACCAGCTTCCATACATTATTCCTTTCAAATTGGTTTAGCTCCTCCTGCATAGCTAACATATAATCAGGATCCAACAGAGCTTCTTCTACCTTCTTTGGTTCTTCCTTTGACAGAAAGCTGCTGTATAGACATTCTTCCTGAGTTGCTCTTCTTATTTGAACTCTAGAAGAAACATCACCAATGATAAGCTCAAAGGGTTGATCTTTTGTCCATTTCCTTTGTTGAGGTAGATTAGCTCTAGATGAAGAGACCTCATGATTGTCTTGATGTGTGATTGAGTTTTGATTGCTAGAAACCCCCCCCTGAGTTTGTGGATCTTTGATTTGAGAAAGGGGAATTTTCTATAGGTGATCTGTCTTGACCTCCTGCTCCTTTTGATAACCCGACGGATGGTGAATTTTGAGTACCGACGGATGAGGCAGGTTGTCTTCCGACGGATAACACAGATTTCCTTCCGACGGATGAAGCATTATGCAACTCGATGGATGTTGATTTTTGTGCTTCATTGGTGGTAGATTTGTCTGCATTATCCTTAGACACTGTTTCTTGATCACTCTCATCATCACTGTCATCACTAACCATCTCCAAATTGTCGAATTTGAGGCTCTCAGGATAATCTCCATCTTTCAGTCCTTCAATCTTTTTATCATCAAACACAACATGTATAGATTCCACAACAATGTTTGTTCTTAGATTGTAAACTCTATATGTTTTACCAACAGCATATCCAACAAAAATTCCTTCATCTGCTTTAGCATCAAACTTCCCATTTTGATCAGTTTGATTTCTCAGGATATAACATTTGCAGCCAAAGACATGAAGAAAGTTTAGAGTTGGCTTCTTGTTCTTAAACAATTGATAGGGAGTCATGCATCTTGCTTGATTAATCAGAGAAATGTTCTGAGTGTAGCATGCAGTATTTACAGCTTCAGCCCAGAAATATGTTGGTATTTTAGATTCTTCAAGCATTTTCCTTGCAGCTTCTATAAGTGATCTATTCTTCCTTTCCACTACACCATTCTGTTGTGGAGTCCTTGCTTCTGAAAACTCATGCAGAATCCCATTTTCTTCACAAAATGCTCTCATGACAGAATTCTTGAACTCAGTTCCATTGTCACTCCTGATTCTTCTAACTTTGAAATCAGGATGATTATTGACTTGCCTTATGTGATTGATGATGATTTCACTAGCCTCATCTTTAGACTTTAGAAAATATGTCCAAGAGAACTTTGAGAAATCATCTACAATTACTTGGAAAAATCTTTTCCTTGAGATGGACAATACATTGACTGGTCCAAACAAATCCATGTGAAGCAGTTGCAAAGGCTCTTCAATTGCTGAATCAAGTTTCTTCCTGAATGATGCTTTAATCTGCTTCCCTTTTTGGCATGCATCACACAGTCCATCCTTTGTAAACTCCACTAGCGGAATGCCTCTTACTAGTTCTTTCTTTACCAGCTCATTCATGGTCTTGAAGTTTAAATGGGATAGCTTCTTGTACCACAGCCAACTTTCATCCTGACTTGCTTTACTGAGAAGGCAAGTTACAGATTCTGCTTTGGATGAGTTGAAATCAGCTAGATACACATTTCCTCTTCTCACACCAGTGAGAACCACTTTGTTGCTTTCATTATTAGTCACAACACAGGCTTCTTTGTTGAAGGTTACTGAATTGCCTTTGTCACAAAGCTGGCTGATACTCAACAGATTGAGTTTGAGACCATCCACTAAGGCAACCTCCTCAATGATGACATTGTCCTTTGAAATCAAGCCATATTCCACAGTATAACCCTTGTTGTCATCTCTAAAAGTAATACTTGGGCCAGCTCTCTCCTTAAACTCTGTGAGCAAGGTAGAATCACCAGTCATGTGTCTTGAACAACCACTATCCAGGTACCAAAGATTCCTTCTGTTTCCCTGCACACATCAAAATCAAATCAAGTTGATTTTGGTACCCAAGTTTCCTTGGGTCCTGCCTTGTTAGCTTTTTTCTTCTGTTTCTTAGGTCTTATCTCATTTGACTTAAGAATTTCAGATTCTTCCTTAGTCATTTGGGTTGGACTTTGAAACCATGTAATGCAACAGAATTATCATGCATATTATGGCTAACAGGAAATGGCATGTTTGATGTAAACATGTTATTCCAGTAAGGCATGCTAAATGGCATTTGA